>NC_070586.1:28228395-28548395 GCF_027409825.1 Scomber japonicus | reverse complement strand
TTAGCAGCCTGTTCAACCCCTGCATAAGAATGCAAATATTTAAACATTAATTCTGGTGTATTAGAACCCCAGTGTTCATAGTTTGGACAGTCATTCATACTGGTAACAATAATCTGCTCACAAAGTTAACTGCTGAGATGTGGGAATGTGGTGACCTTGCTAAAAAAAAGCAGAAAGAAGTACAGTAAGCAGAACAGGAAACAAGCAGATAATTTCTAGAAGTCTTAAACACGCTTTTCAAATTTGAAAAGTTTACAGGCTGACTCCCTGAATCAAACTTGGAAAACTAAATTAACAATTTGGGTAAATGTTACACTAATATGTTTTCTTGCCCAGAATTATATGAGAGGATTGACATCACTCTAATGTTAATACACTAATGCTAGAGCCAGAAGAATTAGCTTAGCTTCACATAAAGTTTCAAAGCAAGGAAAACAACTGTCCTGCCTCAGTCAGGTTTAAAACAACTTGTCATTATTACACTTGTGTTTATGCAGATTCAACAAAAAAAACTAAATGCATTCAATTGTAAAATTTAGAGGTGATAGTAGGCAGATTATGTGAACTGTAAACAGGGCCAGGCTAGCTGTTTAACTCTGTTTCCAGTCTTTATGCTAGGTTAAGCTAATTCACTTGTCCTGAGCTTCAAATTCAACAGACAAATATGAGAGTGGCATCAATTTTCTCATCCAACTGTTAGCAACAGCATTATAGTTCCAGAAATATTATATTTCCTTAAACTCCTTTTCATAGTTTGTTTCACTTAATTTCTCCAAATAAAGTTATGTTATGCTAAACTGTTAGCATGTTTAAATGAGCTGATTCCTTCTTTGACTTCACTGGGGCATTGTTTCTGGATTTCAGCTGTTACTTTGGATAGAAGTCATGGTGAAAACTAAAGAGTTGTAATAAACCAGACATATCATATAAGCTATGTATATCCGCTTTGTTGAGAGTCACAATATGAGTAAGGATTAGGACTAGAGTGTGTTCAAATACGTGAGACCATTTACCTTTATGCTTGGTCTATGACTGCTGAGCAATGCTCAGTCCTCGCCTCACTTTAATTACACTGAAGAAATCTGAGTGCCAAACACCCATCCCTCAGAGTGCACTGAACTGTTTATAGAAAATCCTCCAGCTGAGCACATTTCATGCAGCGGGCTCCATCAGAGCTCTCCTGAACAATTAACAGTACTAATAGGCTTTCAAAGAGGGATTCTGTTTATCTTTCCTCACCAAAGTTAAGACGTTTAAAATGATGCCGGGGAGTAAAACATCTCCACATGTTGAAATATTTATGAAGCTTGTGTTAAACCCTACTAACTGAGCAAGTGAGGAGCTGTGTGACTACAGATCCGGCCAGAAACATGCAGCCCGCTGAAAGTGTCAGAGCTAATTTATCCCTCAGGAGACACAGCGGTAAAGGCTTGGCATCACAGATCTTTCCACGGCTACGCTAAAAGTAAAAAGTACTGACTTTTAGGAAATCAGCGAGGGTCTAATTTTCAAATCCTTTTGGGGAAATCATTACTATTTTCATTATTATGTTCAAAGAGAATATAAAGAATCAGAGCAGGCTGTGAGCAGGCATGGATGCAACTGGCAAAGAAAGTTGCGCATGGCTGACTGACTCAAGATGTGAGAGACTCAGGCAGCTGGCTCACTGAGCAGTCATCTGTGAGTGTGAGTGTGCGTGTGTGTGTGTGTGTGTGTGCGTGCGTGTGTGTGGTTCTCAGCAACTCCAAATGAAATTAGCCATCAAGCTGAGTCCTTTAGCGGCAGTCTGCAGCAGAGACTCAAGGTCAGACTTGCTGATTCCGCTGATGCATTTTATTCTCCAGAGCCAGCACCAGGCTGCTGGATGAGGGGTTGCTGCTACCCACCAACCCCCTACTCATTCCCAAACCAATTCATCCCCTGCACACACTCCCATCCCTCCATTATCACCCTGGTCCTCCCTGGAAGGAGAGTGAGCATTTACCCGTTAAATTAGGTGGGGGAAGGAGGGGTAACGGTCTCCACCGGAGAGACTGGATACCCTTGCTGGCGTGCCGCGAGGAGATGGATAGGCTAAGGTGTCCTGATTTCCCATGTGACTATAGTAATTGTGTTATAATGGAGGTAGGAGCTGAGTGGCCATCAGCAGAGGGACAGAGGTACAAAAGCTCCACATCTCTCTCCTTCCTGTTGCCATACACAAGAATAGAGTGTAGAGACTGAGAAAAGGGGTTGTGAATGTATGATGTCTATATTCCTGAAAGGCCATGAGTACAGTTTAATGCTTTGTCAGAGTATCTTGAGGTGAGGGTTTTGTCAAACTCTGTGTGCACCTCAGCTTTTAACGATTTAAGTTTGAACTCTTGACCCACTGAGATAATGCTACAATTTGTAACATATGCCTTGAGGCAAGCAGTGAAGTGAACTTAATCCTCATCAGCTGGTCAAGTTGCTGACTCAACACTTCATTAATTTACTTGGTGAGCTTCAGGCTGTGGTTACCAGCAATTTATGTTTTTTTCCTATTAATTATTTACACAATTATTCATTTACTCTTACTTCCAATAAAATGTCAAATATAATGACCAATTCTAATCACAAGTTAACAGTCCAGAGATATACTGTGAAATAGAGAAAAGCAAGTGACTTAATGCATTTGTGAAGCTGTAACAAAAAAACATTGGGTATTTTTAATGACTGATATTAAAAAAAATGTATAACGTGTAATACTAATACATTAAAATGATTTTCTGCCTTTGGACAAATTATTTTATCTCAGTACTTCCTGTAATGCCTGCACAGGTGCTGAACCAATCATAGAAAGATCTGTGTTTAAAAAAGCAATACTGATGTTTAGCGTTGGCCTTAGTAGCGGTACATGTGGCATTAGTGATATTTTCAAATAGCTTGTTTAACCACAAAACACACGACAACAGGCATCGACAACAGGTGCATTTAGACATACAGGCAAGGCAAGTCTCTTTGTATAGCACATTTCATACACAAGGACAATTTATGGTGCTTTACATAATAAATAAAAAATGAAACAATTACATTATAAAACATTTAAAATACAAAAAATACAGACAGAATCGAACTGATTATCCTCATGTCTTATTTCTCCTCTATCCTTTACTTTTAGGCACCATGAGACCAGTGCAGAGGAACTTCTATGAGCCGTCATCCGCCCCAGGGAAAGGTGTGGTGTGGGAGTGGGAGAATGACAACGGTTCGTGGACACCGTATGACATGGAAATCTGTGTGACCATTCAAAACGCCTACGAGAAGCAGCACCCCTGGTTGGACCTGACCTCTCTGGGCTTCTGCTACCTCATCGACTTCAACAGCATGTCTCAGACAAACAGGCAGAGCCAGCGCAAGCGACGCCTGCGAAGACGCATGGACCTTGCTTACCCTCTCATCATGGGTTCCATCCCTAAGTCGCAGTCCTGGCCTGTGGGAGCCAGCTCCGGACAGCCCTGCTCCTGCCAGCAGTGCATCCTGGTCAACAGTACGAGAGCCGCCTCTAATGCTATTCTGGCTTCTCAGCGACGAAAGCACTACGGAGGCACAGCAGGCAACCCGGGTGCCACAGGAACCCTGACAGTAGTGCGGCAGAGTAACACCTTTGCTGGAACCTCCCTCTGGTCTCCGACATCCGCTTCCTCCGGCACCAACAACAATAACATAAGTATGGGCGGCGGACAAGCCAAAGCTGAACAGGTGCAGTTGCCACTGTCCACTGCCAACTTCCCCTGTTCCCCCGTGATGCCATCTCTTTCATCCGCCCATGGCCACCACGCTCTCACCATCAACGGACAGAACAACCTGAATCGACCAGGCACGCAGCGCATTTCAGTGGGCACTGCCAGAGGAGCCATCCCACCAGGGTAATGATGTTTGCAAACACAGTCATGCATTCCCCTTATTTCCTCATTTAGATTTTCAGGAGTCTGCTGTTACTGTTATAGCTCAGGCATAATGCTCACATTCAGTCGAATTTACAGTTGAGCTGAGGCAATGGTAGGATATAAAAAGAAACAGTCTCTGTTTCTGCTTGTCTGCTTCGCAAAGCTTCAACCTGCATGTGCCTGGTGTATTATACTGTAATTTTCTCTCTTAGTCTCTCTACTTGTTTCTCTCCATCTTCCCTGCACTGATTTATGACCACTCTCGTTTACGTGCTGATCGGTCAATCTGCAGAAAAGGCCTCGGGTCTGGCTGATTCTCTTTTGCCCAAGTTTACAGAGGAAGAGCCTCCCATATGTGTGTCTGTCATGGTTACTACTTGATAATGAGCTTATGTTGGCCCCAATAGGCATGAAATACTGCAGCTCTTTTGGATCATTCTGTTGCCATCACAAAACGTTGTGGCTGTTGTATAATAAGATGTGAAGAAGTCTTACGTCCTTATGTGGACTTGTGTGTGGATGTGTGGAACTGCATCTTTGTTTCATGATGTGGCCGTGTGTACGCACGGTCAGACATGTGAAGCAGGCGCTGGTGTAGCTGTGGAAACCTATTTACCATGGAGGCAGAGCTCCACTGGGGAAGAATGAATAATGGATCAAGGAAAAATGGGAGCTTCAGCATAGCGTTCTGACCTCAGAGCGATTCAGCGAAAGGAACTGAGGAAAAGAAGTGTGTCTAGCGTTGTAACCGATACTTCAGTCCCTATCCTGCTTTCTTTTACTAAAATAAACCCTCTCCTGATCTAATTTGATTCCATTTTGTTCTCACCGCTCATGGGGAGAGACACACTTACTGTATGTTTGAATAATACTGTCCTTCACCTACTGTAGGCACACAAGCTTTCACTTTCCATGGCCTAATTCTGTGTCACTGACAGGAAACATATATGGTTTTTGCTCATGATAACAGACCATGACGCTGTTTCATCCCGCAAGCAGATGGGAGATGATGTGTCACTGTGCAAGGGTATATGTGAAAGAGACAGACGGCACAGAATTACCTATTCAAGAACATTTCTCTTATTTTATTTTTTTTAATAATTTAGTTAAAACTCAGGTGTTGTGGATTTAATGTGACTTTTTCACCTCACATCACTAGGGGTTTCGTTGAGACAGTGAGAGCGAGAGTGCGAGAGAGGAAGATACATTGGGGTGAGGTGGAGTACAGCAGTTCCCAGGCGAGTGGCTCGACGTACAGGATGACTGTGGTTAGCACACACACAGCAGGACATGAGAGCTCACAAACACGCGCACGCTCACACAAGCTGAAATGTGAACCCCCGCGCACATTCCCACAAGCATGCTACAGACCGATAACAGAGAAAACCCACACAGACTGTTAAAACACCAGATCTGTTTTTTTTCACACACCCACACCCTAATATAGCTGGTGTTGGGTACAAAACGATAGTTGGCATGCTGTGGCATGTTTACACGAGTTTATATCACAGCTTTACACACACAAACAACCATGCTGCACATTTATATGAAGATGTGATTTCAAAAATATTACTCTTGCAAATTGTTTTATCTTTGCATTAGCCAACAGAGCATAAAGCGTGTTGTTATGAGCCGAGTATCATCGATGACGAAGGCTGCAGTTCAAATGTTGATCTTTTTACTGTCTAAAGAAGCCACAGCTTGTAGGCTGTAAACGGTGGTGTTAGGAGGGGGTTGTGTGTTGCTTCATTACTCTGTGTTACATGCACAAATATTAGATATGGCACCATCTGCTGGGATTGTGTCAACAAATCAGTTTATCTCATTACCGGGCAGACAGAGCCCACCATATTACCTATTTTATCTTTATATATTACCTATGCCTATATTTACGTGCTATAAACTGAAGATGTGGTTTGGAAAACAAGGTCAATATGTAGTAACAACAGGTGGCTACAGATGTTTTGACTTATTATTGAGCTCACATGCTACATAAACTTGTCAGAAACAGGAAAAGGCTAATGTTTCTGACTCAAGGTTATTTTCATTATAAATTAATCTGAAAATAATTTTCTCAATTAATTGTTTAATCACTGGTCTATGAATTTGCAAAAACAAAATGAAAAATGCTCATCAAAATGTCCCAAAGTGCAAGGGGATATCATAAACATTTTTATCTGACAAACAGTCCAAAAAAGCTCAATAATACTCAGTTTGCTATGAAACAGAGAAAAGCAGCAAATCCTCACATTTGAGATGCTAGATCCAGAGAATGATGAACATTTCTGCTTGAAAAACAACCTTGAAAACCAAAACTTGCAGATATTTACCTGTCAATCCACTAATTGATTAGTTGACTAATCCTTTGAGCTCCACATGAGAGTAGGTATATTATCACATTATTTAGCTTAATCTTTCATGATATGTGTTCAATGACTCAAAATTACATAATAACAAAGTTAAACTCATGTCTATCCTTTTTTAGTGTGTTCAAGTAGAATAAAGTGCCGTACATGAAAGTGTTCTAAAGTATCTTTTGTTTCAACATTAAATATGTAACCGTGATCTCACCACATGAGACCTACAGTATTGGTCATGATATGATTACATGGAGATGACTGATCTCATTATATTTGTTTATCGGTTTGTCTGAACAGATAAAGAGATACATTTTGTTGTGGAGTGAACAGATAACAGGTTTCACAAGGTGTCTGGGGAGTTTTTTTCACAAGTCTCTTCTGACAGCCAAACCACTTCCTTCTGTGCTCTCTTACCATGCATGTCACTATTTAAGTTAAAACTTGTGCTGCATGTCAGCACTAGCTTCTTTGCAGAGCCAAAATGCTTAGTGACAGAGGTGAAAGATGCAAGGTGGGTGAGGAGGTTGGGGGTCTTCCTCAGACAAAAGGAATGAGATTGTGTGTTTGCATGTGTGCACTGCTGCTAGCTGTGTTTACCAGCTTTTTGTGTATAGAGTGCTCATCAAGCTTTGGCTGGAGGGCCATGTGTCGGGTGCAGCGATCATTATCCCTCTGTAAGCTGCTATACCTCTCTGGTTTGGCGCTCCCCATAAGATAAAATTAATATTGAAACGAGGGCTCATCTGGACCAAACTGGTGCAATTCGGAAATTCTTGGTGTCATTATTGGTTATTCTCGGAGCATTCCAGGTGCATTGTAAAGTGCATTACCCGTGTTGTAATCTCCCCCACCGTGTAGCAGGGGGTGACAGGCTTGCCTCTGCCTCCCGCTACTCACATCAATATGCAATTAAGCACTCCTGGAGTTCTCTCCCTCCAGCCCCCTCTCTCACTGTCTTTATGGTGCATAATAAACAGATGAGGAGATATTAGTCCTCCGTCAGCACTTTCCTAACCAGGCCTAATGTGGTCTCTCTATTTGGGGAATCACATCGCTCTCAGTCTGATTAAGTCCGCAAGGCAGGCTGGAGATTCCCTCTGGAATGAAGGGATGATAGTGACAAGACAGAAGAGGGACAGCGACCCTCACGCCCTGACCTGACAGGGCCGTAATTAATGTGGTGTTAACGGGGTAGGTATGTAGGGCTGGATTTATCACTTAATCGCATGGTTTGGGGTCAGATGTTACAGCATTAGATGTGAGAAATACTTCCTGGGGGAATTCCTGTTGCAGGAATTTTTGCAGGATTTTTTTAAAAAACGTGCACACAGAAAATTAACACCACAGGGTTCAATGTTTCCCACAAGATAGGCATCTATTTGTGGTGGTGGTGGTGTGGTCCGGGCGGGGGGCAAGAAGAACACAGAGTTTGAATAGAACTACAACACTTTATGTACATATTTATATACAGATTAGATATATTAATAAATAGACATACAGATAGCCAAGGCTGGATTAAGAATTCAGAGGCCCTTAGGCCAGACTCTTAGAGGCCCTCACACGCGCACACGCACGCGCGCGCACACACACACACACACACACACACACACACACACACTTGTATGTGCACCAACACAACAGACAACTAGTTTACTAGTGTGGATGTAGTAGTTGTTGGAAACTCCTGTACTTGCACAGGATTGACACTGACTGATAAATTCAACACAAGACTCTCAGCACATGCAGTGTATGTGTGTATTATCAAAACAGTCTACACTCAGATATGCAGAAACACTTCAAAGAATAGCAAATAACCTGTTTTTAGAATCTCCACAATATCAAACATCCCAACAACAAATGTTTTCCTAGTCATAAAAAAACAATGCACATTAACAACACTTGGGAGGCAAGAATACACACACACACACATTAGAGTAGCTCCCTTATGCAATGACCGTTCTCCTGACCTTTCTCCTAGCAAACAAGTTCAGACTCTACTGCCAGTAATGATAAGGACTTCAGGCGTTTTTGTTTCATGCTTGTTCTAAGCTCATTTTTGATTCTCCCCAAATGAGAAAATGAGCGCTCCCCCTCACAGTTTGTCACCGGCAACGTAAGGAACATCCTCAAAGCCACATAAACATTAGGGAAGACTAACTGCAGGCCAAACTTCAATATGGTTTTCAGCATGTTTGAGGGTGACTTGTCTGTTTCAGCCAACATGAAGGATCGGAACTGCAGACACTTAAAACACGCTGTTCCGCCTACGGGACGACCCTTAAACATATATATTGTTGTATACATTGTTAGAAAGCTTAGATTACCCTGATTCATTCAAGACCACTCACGATTTATATGGTTGCTCACAGCCGTAATAGTATTAGCGATTAACTCGGCTAGCCACTCAGCTAAAGTGAAAACAGCTATAATTTCTACATACCTTCAAAGTCTTCCCTTTATCCACACCGATCATCTTATGACACAGGACTTTCTGTACAGCTCGCCAAGTATCCATTCTTGTGAAATATGAAATCCGTTTCCATAAAATCGAAATACTTTCCTCAATATGTCCATGTATTTAGTCCAACACGTAACGTAAAACACACGGAACAAACCATATACGGTCCCTTTTACGTCATTTCCTGACCTACAAGTGCATCTGTGGGACACGTGACTTTGTTACTGCATAGTACCGCCACCTACTGCACCCGAATTGTAACGACAAGCTACATTCACAGACTGAGTCCCATTATAATGCTTTTATGAATGTGTGAGAAACACTGGGGTTGTTCCAGGCTTAGACAAACCTTTTGTCTAGAGCTCTAGTGTAGCTGAGCTCAACTTTTTTTGTTTTTTTATGCACAGAAGATGGACAGAGGGGAGAGAAGAAGTGAACACAGGTCAGGGGGAGGAGAAAAATAAGAGCAGACAGGGCTAAAGAAATGCAGAAGTGACAAGGTTCAGTCTGGTTTGCTGAATGCAAAAGTGGAAAAGGCAAAAGGTTTGGACTCGTTTACAATGATGCTGTTTAATTACCCATAAGCTCTGAGAGAGAGACAACACAGCCTATCGTTTGAGCTCATTGGATGTTTTCTACTATTCTATATTATATGTTATATATCATACATTTTATTATTATTTACGTGCAAAACAATGTTTAAAAATGGTGTGTGTGATAGACGGAGAGAAAGAGGAAGAGCAAGAAGGAAGAGTTAAAGCCAGAGTCATTTGACATTAGGGATTGTCAGCAAAGCTTGAGCAGGTGGCATGTGTCTTAAACCCCAGTGCTGAAGGCGCAACCAGGACAGACGGGGTCAGTACCTCCAGAGGTGCAAAAAAAAAAGAAAGAAAGAAAGAGAAAGAGCTTAGCAATATGCTCAATGTGATTTGAGGGTGGCTGCACACAGGCGGCAGGTTGACTGGCTGGTTAAGGTTTCTGCAGTGCATACTGTAGACAGGTAATCACAAGCCCTACAAAAATAATGAGATACAGCACAGTGGCAAATTGCTTGCAAGATGTGGATCTGTCTGTCTTTGCAAAAATAAACCATAAACACAGTGTCGAAAAGTGTGTTAGCTTGTTTCCCCCAGTCTAGCAGACAATGATAATCGGTAGCTGCTGCTGGTTGCTTTTGGTGGTTGTGGAATCACATAGTGTGCAGCTGTTTCATCAACATTGCATACTTATTATGCAATATGCTCTCAGGCTGATCTCTGCTACAATTGGAAAGCAACAGAGATGAAAAGCATTGTGTTACAGATCCCTGACAGGTCCTCTGTACTGTATGTTTATAGTGTGTAGTTTGTGCAGACAGCACACAATGAAACGATGTTAAGGGCTCTCATGGTGCGATGTCCCATTTCTTCCCCTAATGAAAATTATTTGTTTGATCACAGCGCTCTCTGTGAACAGCCTAAATTATACATGCACTCATAAAGGGAGGCATCTTGTTCATGGTGTGTTTTGATTTGATTTAGGCCTAAGTGCATATTTAACCAGAGGAGGAACTCTCCCAGTGGGTAGCACGTAATTTGTTTTTGTAGTGCAAAAGATCTCGCTTGAGCTGATTTTTTTTTCCTCCTTCCTTTTTTCAGTACGCTTTCTTCTTCTATTACTCATGTTCGATAAGGTGTTTGTCACTTCCTTATTTCTTCAGCAGTGAAAACAAACACTGCCTTCATTTCTAGACGGACAGACTAGCTGCCAACCTCTGACTCAAACTGGTACTTTCACTGAGTGATGTGCAACTGTGTGCCATGAAGTATCGAGTGGTTGGTTTTTATTACACGGAAAGACCGTAGCAGGTGAATGCGCTCATTCCTCCGCTGCGGTTGAAGGTGTGAAATCACTCACTGTAGTTCTTTGCTCGAAACTAAATCCTGCAGCCAGCATCAAACCCTTCATGGTTTCACACCCCCGATTTTCAACACTCCAATGTAAGGTATTTATCGCAATAATACTTCATTTTTAATCACATCTATCCTGCAGTCAGCCTGGTCTTTGGTCCACTGGTGTTAGACACAGCATATCTGAGTTCTTACCATCAGCCTCAGCCAGGCCTCGTGTCCCTTTTTGTTATTGCACTCAGCTTATTGAAGAGCTTCTCCTGGCACAGCAACAGAGGCTCTCGCTAATATCAAAGCAGGCTCTTGATGCAGATTTGTGAAGCGCCTGTGAGCTACAGGGCCAAAGACCTCAGTCCCTTCATGGTCAAAGAGCAGAGAGATTTAAAAGTATATGCAGCAGAGTGTGAAAGATTAATCGAGATAACTAACAAGTGACTTGTGAGCTGTGCCTCATTTACACGTGTTCCTTCCACGTGACTTTTATCTAGACTATTTTTAACTTTTGTTACTTTTATCCCCTTATAAAACAATAACAATTTTATCATCTGGCAACCATTGCTGTGCTTTTCCTGTGTGCCACAATGTTTTCTTTGTAATTGATATATTTTTACACCAAACTTAGTATGAACAAATGTTAAGAAAAGGGAGGATGGCGTTTTTTTCTGACAGAATAAATGAAAACGTGTTTTGGCTGGTCTTCAGTAGCTTTACTGATACTCTTATCTTAACTGCCAACTCATTATCCTTAGAACAATGTATAATACATAGCAACAACCATAGTAGGCTGTTGTATCAAAATAATCCCAAAATAACAATACATTCTCTAAATAAATCAGGACAAAATCAGAACAAACTATTGAAGTATTGCAGTACCAAGTATTAGAAATTGAATAATTCTAACATATAAAAGTGCATCAAAATCATTATTTGATCTACAATTCTTATGACTAGTACATAATATAAAAAAAACAGTGTATATCAATATGTTATTGTTATAATGTTGGTATTAAGTGGTTTTGATACCTGTTTTGAAGCCTGGAGTTTGGCATTTTGACCGTTGAGGTCTTGAATTTTTGGAGCCAGAAGTGATGAGAAGTCATGGTTATGGTGGAGCTGACCATAACGCTGGCTGCTAGCTTGGTTAGCAAGGTGCGTTTATAGTCTATGGTTAACTGTGAGAATGCTAATGCCATTGCTAATTTTCACTAGTGAAAAATTTGTTTAAAACTGTTAAGAAAAATGTACTTAATGGAAAAACTGAACATCTGATTCCTTAGAGGGTCTTTTAGTTCAACCAAACACTGAACAAGACTTTTTTTAGGTGACCTGAAAACACACTGAAATAGTGACAGCTACACACTCAGTTAATCTGGGGTTACCCAGTGGTTCATTTACCTAACCAATGTTGTTTGCCCTGGTTATTATTTGTCAATTACAATGTCATGTTGTATTGGAGAAGACTTGAAACTAACTATTTAGATTCATTAGGAAAGGGGGAAGTAAATCAAATGACAAGTTGAGTCATTTTCTCATAGACTTCCATACAAACAGACTGTTTTTATGGAGCCAGTGGAGTTGCCCCCTCCTGGCCATTAGAGAGAATGCAGTTTTAAGGTACTTCCGCATTGGTTTCTCTTTTCAGACCTATTGCTGCCCGTTTGGTTAGACTATGTCTTAAAATTATCCAGGCTATCATAACTTTGACCACTAATGGTGCCGTTGTGTTTTGATGAACATGTCTCAGTTTTGTTTGTAATTCATGCACAGTATAAGGATGGGTAGGCTGTACAGGCAAGTTTTCTAACATGACAAATGTAGCCCCTACATTGAAAGATTTTAAGTTATAAATTACTCAGGCTGTCTATCATGCTAGCTTGGTGTTTACACTTAAAGACTGAACATGTCCAACAGATATAAGTGATTAGAACAGCTGTATATCACTCACAGTTTGATGTAATTTTACATATAGATCACAGCACACACATTAAAAAACATTTAAAAAATGAGTTGAGCATGTGTA
This sequence comes from Scomber japonicus, assembly GCF_027409825.1. Taxonomy (NCBI): domain Eukaryota; kingdom Metazoa; phylum Chordata; class Actinopteri; order Scombriformes; family Scombridae; genus Scomber; species Scomber japonicus. The sequence continues at coordinate 28,535,757 of NC_070586.1, read as the reverse complement.
TCAGATCTTAAATCGCCACAAACTGCTGTTTGGGTGATCAGTTTGAGTTTACTTGAAACTTTGCCTTGTCCCTTTAATGTCTGGGGTGGTCTTCAGCAGCCTTTTTAAATGGATCATTCATATTTGGATTTAAGCAACTATGTGTAGAATCTGAAAATATCTGACTTTGGAACCACACAGAGATATAATAGCAAAACATTCACCAATCTAATGGGTTTTATTTGGTCACCTGTCTATATATGAAATGGTCAGCGTTAAATGGGGTCCTTCTATCCGGAAGCTGAGACTTGACTCGATGTTTTGGAGTCATCCAACTGCTTTGTGATATAAAACATGATTTTAACTCTTACTGAAGTTTGTGTGTATCTAATTTTCTCATCAAACTGCTTAACTTGCTATGATTGATTTCTAGCTGTAACTTGAGCTGACTTACTCTTGACCTGAGGACAGTAAAGTTGTTCCTGAGCTCTACTGTTCAGTGGCGCCTGCTCTGGGATGTTAGCTAAGCTGAGGCTCAGGCCCTCTGAAAAGAGACTCACTGACTTGTGTGCTCATATTAATGCCCCAAGTGCTTTTCTCCTCTCTGCTCCACAGATCTTGAAGAGTGCGCAAGTCAACTGTCTTTGTCGTGTGTGTTTGTTATGAAGTCCAGCCTCTACAAATGTCATCCTGAATCAGGCTCTGCTGCAGTGCTTTGTACATGAGTCAAGCTGTCTCATCCCATTGCAGTTGTCTCTGCCTCTGTGGCGAAGCACACATGACATTTTAACTTGAGTGTTTTTCATGGCGTGCAGAGCTGAACTAGCTACTGTTCTGACTTTTCTCAGTTGTGGTGTTAAAGGCAGTGGTGCGCAATCAGGGCAATTTATCGTCAATTGTGGAAGTCACAGTACCATTTAAAGGATTAGTGTGTAGAATTTAGTCATGTAGAAGAGTGTTTCTATATAATCGGTGCATCATCTTGTGGTATGACCCCAAATTAATGTCTGATTTTCCTGCTTCTTTTTTTCCCCCTCTTTTTTCCCCTTTCCTCTTGTAGGGTTCCTGCACTCCCAGTAAAGAACCTGACTGGATCTGGACCAGTGCACCCAGCACTAGCAGGTTAGACAACATTCACTACACAGCATTTGCCTGGAGATCAACTAAAACATACAGTACAAAACATACTTATTTATCTCGACGAAACATTCACTATCATTGCTTTTTCCACTTTTCTGCGTCTGTGTTTGTGTCTATGTTTGTTTGTGTGTGGGTGTGTGTGTGGGCTGTATATATGCATCAGGTATGACAGGTATCCTGATGTGCGCTGCAGGTCTACCGGTTTGCCTGACTCGGGCCCCCAAGCCCATCCTGCACCCGCCACCCATCAACAAGAGCGACATGAAGCCGGTGCCGGGGATCAACGGCATGCGACGCAAAACTAAGAAAAAGCACCTGAGGAGGGGTAAGATGGAGCAAATCACAACAATGACATCATGGGATGAGAGTAGAGGAGAAAATGACATGAAACACAGCCACTTTATTTTTATAGAGCTTTAATGAATAAATGGGGATTGCACTGAGGAGAGGAATAGATCAACCACTGACAGCCAGCAGACTTCCTCTGCGCTGCCAAGCTTTGCAAGATGTTTCCGTATCAGCTGCCTGTGAATCGGTTGTTGAGCATGCAAACAAAACCAAGGGGGCCTTAATTGTTCTTTAAATGCTTTCCATTTAAGCTCCGTAAGTGTTACAGTAAATCTAACCTCATAGCCACTGATATTTAGTAAGGAAAGCACTCCTGTACCTTTCAAAAAGATAATAAAAGGTAATGATGACTGCCGGTTTCAGATTTATGAGTAAATGCAGTCAAAGTGTTTTTGTAACAGTTTTATAGATGCTCCACTACAGATAGATTGACAGAGGCTGTTGTGAAGAATGTAATTAACAAGAAACTGTTACACTGAGCTGGTTTGTTAGAGGATCTGGTGTTTTAGTTTCGGCTTGAATAAGTGCTGGTCGATGGAAGCTGTGGAAACCGCCGGCCTCCCAAGAGAGTCTTTGTCCTAATTGATCAGTGAGGCTGTTGGGTTTCCATCCCCTGCATCGTGCTCATCCTCCATTAATGTACACGCAGAGTTCGTGTGTAGAGATGATGCAGCAACACTTTATTGCACGGGTCCATTAGTTTCCTATTACTTCCCAGAACCAGGAGTCTTGTCCACAAGCAAACATACAATAGTCTCTAATATTAAATGGATCAAAAATGTTATGGTGGGGTTTTAAATTAACTTTAAATCAACAGCTTACACAACTAAATAAACTCAAAAACAACTGTCTAAACTTTCTATATTTTTCTATGTAACCGCATTTTATAATCTTACCCATTAATTTTACATTGCAGCCCAGTGTGCAGCCTCTTTGAGCATGATCTCAGACATATTGGAAGGCTGTAAGGACAATGGAGATGTGGTTTTCTCGTGCAGAGAGATTGGGGCTTATCCTGCTCTGCTTTCTGTGCAGCAAAAGGTCAAAGAGGCTTTTGATCCGGCTAATGAAGCCATCAAATAGCAGTAGCGCAAAACTGCATAATTGAGTCTATACTGTCTTCTTTTTTTTCTGTTTGCTCTTATCCCTCTCCTTACATCTCTCAGCCTCCTCTCCCTTTTATACCTTAACATTTTGCTCCTCGCTGCTCTCCCCTCCCTCTGTTCGCTGGCTGTCCCTCAAATGAATAAACAAAGGCTCCGAGGGAAAAGAGGTTGCCTGTAAGCGTATTAGGGGTGTAAGCTGTGGGTGTGCTCTCAGCCATGCTAGCCTGGTTGCACACAGGGATTATCAGAGAGTGCAGGGACCGCTAGTTGTTCTGTGCCAGTTTGAAGGTGACCTCCTCTTCAACATCACAGATATATATTGAAACAAGTGGGGCCACAGTCACGCCCAGGGCAGAGCGGCCGCTGGAGCTGATAAGAGTTTGTCATCCATCAAGATCTAGGTGTTATTCTCTTGTGTTCAAATGACAAGCAAATTCCATCCAGTAGTCCATCTTTCCCTTTTTTCATGTGGTATGTGGGTGTAAGTGGCAAGTTAGGATTTTCTTTGATGGCCGTCTCATCTCTCTTATGTTTCATTTTATGACAAGGGAAAAACCCAGAGGATGTGGTGCGAAGATACACAGACAAGATTAAAGTGGTGCCAGACGAGGTAAGAAAAAAGACACACACACACAAACACACACGACTTAAAAGTTTTGTGCCTACGAAAAGATGCACTCTGTCACTGTTTGATGTCCGAAACCAAGTGTGAAAATATAATAATAAATATGGAATGATGACGAATGGCAGCTAAGTATTTTGGTTGGCTATTCCAGGACTGTACCATCTGCATGGAGAGGCTGGTCATGTCATCAGGCTATGAAGGCGTCCTGCAGCACAAAGGCATCAAGCCAGAGCTGGTGGGCAAACTTGGCAAGTGTGGGCACATGTACCATCTGCTGTGCCTGGTGGCCATGTACAACAATGGCAATAAGGTGGGTGAAAGCTTGTGATGTTGCTATGATGTCACTTAAGGCTCAAATAACAAACTTGACTGGATTGCTCGACTGGATTGCAAAGCACCGACAGATCAGGCCTCACAATTATTCTACACAGACGGGGATCTTATGAAGTCTTTTCAGATCAATACTATCAGTCTTGACAGCTTTGTAAAATCATCATGAATTCAGTGCACTTTGATGAAATATGAAAATACTTCTTCCTAATGTTAAAGCAGCAAATACAAGCAGATTTAATCAGCAATCATCATCTGTCATATTAACAGTAATGGTCCAATCAGTTAAATCACTTTGTATGATTAATGTTTGAATTATTTGAAATATGCCTTCTGTTTCAGTCACCACTGATCCCCTTAACAAATATCTGGCTCTTTAGCTGTTAAATGTTCTACTGTGTTGACCAACTAGTTGCTAATTTTTTCTTTCTGTTGTTTGGTGCTGGGAATGGAGCATTTAGTGGGTTAGGGTTATGGTTAGGGTTAGGTGGGAGTGAAGCAAACAGTAAAGTTGTGGGATATGAAGCCAAAACAATAAACTGAAAGACAATAAAACCTTTCTTAGAGCTTCAGAGTCAGATAGTAAATCTCTGTTGGTTTGTTAGAACTACTATTTGATGCATTGTAAATATAAACTTAGTGTGTGCAGCTTTAAATACACAGTTTCAGTGCAGTAAACAAAACATCATTAACTTTTATTGTATTGGGATCAAGGCAGAAATATTGGATACAGATATCTCTCAACCTGTGTTAATAAAAACCAAAAGTATCTGCATGGCTTGATGCCCGTAGAGGTAAGAGGTATATTTAGTAATTTGGGTGAACTGACCCTTTAAAGTACATTGACACTCTCAAAGTAACAAAAGTTAATATCTTGTTAAGTCATGTCATGCCATTATTATTTCTCAAACCAGGATGGCAGTCTTCAGTGCCCAACATGCAAGACCATCTATGGGGAGAAAACAGGCACTCAGCCTCCTGGGAAGATGGAGTACCACGTCATCCCCCACTGCCTGCCCGGCTATTCAGACTCCAAGACCATCCGCATCGTCTACGACATTCCTGCCGGCATCCAGGTCAGGACTGTCTCACTTCGCTAAATCCACCGTGCCGACTTTGTGCTCTGATCCACTGTCTCTCCTCTAAATCTTTGCCCTTTCTACAACAGCTGCTTTATCCTCTTAAGTTTGACTGGCGGTTATTCGTTCAGCAAGGTGAGGTGTTGGGGCTGTGTAAGTCAACGTGAAAACAACGTATTCCACAGTAGTTCTTGAGCAGAGACTGACTCCTGAAAAACTGAAAATGTGAGCAGTACTAGAGTCATATAAGAACCAGTTTCATCATTTAGTAAATAAATGAGTAACCACCAGTGAGTCATTTGTGTATATATCAAACTGATAAATATGTGGATACAAAAACAGCCTTGCTTTGTGTTGGTGGAGTAGCAAAAGCTGTGTATTTCATCCTCTCACTCCTGAGATTAGCTTTAATAGAGTCAATAAACTGACCTTTTTCAACCAGAGGAGCAGGCTTAGTCTCCCAGGGGAAAAAGAACACCAGGAGTCATCTGACTATAGTCTCTTCCCTCTCTTTCTGCCCTCACTCCTCAGTCTACACTGTAATCATCCTGGTGGTTTAGTCTGGTTTATAGGAGCTGATTCTTAGCTGCAAAGTAAGATACTTGATAATGAAGAACATTAAAATAATATTTTAAAATTTGAGATTTTTCAGATGCAAAATTATGTGGCCATTAGTTCAATTGAAACCTCTGGACTTTGCATCTGAACATACTGGGATTTAGTTTTGAAAGTTTCTAAAATATAATAGCCGACTGAAAGAGATAACTGAATATTTAACGGCCATTGTGAGCAACATGAGCTATAAAGGCTCGTCCTGTGGGTACTGTTGACATTTCCTACACAAATAATTGGAAGAGAAGAAAGAGTTGTAACAGATGTTTTTGTTCTTGACATTTTCAGACCAATGAGCACCCCAACCCCGGGAAGAAGTTCAGTGCAAGAGGGTTCCCTCGACACTGTTACCTCCCCGACAATGAGAAAGGCAGGAAGGTAAGTTTTGACACCAGTCCAAGGAAACACTCGTCTGACAGCTCAACAATTAAAAACGTGTTGGAGTCCAGTGCACAGTGCATTGAACTGATCATCAGTATGCCCAGCCTGTATCAAACCTGATTCTCCTGAGAAATCCCATGATGAGTTTCTAAAGCGTGTATTTATTTGTAAGCTGTCTTATATGACTACAAATGTTTTTGTATGAAGTAACAAAATCATTCAAACTGGCTGTTACAGCTTCATTTATCTGTTTCAAAGGTGATCATTCTGCACAGTATGTTTGTACTCCTTTATTTCAGCAAAATTGAAGTTGAGTCATTCCATACAGAGTATAACAGTCATTTAGTTTCTTAGACCAACAGTACTGTAATAAGTATGCGTCTACACCAAAAGCTAAACAATACTAGTCCTGCATGTGATTATTTCTTCCATTTTGCTGTTGAGAGATGATAACTTACTTCATCTTCCTCGCTTGTGTGTCTCCAGGTCCTGAAGTTGCTGATCATGGCCTGGGACCGTCGCCTCATCTTCACCATCGGCACGTCCAGCACCACAGGCGAGTCAGACACAGTGGTGTGGAACGAGATTCACCACAAGACAGAATTTGGCTCCAACCTGACAGGCCACGGCTACCCAGACCCTAACTACTTGGACAACGTCCTGACAGAGCTGTCGGCCCAGGGGGTCGGCGAGGACAACCTGAAGGACTGAGGACCAGCTGAGCTGGTACGCAGGAGCTAACTCACCATGCCCCGTCGTCTCCTAGAGAGCAGGGACACTGCATGACGGGCCAACATGCAGCTGGCAACTCTTTACTCCCCACAAACAAAAAGACCTTGCAGATGTGGTGGCACAAGAGCAACAGAAACAAAATAAATGATGTAATGGTTATGATCAATTTTTTGATTTCTATAACCTAACAAGATTTCCCCCCATGCTGTCTTTTGATCCATGCCATGAGCATGTTGCCTTCATGCCAAATTTTCTCAGAGGATCGAGGAATGTAAAGACGAGGTTTTGATGTTGTTAGGGAAATGGTCGTTAACCCCTTTTAGATTCAAACTGATGCTACTCCTCTGCATTTGGAGTAAAATGACGAGGGGCTAAAACAGTTTAAAGGCATATTTAAAAATGCTGATCTCCAGATTGCATGGCCCAGACTAACGCTGCATAATGAATGTTGAGCGAATATCTGCAATAGGCTGAGGTGCCATTGGAGGACTTGATATTGTGAAGCTTAATATTGTAAAGATACATTCAAGAGAGTTGCAGAATTTGGATTATTTCCCCTGCCCCACCCCCCACCATTTTCTCTAATAATTAATATTGTTCTGTAACAATGTGGTGAGACTTGGTTTTGTGACTTTGGGTTGGGATGGAATGAGAGGATTTGGGCTGGAACAGTGAGTAGAACTGAGTGAAGATGATGTGACTTAAGATTGCACTGGGTTTCTCTGACATTTTCCACTTGTGATACACACAGGTCAGTCGTTCTGTAAAACGAAGGTGTGCTCTGTAGTGCATGAGATAGATTCTGAAGAGAGCTTAAAGGCTATGACATATAAGTGTTTGATGATAAATGTATGTTGTATGGTTAACCTTGTTGACTGTCTGTGAGAGGAGGCGTGAAATAGATGAAACAAGTGTCTTACCAGTCAGTTTGACGCTTGTTTAGAGGTGTTGTAACTTCGAAGGCTGCGGTTGGGAAGCGAGGTTTGCTTCGCTTCAAGGTTAAACTCATTTGTTTTGTTGACGCATTGATGACACTGACCTCTGTGAATATAAAGCCTGCATTATTATTCTCCCTGTTGGAGCAAACCCAGGCATTGGCACAATCCATCATGTTGACCGTACATGGGTGTACGACTGCATGCTCTGAGGCATTAATATGCTGGCTTTAAGTCCTTGAGGAAAGAAGCTGAACGCGCTTCTCACAGATGGACGTTCAGTTTTCCCTCAGAGATTCATCTTGGGCAGCGCTACCCTCCAGCTCGCCTGTGATCTACAAGTCCCCTGTGAGCTTATTTGCTGTCAGACGGTGCGCTGGGCTCTACTGCTTTCTTATAGGGAGCAGTGAAACATCTCATTCCCAGCGTGAGCTCACTCAGAGTTGTTAGGGCCCATCCTGATGTATGGCCTCTTCCACCACTGTTCCTCCTCCTCCTCCTCCTCCTCCTTTAGCAGAGGAAGAGAAAGAACCATGCAAATGTTGGTCTAGTTTGTTAGCTGGCTGTTGATGCGTCACTGGGAACTATTTTTTCCTATACACTCTTTCCCCGTCAGATTTTTATGCCTGTGAGCTAAAGACTTTTTGAAGGTCCTTGGTGGAGATCTTGTGATGTTTCTTTGCTCTGAGATAAAAGATAACCCAGTGCTGCATAATTATCCATGAATATATCTGATCAATTTTAATGAGCAGGGGGATGTTGATGTAAGGTTTAATGTGTTGGCACCCAGCTGCAGACTTAATTTTGGAGTGAATCATAGTCTTCCATAGCACTTTGAGGCAACGGTTTTGTTTAATCGATTGTTTCATTTTTAGGAAAAGGTCTTAAATTGTATTTGCAACAACAAAATCTGTTTCTTTTTTTAAGTTGACATTTATAAACTGGCTTGCAATGCTCTGAAAAAAAACATATATATATATATATGATATACATTTGCAGATGTGATATACCTTGAAATTCAAGCTCAATTTGAGTCTATGGTGTTAGTGTAATTTATTTTTATACTCTTCTATATAGAAAATATACAAATACCAACTGACCCACATACGTATCTATACACAGGCACATATTAACATCAATACATAAAATCTGGCAAAGATGAATTTGTCAGTATGTCAGGGACTGTTGAAATATGTAAGACATGTTATGGACGTCTAATATTACAAGTAGTCTTAGCGTATGCTGCTGTCGTTACCTTAATGTAGAATCTGTGTAGTTGATCCCCTGTGGGACTCCCAATAAATACAGTAAATGTGTCTTTATTATTGGGTGGGGAGCTTTAGCAGCATGAAGATGTCCGTTTCCCCCCAAATGGGCCATTTCTCTTTTTCTACTTTGTCCAGATCATAGGAATTGTTGCAGTCAGCAGTGTTTGTTCAGCCTGAAGGAGAAAACAGCAGGACTGGGATAAATATCAGCTGCAAATATTCTTAGAGTTGTGTTAGATAACTGAAGCGACAGATGGGTGGGATTTACCTCAGTTTGTTGCTAATCATAGATCAATACACTGACTTAAATTGTTTTAAAGGCCCTGAAAACCTATTTTCTCAATCAGGAAATTTTCAGAACTCACCAGAAACTACAGTTCTGTTTTATTATTGTCCTCAAGTCTCTCTGCTTTCCCTTTTATGTAGATCTCTGTGGAAGTCCTGGGATAGAGGTGTACATTTTTGTTGTCATCTGGACTGGGCGAATCTGCATTAAAACACGCCTGCTCATGTCTCTCTTTTTTTTTTGGTGAAATTCAACACACTTTTCTCTTTTCACAAGTTTTAAGCGGGCTGGACTCTGTTGGAAAAAAAGATGATGTCACATAGCTCTGATCACCAATCAGAATTCAGCAACCATTTAATCAAAATCTGATGTCAATTAGTGGTTGTTTGCTTAATCAATCAAACCGCACCAACACAGTCCTGTTCAGCCAGATTAGCTGAGTGTTTTTTCAATATATATATATATATATTTAAACCAAGTTTTCAGGGGCTTTAAACTATTTTTCTGCTCTTTTTTTGGCAGTTTATTTGGTCTTAAACTAAAATTTGGTGTTTTAGCCACACATGCTAAACCAAACCACTAAAAGTATTTGTAACACCTGGGTCAGAATCCCTCATTCTGATCCAGGTGTTGAAAACAACTAACCTGTTTCTTTTCAAGTTTTCTCCTTCACAACTTTTTGACACCCTTTATAACTTGGGACAGCAGGAGAGAATGCTTCCAAACTATCAGGGATTTTTCCATGTCGAGTGCAGTTTCATTAACAAGAGAAATCCAAATGTTTCCTTCTTCAGCTTTTCCTTTTCATGTCGGTCTTGTAATATGAACGATGCAGGCCCTTTAGACTTTTCAGGTGTGTACAGACTTACTGTATATGGGAATGATGAATAAAACATGGTTTGGTATTTATGTGATTAAGAGAGAGATAGTGTTTATGCAATTTACTATTTTTAAGATCCAATACATGATTTATGTGTAGCAAGAAGGCTGATTTATTGGGTTGAAATGACTTTTTCTTTTTCTTTATGGGGTGTCTACATCCACGTTTCTTAAAAAAAAAAAGAAAGGGGGGATTCAAGGATGTTATGAAAACATATATTTTTGATGTCTTTTTTTTAAATGATTGTCTTTAAAATAACTCTTGCATAACATTGCTGTATTACTCTTATTAAGATTCATTCCATACTATTTTCCATTCGATTAGAAGTGGGATAAGAGATGAAATCACTTTGTCCTGATGTATGAAGTATTTACAGTTGTACTCTTGTCATAGTGTCCACAGCAAACTGTACTTCTCTCTCTCTCTAAATGATACCTAAACATTTTGTGTGGATATACTGTACGTTTGTATCTTGTCTGTGTGAATGTGTGCCGAGTGTGCGTCTAGTAAACAAATCCTAGGTTCATGTCCTTTAAAGATACAGTAATGTTCTCCTAGAGGTGCATGTAAACCAAACTGTGAGCAAGTTTATTGACAATACATAGCTTTTGCGTATGAATACATCATATAGCTTCTTTAGAGATGTCACCCAGGTCTTCTGGTGATTTAGCACTGTGGTTTGCATCTTTAAATCCAGTTAGTTAGAAAGGTTTTTTCCTCTACCAGGTTTGATTTACACGATGGGGACGAGACAGCGTTTGGCAGCTCTCCTCACTCTTTCGGCAACATGTGAAACATCTGAATGTTTTGCATTTTTAAGTGCCCATCTGAATTGACATTTTCAAATCATGATTTTGTGGTTTAACTTTGAGTTGTCTTAAGCAGTGTCTACATGTTGCTATTTGAGACGGTTCACAAAGAGAAACAGAGATCAACTAAAAGGAAGGTATAGAGAGACATTGATTAAACTATAAAGGGCTTCTTAATCTATCGGTCTTTATTGAATTGTGATGACCTTGTTGCATGTTTGTGTGTTTCTTGTGGAAAAATAAATGTGCCCTCGACAGGGGTAGTTTGTTTGACCTTTTGTCACCTTGAGTCTTCTCAATTTTTGCTTAGTTCCACCATTTCCTTCTCTCCGGGCAGCTCTGTGCCCTGCACCTTATTATAAGGATATAAACGAGCTTTTCTGGAGGTGTGAGGTGCAGCAGAAACTGCTCTCACTGGCAGTAAATTTGCTTTATAGCCATTTCTGTCACTGGCTGCTGTATGTTGGTGTTGTGGTAAAGAGATGTGGTTGGTGTGTCCCAAGGCAAACTTATGTCCAAGGCCTGTGGGACATCAGAAAACAAACCCTTCTTTCCCTCCAGCACTGACCCAACAGATACCTAAACCTGCTGCCCTGCCTCTGCTCATTGCTCACCACTCATGCCTAATGAGAGAGCTAGCAGGGAGACTGTGCTGCATCATTGCAGGTAGGTCTCTCATTAGCATTTAAATAAGGCTGGGAGGAGAAGTTGCAAACAGTGTTTGTGTGGCATGATTTAACATTAGATTCTGTTGGACTGTCAAGTCTGTGGTTATGGGGCTCTGATTAAATTATTAATGTGGGTTGGTGTGGTAACCATGAAGCTGCAAGGCTGCTCGGGGATCTGTCAGACAGGTAATGATATTTCCTGTAACACCATGAATGAGTGAATGTCATAGCCTGCGCTGAGTCAGGTCTTCCACTTTAAAACTAACCAGGAGAGGAATGGGCATAAGACAGCAAATTAGACACTTAGTATTAATAATTTCTGCTCATGTGTCTGTTAACTGGAAGAGAAAAAAAAGGTACTTCTGTCATTTAGTATTGCACTTCTTTCAAGTTTGGGGACTTGCAGGAAACAGGGAAAAATGTCAAAATCGATATATCAGAGGCTGAGACATCCTGACTTTTTCTCCCTAGCATGAGTCAAATTTCACAAGTACAGAATCCTACAATTCCCATAACGCAACTCAGCAAAATCTTTCATAAGACCTTCCCTGCCAGGTTAATGCCTTAATCTTCAGCAACCTTGATGTCATCATCATGTATTTACAGGCTGTACAGTACACAGTACGTTGAGTAGGCTGAAATATATGTGTAAAATATGTTGAATCTTCCTTTAATGTAGATCCTGTGAGGTGTCATTTTTGTAAATGCGGACACAAATTTTAGACGTTACACTTATTAGCTGAAATAACTTTACTGAATAATACAGTTGTGTTGAGTTCACAGTTAACAATCCACTTTAAACAAACCATCATGGTGTATTTGCAAAACAAAGTACAGGCAGTGTTTTTCTCTCTTTTTTTCATAGTAAGAGCCCTCATTCAGGGGATATAAAGTTCACAAGCAACAGTGATCATGATGTTTACTCTACTTGTGAAATAACTGTGGTAAATCTGAAAATATTGCAAATCAATAAAAACACATTTTCAAATGCAGCAAATACCAAAACACTTTAAATGATTGTGTATCAATGCAGCCTATTGAACTTCATGCCTGGCATGTCCACTACAGTGTTAGTATATACTGAAGATTGTTTATTCCACACATAAATATACCATAGCTCTTCCTCTACAATAAAGACAGACACTACAGTCGCTCTGCCAGAGCATCCTGTAACCTAAACAGCTCCAGAGGCGGGGTGGCCTGCTGAGGCTATCTGACAGATCACAGATATAATCTCAATTACACTCACTGTTTAAGGGAAAGACATTGAGCATTGCTTGCTCTACGGGAAATGGCTTTATAACATGTCCTAGTATAGTCTGTGTGTCTCCCAGATACCTAAAGGAAACAAATTTCAGTACGCAAATATTGTGATTGAGTGCTTGAAAATTCTGTTTAAAAATAAAACTAATAAAAAACAATTTTGGCAACTCAAACAGATTCTGACATTGGTGAGCCAAATTTAATGGCACCAAAATCTAAAGAAAATGTAAACTGCTCAAATGGAAACATCTCACAAAATGATGTCATCTCATTTATACTGTGGCTGGTCATTTATATGTATGGACATAATATTTAACAGGTAAATATTACCCATATGACTTTGGGAATGGCTATTACAATGTATCCTCAACTGCAATGTAAATATGCAAATGATATCAGAACCAAACATTTAACTTGACTGGCGATAGCACCAAACGAAAGCACATTGTTTTGTCATAAAGGGCCCAAAGCAACAATTAAAACAGAATTCACTTTGCTCACTGAACAGGCAAAGTTATACTGTGGCGTGTGCACCATCATGTCAAAAACGGTGGTTTGAACAATAATGTTACTGTCATTGCTACATTGAGGCCATGGTAATAAATTGACTTCATAAAATACAAAACGTTGATAAAAGCAATATCAAAACACCTTACATTCAGATACTGTAGATTACATTACAACAAGCTTTTTGCATAAAAATGTGTGACCGAGGTCCTGTACAGTATCTCAAAATATAAAAGCATCTTTTCACATTTCACAACAAGTGGATGCAGGCCATGCAACAGATTGCTTGTTATCTACATAAAAATATAATGTTAGATCATGCTTCAAAGTCCCTCTGCCCCCTTTATTGTCAAGTATCATAATCTCTCGCCGGCGCTGCTGAAATCATTGGCGCTCAGACATTACAAAAAGATTCAAAGTGGCAGAATTCCCTCTGCTCTATAGAAATGTACTAAAAGGCCGGAAGAGGTTGCACACTGTGGCCACTTTTCTTCCCTGACAATCAAGAACGTGAATATCTGATGTCCACTTGTGTTAGTACAGGATAGTGCCAGTCATCCCCACTCAAGCATTATCGTGGATCCCTGTTCAAGTCTAATCTAGGGATTCAGAATGACACCGGTGGCATCCTCCTGTTCTCTGCGCTGGAAGGTGTCATGAGCCTGTTCCAGATCCTCTATCACCCCTAACAGCCGAGCAGCGACACCCTGACCTGGCTTCAGGAGCTGAACATTGCATTCTGCACCATCTACGAGACAGAAAGTGTAAAATAATAGTGAAATAAAAACATAGGCAACGATAAACACATAGTTTTAATAATTTTGACAAAAATTGATTTTATAGCAGAAAATGTAACATCTAAATGCAGCAGCTGGAGCCTCACCTGGGTGGATGTCGGAGTTGATATTTTCTCTGTTGCTGGGCGTCTGATCAGCGTCTGGCATCTCCAGATATTTTTTCCTGCAGTATCAGTCAGGAACATTAATCATATAATCACTGACTCTTCTCTGTGAACTGCTTTGTCTTTTCATAGAGTGACAATAAAACATCTGATTGTAATGTCCACAATCAGCAACAGCAGCAGTGCGGCAGTAGTTCCAGTGTTACATGATAGACCTCTAGTGTCCAGTAAGTGAACTGCATCTACAGATTGTTTCCTCCACTTACCTGAGTTTGTCTCTGCCGTGGAGCAGCTGCTTGTAAATGGTCTGAGTCTCTACGTCAGGATCTAGGGGGTCACTCCAATCCCCCAGAGTCACAGCGGAGTGGGTTCTACTGCAGCCTGTAACTGAGAACCAGCCATACAGATAAATGTGACAAACCCTTCAACTACAGCATTAGGTGAAAGTTAATAGTCCCATTGCCATTCAAACCTGAACTTTGGCATTACCCAAGATTTAATCCTGTAACCATGTGTCCCATAAACAATGACGCATCAAAATATTATGTAGCTCAGAACTGTGATAAGCCACATGGTAAACTATCATGTGTATTGATGAGGTCCTCAGAGATCAGAGAAAATCAAATGATGATTTCCAGCACAAGATGTAAGTCTGCATGTTGATGGACAATATTTTGTAGTATGTAGGAGGTTCTGGGAAGCTCTTAACTCCTGATGATCCTTCCGAGGGTGTCCTGGGTTAAATTCAAAGTTTTTGTAACGCAAGGTGACAAAACATAAACTGCTCACACTCATCCTCTTCTAAAATCAAAGTTTGACTTTTCATATATGCTCACACACTGCACAGTTACAACACATCACGAGTAAGCTTCAGAAGCAGGATTACCAGCACGGTCCGCCTGCAGGCAGCAGGTCCACTTGCCACTGCGATGAGCCCCTGGATGGAAAGAGGGCAGCATGCGCTCATTGTAGATGCTGACTTTCCTGATGGCTGACAGCCACTGGTTCAGCTCATTCACGTTCTATTCAGACACAAACATACCACAAACCATTCATTTGGTGGTCAATTTAAGTTAAGTAAAATCAGAGCAGAATTTAATGCAAAAGTGATTATAATATGTAATTAAAATAATACATGAATTGCCTGAAGCAAATAAGTCTAAACATTTATTTTTAAACAAGGGGGAAATTAATGGTGAAATGCATTCAAATAGATTAAAAAGTAAAGTAATTATTGTATTTTTTGAGATAATAACAATATAATTGTTAACTGTGCCAAAAGCCAAAAAAGCATGCTGGTGACTGGCTGGCGTCAGTACCAATGCACCTTGCACTGGATGTACATGGTGTGCAGCTGCCCATCGTTGTCCTGGGTGATGACCTGCATTACATTCTGCTGCTGAAAGGCATTTTCATCCACCCTCTCCACCGCACACACACACTGAATAGGGATGGAGGAGCGCACCTGCGATAATTCAGACACAAACCACGACACCAATTAACACAAGTATACACAGGCTGGTAATGACAGATCATGCTTCTGAGTCAGGCGGTTTACACTAAGGTTTGAGTGAAATAAAAGTGACATTTGACCACACAGCAAATTAAAGGAGCAGTGAATGATAGCGAAATATTTTTTCATACATCAGGCTGGGGGGGTGGGGGGGTGGAGGGGGTTTACCGTATGAGAAAAGGAGGAAGTGAAGATGAAATCAGCATGGCAGCAAAGGCCACTTTAAAGTGTAAATCAGGTACTTCCAATGGGAGCACGCTCCACTGAAACTGGAGTACTCCAACATGGAGGAAAGGGGCCAGGACATTGTCTGCAATCTGATTTGCAATGTTAGCATGAATATCCACAGCCTTCAATTAACCCTCTCCTTTATTCCACTCAAACAAAACAGAGACTGGCTCAAAGAAAGAGCTTTTTACTGGGCTAGAGAGAGCCCACTCCCCTGCCTGTGTCCCTCTCTCTCCATCTCTGGGCTGGTAAATGAGAGGAGATCATTATCACAAGGTTAGGCACCACATGGTAATAACACTAATGATCTCACGAGGATATCAACACAAATATATTAAAGCAAGCTGAGGATGACAAAAATGTTTCCTCATTTTATGAGCCAACTTGATAAATATCCCTCAAAGGGCAGGCACAGCTACTAATTCATCATAAGATGGCATATCAGCTTCTAATAATGGATGAGTCACTTTCTCGCGACTTTGATTCAAAGTTTGCTCATCTATTTTTGGCTAATATAAGACAAAGGTAATAAAGATTAATCTGGCAGGCATTCACTTAAATTTGGTCCAAAAGTCACATTAGCAGGCACATTACGGGAAAATGCTTCTAGTTATACAGCCAGATGTTAAAACAACAAAACTTATGACTGTGGCTGGTTGCCAAAATGGAAAGAAGAGTAGATAAAAAATAACATTTTCTAACACAAAGCTCTAGCCTACTGAATCAGTACCAACCTGCCAATCAGGAGTTTTGGCGTAGGAAAGGGTCTCACTAGTCAACCAGAAGTACCGCTTCTTAAAGGCAAAGCGGGACAGCAGTTGGGGTCCTTCTGCCTTGTGTTTGTGGAGGTACCCCTCTTTGACAGTAACTGAGGGCATGAATACAGCCCTCTGTGGCACCTCAGACACTGCAGTACAGAGAAGAAAGAGTTTTAAACTGGACAAGGAAACACTTTGTTAAACACATGTTCATCCATATAGACACAAGGTGGTGCTGTGACAATAAACAAACAGAGCACGTTCCATTGTTAAACTACACTACATGTTTTTATTTTCTGCACTTTGTTATAGATGGCACCTCGGCTGCCTTCCATTGCCATGTGAAGGACAGCTTCAAAGAGGTGAAACACGCGTCCACTTCTGTCCAACAAATCCACCTGAAGAGCATTAAATGTCAAACTGGCCTTTAAGAGAAAAGAGTGGGTGTGATGTTCAGAAAGAGGCTGAAACATAATATGTCAGAGAGGGAAGATGTTTCACAACAACAGCCTCACTGACACATGACGGTAAGAAAGCAGCCCAGACATGTTTGGTAACCAGTGTGGCGTGTACAAGTGCATGCAGCGTCTCACTCCAACTCCCCGTCTGCTCTTCTAAGGCTTCCAGCTAGTTATGAATATTTCACCACTGGGCTACAGTATGGTTTCATTTAATCCTGATATCAGCTGGGGAGCTTCTGCACTACCAGCTGGCCTGCGGCTGATGAGATCAACAGCATGACCTCTGAACTTTCCTCTTGATTACCTGTTTAGTGGTGCGTTCACTGTTATCAGCCTTACCGATGTCGTGATCTATGTCGATTAACTTGTCCAGTAAGTCTTTGAGAGAGGCCACACTGCGAAGGATGATGGGATGGAGAGGTGCCATCCACTGCTCCTTCCCATGACCCAGCTGAAGACCCAAGTTCCCGACACTTTGCAATGCCTGGCAACCATAAAGAAACAATTTCTATTCAACACACTTATCTTCTGCACATGAAATCATCTCGGCCTCCTAACCTGACAGTAACTGTCAGAACTCAGTACGAGTGACTGCACATCTCAAAGTGGGAGATCAAAAGGGTCCCTTAGGCCAAGCATGCTGTGAGGCCCTTTGTCTGGCCCACACCTGGCCTAGGGTGCGGAGGAAGTCCCTCTCTACACCCTCTCTGATGCTCGGCTTTGAACCGCAGTCTGGTCGCAGCGCTCACAGAGGTAAAAATAGCCTGTTCCCTTTCTCTGTAGAGGACCCATGGCAACAGCACTTCAGCACCATGGACAGCAACCATAGAAGCAACATATGAGGAATGAGGTTTCACTTTTCTTTTAATGAGAGATCATGACACCCCTGTTTCTAATGATGCCGAGGATGCGGTTGCCCCGTTATTTAAAAACATAGGGAGTTCTCAGTTATAGCCTATTGGGCGCCTTTCTTGACAGTCACCAGGAAATGGGTTTTCGATGGTGCCTTGCTTTTGTAATTTGACCTGATTCCAGTTGAAACAGGGATGTTAGAGCCGAGGATAATGTGAGAAGGTATTGTTCAAAAACAATGGCAAACAATGGCACAGAAAACCACTGCATACCTGACATAGTTGGATTTGAATCCACTGTGAAATGTATTGTGTCTGTTGTATTAAATTTCTGCTTCTACAAAACAAATGGATTCAAGCTTACAGGACACTATAATGGGACAGATGAAGGGAAGAATCAATAGTGGGAACTTTTGAAATAGTAACTGACACTGACACTACTACCTGTACACATAGTATAGACACAGTATGTTGTATTCATGTATCATATTTACTTTACTTACTGTACACATGCAAATTACAATTCCTTCAAGCTGGCACTTCAACATTTAGCCTCAGCTGCAGTGCATCCGGCCTCTTTACTGTTTGTTTTGTCTGCACTTAAGTGTGATGTCTGGACATGAATAAATTATTCATAGCAATATCTATGTGTACGTTTGAGTGGTGAATTATACCTTGGCCAGTAGTAACAGTGTTCTGCTTGTGCGCGTGTCAGCATGCTGGTCCCTCAGCTGGAACAGTTTGGGCGTGAGGATGGCAGGAGCAAAAAAACGTAGGAAAAAGAATCCACTGATGGCCAGATACTTCACATCCTGTAAAGATTTGGTGATATTGACAAGAGAGTTAAGGGCTGTTTCTGAGGATAACAACTGCAGTGCAATACCTCACATGTAAAGGTAATGTAAACTCTAATGCACTGATATTATAAAATGCACTTGAGATTGCATTTCCAGCTCTTCTTTGCTCCAGACTGACCTCATTCTCAGGTTCAGAAAATTGCTCCTCTACTCTCTTGTGCAGCTGTTTAAAGGCCACTCTCATGACGGGAGGACACTGATCGACTGAGCCCACGATTGATTCAATGATGCTGGTTAGGTAGCTCTGCAGCATCTCTACACTGCTGTCCCGCACCTCCGCCTCTGACACTCCACCCTTAAATGAAATCCGCCTTCAGAGAGAAAGAAAGATATAGCAAAGGACTGAATCCCGCTGTTGCAAATCTATTCATTACAAGAACAATTCAAGGACAAGATGCTGTTTGTAGCTGGTCTAAATGCTAGCAAAGACCATACATAATTAACCATACTAATCAAACACTCAAATCTACAATGGCTTTTGTAATATAACTGATAATGTCTCTGTTCATGATAACGTCATTATATGTGAGAGCATCCAAGGAACGCACATAGTGAGTACTGAATTGAGGATATCATGGGAGATTTATAGACAGGGAGTGGAGACAACAAATAAGGTGATGGCAGGCACAGCTACGGCAGACGTAGAGGACGTTAGATCCTAGATCTCCCTCCATGTCAGCGATAGACATCTCAGGGGGCTCATAGCAGTTGCCAAGCAACAGCCTTCCCCCTTTTTACATTCCTTTTTTTTTTTCATTTTCTCACATTGATGTCTTCCTTTCAAGGGTAAAGGGTAAACGAGTGGCCAGTCTCATGTGGCAGCTTTTCCATTTGACCATTTCCACACATAGAATGTGGAATATAAACATACATTTTACTTATCGTTTGTGGCTGAAGACAAGCACCAGCGAGACATATTCACACTATGTTTAGATCAGATTATGATGAATTGAATATGATCTGTTTTACCTTGTGCGGTTCAGGTCAATCTTACATGGATCCAGTTCAATGTATTTCTTCTCATCAAAGATTCGGTTGATGATGGGCTTCAGCACCTCATGCAGATACAGCATGCCAACAGCCTGACAGCAAACAATGCCATATGTTGAAGACACCGCATTTGCATTTAGTCTACAGGGATTCTTTCCTACAGTGTAAATCAGCATGGTACAAAAAATAACCAAGGTGTGATATGATGCAGCAGGGAACCATAAGACATACTATTCACTCAGTTTACATTTAAAAGAGATGGTAATGTACACAAAGATAATAACTGAGATTGTCTACAAGAGTGAAAATACTTAGGAGTCACATCATGCTTTTACTTACAAGAGGGACAGAAAAATCAATTATTCTCAAATATTGATCAAATAAAACAGCTGACACACCAACGCACCTTCATAAACTGTTCCATGGCTTTGGAGGCAAGTGAGTTGGAGCGAAATAAAGTGTTTGGATCAGCTATGAGAGCAAAACAAAAGAAATAGATTGTTTTATTGTAAATAACAACATAACATATTGAAGATTTATGAGAAAAAAGATTCATGGTTTTTGAACAAGGAAAGAGTGTGCTGTCTACTTTTCGTGTAATATCTAATGGGATTCTGGCAAAAACTTCTATCAATGGCATCTACTTGATTTTAATTACCTAAGTAGAATCAGTCAGTTTTTTTCCAAATAAAGCATTTCAAAAATAACGCTATGTTTCATGATTGATAAAAACCAACAAAGGATTCCCACACTGTATAATAATAGCTCCAAATAAATGTAATGAAGTAATGGTTTCGTTTTCACAGAGATCTTTATAAGGCATTCAGCAATTCCTGATGCCTATGAGCCTCTGAATCAGTACATACAGAGTTTTTGTGCATTCATTCTATCTTGTTTGATATACATCTTTAATGTATGTCTGTCAGCCTGCTTTTGAAACACTGAGTGTGACAGTGTGACAAATGAAGGCAGACTGACCTTGTTTTTCCATCATTTAAGTCCCTCAATGTGACAACATAATATATCCACTGTAACAGGATTCGGTTTCCAGGTAAAATATTTTGATTTTAAAAATCAGGACATATAAGAGAGGTTGGGTGAACATATATTTTTTCTTGCCCCTGTGCCCAACTTGTGTGGCTGCTCACGGCATCTATTCCTGATCAACCATTTACCGTTCTGTGGAGTTGCTATGGAAACTTAGTCGCTATGCTTATTATCTCAAACTACATCAACAGTACCCAAAGACCAGAGCACAACTCTGTGTGTGAATTAGCAATAGTTATGTGGTGCGGAGGCAAAAAACATGACTAATGTAGAGCACAGAGAAGCCATGAGAAGACGGTTGGGTGAGTAAATAATTGGCATCAGGGTAGTAAATATAGTGCTGGTAGGCTTGAACTGCCCACACACAGACCACGAATGCAGCAATCAGAGACCTTAATGTCAATTCAGAGTTAAAAAGCAGCAACCCTCTGATGGTCTCTGGAGACAGAATTAAAAACAGAAAACTGGCAACTAACAAACTTTGACTAATATAAACACTGACTCATAGAGATATAGTTAGGTCTTACGCACTCTGTGTATTGTGTATTCACAATTCTTACATGAAAAATGTTTGACAAGAATACATAATAAATACACTGTAGCCATGAAATGCAACCTATTAAACCCGTCTTTGTTGATAAGTGAAATTGTGATTTTCTAAACTGCAAGCTAGAATACACAAAATTAAAAAGGTCCAAATATCTTAGCTTTATGAAGATCTCTAATGGATGGCTGATCTGATGTTTTAGATTACTCTGATATCTTGATATGTTGTTACTTTGACTCACTGGTGTGGTTGACCTCCCGGGTGTTAAGGTAATCCAGAAATGGCACCACCAGGCCCTGGCCCAGGTAGATCTTCACCAGGGTCATTGCCACATCCTGTCGGCTCTCAACCGTGGTCACCTCCTCCAGCATTGTCAAAGCACTGCTATCCTCCACCTGGTGAGAGGAGGACTCAGGTCATGACACGCTGCCATTTGAAAGCCAGTACGGGATTAAAAAACCAGGTGGAGTTAAGATAAATGTGGATTAGTTTTATGGAAAACATTAGAGCTGTCATGACAGAACTCAATTTAAATATCAGTGATAAAGAGGAGTTGCTAACCTCGGTGGGGGAGATGACTGACTCAACCAAAAGGTCTATGAGGGGCTGATAGTACACAGACGGCAAAATTCGATCCTCCACCAAACGCACCTTCAGGCGCAACGCTCCCAGCTTGCCACTAGAAACAGAAATCAAATCTCAGCAAGAGGAGATTTTTTGCACACGTTGAGCTGGTACTAAAAAATGTTCATGATACCCAGAGCATTTCATCTGGAAAAGAAGGATTTTTTAATAAACATGACTACTTGGATTTATTTGTTTTTTCTGTAAGTGAAGAACAACCAAATACATTTTCGTAGCATTGTCAAATAATTGCAATATCACTTGGACTGTTCCTGTGTAGGATGTCTACTGAGAGAAGTGTGACAAAGAGAGGATTGTATAAGTGCATCTAATATAAAATGTTTATATTATTGTAAGTGTGAAAAACTGATCATATATTCATAGTTATGGTAAATGACTGTTAAGGTATAAAAAGGTATGATCACACTGTTTTTGTAAACCAACAGATCTAACAGATAGTCTCTGAGGTATTTTCTCTTCCAATGTCATTTTCTTCTCTTTATTCAGTTGAAACTAAGCCTCTAATCAAATTTCTACTCAGTGGTGTGTTCCTCTCTGTAAAACCCCTTTAACTGTGTGTCAGATCCTAATGACGCTCTGAGATTCATTTCTGTTTGACACTATTCCTCTGCAGTTCGCTCAGCCTCCTTTGCTCTAAAATTATCTCAAGGAAGAGATGCTGTCAGAGACCCAGTCGTACACCTGTGAATGTTCATTGAAATGCATGAAATAAAGCATGAGGGGGTGCACATTCTTTCCTCGGCTGCATTTTAAAAGGACAGACCGATCGCTGCAATATTTGAGTCTTAAGATAAGATTCCAAAAAACAGTCAACAAAATGTTTGTCTCAGCTACACCAGCACGCAAACTCACCACATTGAATAAACAAGTACAACCATAATCCTCACCCAGCGTCAACCTCATTGTTTCCCAAGGGTAGCAAACGAAACCAGCCCTCTAACAGAGGTGTCTTGTGCAAACAAGCAAAAGGGATTTCCACCTGTGGAAAGAAACAACATAGAAGGACACAATATCAGACCACAACAACAACTTATTAAGTAATATTACGGTGAACTCACATATGAATCATACAGTATTTTATACATTAAATCTATGAAATATGTAACATTATACAGTGTCTTGATAAAACACAGTAATCATGCCGTCCTCACCTTGCCCAGAAAGTCATTCTTGCCCACCATGTCCCAATCCCAGACCTCCACAGTGACAGTTCCCTCCTCACTTAACTCCTCTGGATCCAACTCCAGCTCCAGGGTCTCTCCCCAATGAGGGAAACGTGTCTTCTTGATAATCTGAAAGCAGGTTGGGGGGGGTTAAAAAATCTTAAAACTATCTCTGTTCACTACACTACTCCACCTCAGCTCTGATCTGATGTATACAGTGATATGAAATAAAATGACACTCATACAATCAACAAACATCGATTACAATATAAGCATGTGAGCTCCTGGCTTCAGTGAAACCAATACATACTGCACATGCACACACACACACACACACACACAGAGCTCACCGAAGTCTCTGCACTGTGGTTGTTGAAAATAACTCTGGTAAATGGATCCGATGTTCCGGAGATGTCTCTCGGAGCCAGGTCTCTGTGGTGTCACCAGAACAAAAGACAAACACAACTGTTCAATACATTAAAGTGACCAACAAAACCTTACTCCCCTTCTTTGTAAATTAGTATGTTAGGTGCAGCAAGGTGAAATAGCTAAACCATGACTTTTCACTTGACCTCAATCTTTCATACAAATTCACATCCATCCGAGCGTGTTTGAATAACACAGTGTCAAGCTCTGAGTGACATGCTCATTAGAGCCCTGCCTGAGAGGGAGAGATTGCAGCCTGGGACACACAGATGGGGCAGTGAGTGGTGTGATAGCAGCAGAATTACTCAGGAAGGGAGTGTGGAGGCCTGCGGGGTGATGGTGATAAGATTTCAGCACAGGAATAGTGATGACATTGTCGTGTCTCGCTGCAAGATACTCCGCCACAGAAATTTAACTTATGATTGACGACCACTTTAATTATCTGAAAAGTACACAACTGTGACACGCACAAAAGTCAAGATAGATGATTATCAGACCCAGACCCTACGAGCAAAGGCCAGCTTATCTAATCTTTGGCCCTATGCGGGTCTTTAATGATAGTTTTGTAGTACAATGTTCCGTCTAAATAAGCTCATATTTATAACATAACGCAGTGGCAGCTTTTCAAGGTCACAATCATGCTACCTGGCTTCAATGACTTGACATCGCAGGCTGATCCTCTCTGTGTCTTTCAGCAGCTCCAGACTCAGGTGGATCTCCCCCTGGACCTCTTCATCAGGATCAACCCTTGTCAGATTGAGCCAGCTATCCAGCCCTGACCAGACCACACAGAGAGCATCATCCATTCAGACAGCAGTCCATATTACAAACATGGAAACTAGGGATGCAATCAAACATTGTTTTTCCTTTGTGTCTTGGTTTTAGGCTGCCAGGGACAACGTTAAAATAATTAGCCTTTGGGCTTTTTCTGGCATATTTAAAAATGTTTATTAATATGCACTGTCCCTGAGAAATAAACTAAAGGAACAATGGTCTTTTATTTTTCTTTATTTTCTCATCTTTTCATTGTTTGGTTGACAAATTCATGTATTAAAAACATCATTTCAGAAGCAATGGAAATAGTATTCATGTAATCTTTTAACCTTAATAGAGAGAATGGAAGTGAGAAACAATTATTCAATTTAACAATGAGCTCATCAACAGAAAATCATTTCAGCTTTGTTTCAGCTTTTTTTAAAGATTCCCTGCTTCTAGCTTCTCAGTTATGAGCTTTTCTTTGTCTTAATCGATCGTAAAACTAATTATTTTAAGATTTTGAGAGTAGCTTGAGGAAAACAAGCAATTGAATGACATGTATAGCAAAGGGCATTTTTCACTGTTTTCTGAAATTTTATAGATAATTGAAAACTATAGTTAGCTGTAGTAATAAATAATAGTAATAAATGTATTTACCAGTAAGTAAGTCAATATAAAAAAATATCTAATTTTGTGTCAATAATGTTCCAAGGATAAGCAAATGTAAGACAAGCTTAAGACATGCACAGCTACACTACAGTCTAATATTGGAAGCAGCATGTAATGTATTTGATTGTAGGCATGTCAAACTGAATGTGTTCTGTTTTCATTATTTCAGAAATATCTGACATAAACAAGCGTATAATGTCAAGGTCAGACTGTGAGAAGGTTCCTGCGAGGGAGTAACTGACTGCACCAATGTATCACATGACTGAATGCCATGCTAGGTTGCTTTCTAAAGAGAGCCATCATCAGTACGCAGCAAACATACCCTGATAAACACTTGGAGAAATTTCATAAAACTACATGTCAACACACCACATTTTAAATGCCATATGGCTGGCCAAGACAGCACAGAGCATGCTGGAGTTCATACTGAGGTAAACACTGTGACTAATTTCTTGAATGTGTAAGCCTCTGAGAGAGAGCCAGACATTTATTGCTTTGAGGCCATTTGAAATGCTTTAGTTGTTCTACTCGTCTCGTGGGGTTTGAAACAAAGGTTTAAAATACACGATGAAGTGTTGAGACAGACACGCACCAGGAGAGTCATCATAATAACACATTTATCAGTGTGAACGCCTGTTTCACTTCCTCTTGAGCTTTTACACAACTCAAAAACACTCTGAAAGAAATGATTGATAAATGAGAACAAATCGAATTAAATGTGTGAGCGTGCACTGCTCAACATTCCCAGCGGCTTGGGGTTAAAAAAGGCAAGTCTCCTTAATCGTTCAGACCTTTGACTCGGTCATGGGAACCCATGTATGTTTAACCTCTGAGCTCTGGTCATGAGTCCATCCTGCTATGTATGAAGTCTTGTTTAGTCGTACCTTTAGTTTGAGATCCAATGGCTTCTTTGCTCAGAGTTATCTTTCCAATAACATCATCGTGACTGCAGGAAAAGATAAAAGAACAGATGATCAGATTGAAGCAATTGAAAATATGATCAAATGTGTTTGTTCTCATTGAAGTTAAATGAAGTGACAGATTGATTAGTGTACTGGACAGAAGAAGAGGTGAAAAAACAACTTTCAATCAATCTGGGTGACCATCTGCCTGATGATGTTTGTTTATTTAAAACTTGGGTTTTTTCCCTCAAAATATATAAACTGAGGTCTTAACCCAAATAAATCAGTTCATGAGCCAAGTTAAGCAAACACTGATGGCTTAATAGAAGATAAATGACTGTATCCTTCAACAGTAATGGTTGAATATGGAGTCATTTATAGACAGTTTTGGCTTTACCCAATTGTGTCCTCATCCATGACATGAAAGGAGAGTGAATGAAACCCCATTGGAAGGTGCAGCGTGTACTCTTCACCCCAGAAAGGATTAAGGTTCTTCCACACTGTGGCAGTCCTGAAAAGAGACAGGAGTCACTGTAAATGTGGCAGCAGCATACACCCACCATCACTCACCTCATAAATGTGCCTGAGGGAAGACATCTTCATATGCTCTTCTAGTAATATGCAAAAATATTCTAAATGGATCATTTACACAAGTCTCTACACTAGTTTTTTTCTATGTGGGCATTTCAAGGAGTCACGAGAAAAATCGGAGAGGTCGTGAGATGAAGGAGAATAAACACATATCTGCAATACAAAATGTTATCATTATTTTCTGACTTGTACGTAAAGTTTCTGGATACTGGAACAGGCAGTTCCCTAGAAATATTTCAAATGAAACAATCTGAAATAGGAGATTAATCTTTGGTAACACTGCTCACAACTAAATATTGCTTCATTTTAAGTGATCACGTTGTAAAAAGGTTGGAAACCACAGCTCCACATCAAGCTGAAAATCTTTTTGATACTAGATATGGTTCCACGTAGCATTTAGTTTGTTTTCTGGATGAATCATTTTACAAGGGTTCCTAAGAGGTCTGCTGGACAACCAGGGTGTGTATTAATACACAATACTTGGAATGA
The DNA here is from genome assembly GCF_027409825.1 of Scomber japonicus. Classification (NCBI taxonomy): domain Eukaryota; kingdom Metazoa; phylum Chordata; class Actinopteri; order Scombriformes; family Scombridae; genus Scomber; species Scomber japonicus. The sequence continues at coordinate 28,509,015 of NC_070586.1, read as the reverse complement.
AATGTATCCACAACACTATCAAACCCCTCAAGTGCCTGGTCAGATTAATAGTCATGTTTGTTTTAGATTGTCTTATTAGGAAAGTTCAGCGACTGTTTGTGTTTAAAAAACAGGTCTACAAAGGAGTGAGATATCTACAAGTATCATTCAAGCATCAGCACTATACTCTAGTAACACATAGTCAAAAATGATTATAGATTTGAAAGAATACTTAACCCTGAGGACAACCTACAAACCCTGAATGTTTTAAATCAGCCCCTCTGTTTCTGAGAGAGTACTGAACCATCATCCATGAGCATCACAGTCAAGGAGTCAGTTGGCCAGTAACAAGTACAAGATAATTGGTGTGAGTGTCTGCAGTGAATCACTGTTTTCCCTCACTATACCAGATGGAATAGCCACTAAATTGATCCCATATTCCTTTACAGTATATTTCCACCACTTAGAAATATACTGTAGAGTCTACCTGCTATCTGGAAGAAAAACGTGCTGAACATTTAGAGGTCTGAAACTCAAACGGAGAACACCTCAGCTCTGATGTATTATGCTCTCAGCTCCCACCATCCTCCTTGCTTACACCGGGAGCTCCCTGCAATAATTGATGCACCTTCTCCATGGTTACCTGCGGGTGTTTTAAAGGCCAGACAAGTATCGGGTTCTCTGTGTTGGAAGGGCCACCCTGTGGGCACCACCACCCTGATCACACACGCTCCACCCTGGGCTAACATGTGAAAAATGGCTGGAAAACTAACATAGGACAAATACCTCGACTACACTTGAGGATATTCAAATCGGAATACAAAGACTATAGATAAGAGACATCCTGCAGCTGTAGTTGGTTTTAGACTAAACAAGTCGCAAGTAGAGCAGGACTCACCTGGCCACAACTTCATTGTCAACTTTTACAATGCAGTATGGATCACTGGTTCCGGAGCTTAAGATGACAAGAAAAATGCATATTAGACATGATACGTGAAGATGACAAGTCCATTTGTCTCGTCAATTGTTGTCTTTTCTTAAACAAAAACGTAAACTGGGACAGTCCTGACTTTCTATCTCACATTTCAAGTTGTTTTTTTCTTACCTCTCGAGCCTGATGAATATATCTGTATTTTAAAGGCTTCATTTCATCTAAGAGCCATAAGACCATATAGCACAGATAAGCACCTGCCATTCAGAAACTACTTACACGTCTTTTGCCGGGAGGTTCCTGCCCTCGACAATTCGAAAATAAAGAGATGTGTTTCTGGCCATTTTCAGTCGGGTGAGCTATTGTCCAATTTCTCCTTGTGTGTTCCCATACGCGCTCTTATAAATAGTGCTCTTCCCCTCCGCAAGTGAGTTTTCTTCATTTCATGGCACCTTCGGCGCGTGACGGCGCACAGCCCACCAGTAGCGCGCGACACAGGCGCGCATGCATGCAGCCCAGTCAGTCCAGTCAGTTCAACACTGAGGGCTGATCTGGGTTTTACAAGCTGCTAGCCTCTAATTGTATACCTATAAAATGGATCAACCATCAGAAATGTCCATTGTTAAATAAATATCATGGAATAAAGGTCTTCACAACTGCACCTACTGTGCTGATATTTTTTTCTATATTTGACACATCTTTGTAGGCTAATTGACGTAATTGCCATTTTAGATATGCTGTTTTACTCATTTATAAACACCCTACGTGTGTGGTTCATGGTTATAGCCTACCTAAGAGTCATCAGCCTCTTACTTGGTACAATGCACCACCTGGCGGACATATTGAGCTACTACACGCACCATTTTATTTTTACACATTACAGACAGGCAGCTTGACAACCACCAACAAGGGGTCCTCTGCAGACAGAATAGGAGCTAATTGCACCGTTACACCTATAGCTGCAAAAACAATCATTTTCTTACCATTAAGTCGGTTTAGTAGCTATAATTGTGTGTTGTTAACTTACGAAGATCATTAGATGCAGCCGCCTCTTCGCCAGGTTACTTTTATTCTTTCTGAGAAGTTTTAAGTATAGTTGTTAAACTAGCCCAACCTGCTATTGTTTGCTAGCTGAATGTATTGACCAGCGTCTTGGTGCTGTTTTCATCTTCCTAGCTGAGGGCATGGATGGTTATCCCGGAGTAATTGGTGGTGATTCTACCAAACAACAAGAGAGACATTACTACCTGTTATCAGAACTGCAAACCTTAGTCAAAGATTTACCAAGGTAATGTTTCCTTAGCTTCTGGGAAGACTCCTTGGCTGACTCCAGAGTATAAATTAAATGTCTCTGTTTTGTCTGTGGGTTGTTGTTTTATAACTGCATCTTGATATTGGTTTTCTTCCATGGGTAGCTCCTTCCAGCAGCGCCTGTCCTACAACACACTGAGTGACCTAGCTCTGGCACTCATCGATGGGACAGTGTATGAGATAGTGCAGGGGCTCCTGGATATTCAGCACCTGACAGAGAAAAATCTGTACAACCAGAGGCAAAAGCTGCACTGTGAACACCAAGGTTGGTGCTCCATGAAGCGAGTTTCATGCCTGTTATTGTTATAACTGCTGAGTAAAACTGGGAAACCCTTCAAATAAGGAACCATATTAAGTACCAAACCTGCACCTGCTCAACGTTAATGTTGATGTGCTGCTTGACTACTGTGTTTTGTGTTTAGCACTGAAGCAGGATCTTGCACGGAAGCACAAAGAAGCTCTACAGTCATGCAAGTCTCACAACCTTGCGCTCCTCAAATCAAATCAACAAGCTGAGCAAGAGGTAAGGCGTTGATACAGCCTAAGTCCTCTGGTGATTAAAATGGCTGTGGTTATTGCCTTATACTTTTTGGTCTTCACACAGTTGTGTGTTATGTTGTCAGGCTCTGGAAATCCGTGTACGAGAGGAGCAGAGAATGATGGATAAGAAGATTGTAGCGGAAATTGATCAAAAAGTGATAGACCAGCAGAACACCCTGGAGAAGGCTGGAGTCCCTGGGTTTTACATCACCACTAATCCTCAGGTTAAACTCTGAACCTGTTTAGTCACTATAGTTAAAATGCATACTGAAACCCCAAACAGTAGGGTAGCATAGAAAACATGCATTTTATGACACAGACAAGTGTCCAGCAGATGGCAATGTCCTGTACCTGTAAATCTGAACTAATTGCCCTTCAACTGTTGGTTATTATTTCAGGAGCTGACGATGCAGATGAATCTACTTGAATTGGTGCTCAAGCTTCAACAGAAGGAGTCACAGTCTGGTATCCTATGAGACAAAGACTAAAGGGAGAAGGAAATCCATACAATGGTGGCAGACAGTGTACGCTCACATTCCAGTAACTGTGAGATTCAACATTGTGTGGCCAAGCAACAGCAACATGTTAAAGAAGTCTTTATCACTTGTTGTAATGAGTGTAATATTCAACCTCACAATCTGTTTGTCTCAGGTTTACATGTAAGACATATGTTCTTTAAGGGGAGCAAATAGTTGTGACAAAACAGAGTTTAAAGCATTTATATGTCACACATTGTGAAATTAATTTTGCTGGAAATACCTCAAAGACATTAATAATGGTGAGCACTTTTGAGCACAGTAATAAGAGAGCAGGCTCAGCCAGAAATTAATTGTAGCTGATGTGTGTGTATGGGGACCCAACTCTCAGCAGCAATACTATACTGACAACAACATTAAAGCTGAAATTTGTAACTTTCCATGTTTTATTGCTCTCTGAAATAGTGAAAATGCCATCAAAGAAATGTGAAATGCCTTTATTGTGTATTTATTTGAGTGTTCTGATATGTTTACTCCACACTTTTTCTGATATTGGGCTGCTTTATTGTATATATTATTTTCTATCTGTTCAGTTTCTTTATAGTTGTGTTGAGACTGTTGGGCAAATTAGTGGTTGAGTACATTTACATTGTTTTCAATGAACAGTTTCCCCCATAGATATACACATTTTCAGTATCAATCAGGATTCAACCCAAGAAGCAGAAGCAGAGTAGATATATACTTTAAATACATGGTTTGTTTTTTTTCTGAATGAAAATTATGTTATGTAGTGTTGTTTTTCCATCACATTTATATATATTTTCATTAAAACAAATGTTTCAAAAGTGTCTGTCGTAGTGTTTTGTGAAATTCAATAACATCATTTCTTCATGTATCTCTGTATTCACATCATTGCATCAATGCCCTTGCTGGCTTCTGATCTCACACCCATTCCAACAGCAGGTTCCTTTTCACATCAATCTTCTTCACACATTTTCATGGTCACCTAAAAAAGGCTCCATAGTCAGACACATAGCCACACTGTAATTTACTGTGTCCCCCCCCCCGCCCCCCAATATCCCTGTTGCCTCTTCAGTCTCCTGGCAGTGTTTAATGACTGCCCCATGGTCTGAAACAGTGATCAAACGCGCCTTCCCTTAATGTTTATTGACACTGAAGAAAAGTAAGCTTCCTTCTGTTTGATTCTTTTATTTAATCTGTTAACCACTTATTCAAATACATAATTTTTTGATGTGAGACGCCTACTAAACTAACACATTTATGCTTGTGATTCTCAAGTATGTTCACATATATTCACATAGCCTTGGTCTGGGAACACCCTCCACACACGCCCTCTCTCTGGTAATGGATGGGGCGCGGTGGGGAAGACCCTTTCAGCTGGAGCAGAAAGGTGACTGTGCCTTTAAGAAGCAGTCCAGGCAGTACATGTTGGTTTTATTCCTCGGCGCACCTTCTGCTCCATCATCAGACGATGCACCCCGGCAACTTCTGTCAGCAGCGGACCCGCAGCAGCACAGATGGGACACCCTGAACAACAACGGTAAAGCGATTATAGTATTTATGATGTTGTAAATGTCGTTTCTCCTCTTGTGGTTACAAAGGGAATCCAGAGAGTATGGAGGGGGGGAAAACACATATACACACACACACACACACACACACACAGCTGACATACGGATGCAGAGCAGCGCAACATTTTCAGTACATCCTGGAGTAAGCTTACCTACTGCACTAACGATCCTCTTTTTGCGTTTCCATTTTGTTATGAATTATTAATTTGGTATTAAAAAAATGATGCTTAATCTACTCGTCGCTTATTGTAGCACGGGTATACACAGATAGGTTATATATATACTGGATGTGAACAGGCCTGTGTAAATGGGTCGTTTTTTAGTTTGTGGTTGTAGCTTTATTTCTAGAGGGGAATAAAGCGTTACGTAATTATAACCGAGGCATCCTGTTGTTGCCATATGCCTATCGAGGGTAGGGATCGGATGTTGCACTGCCAGGAGGATGGTAAGTGGAGTCCGGCCTTATTGTTAGCAGTCAGACAAATCATTAAAAAAAAAAGAAAACATGATCTAGTCTACATCAACTATGTTCCTTTATTTTAGTTAGTTGTTTTTGTTTTTTTTTTATATCAGCGCACCCGATGCTTTAGATTAGATGACGTGGACTGGCCTTGACTGTCCGCTGCCACACGTTGCAATTGCAACACCTTGATAGATAAACTTTCAGTGGTTCCTTACAGACCACATCATTAAATGGGCATGCTGACTGTATGTGTGTGTGTATGTGTGTGTGTGTGTGTGTGTGTGTATGTTTCATTTAAATAAGTAAATGTGCTCATACTCCTTACAGTGGGATTTATTGCACTAAATTTAACAAAAATTTAGAGGTAATCTTTGGCACTATAGCATGGAAGAAGTAAGGTGATCATTTGTAACTAAATTAGTATTTCCTGTTTAAAATGTTTGAGCCAATCAAGAGGCCCCACCCTGTAGTCTGCCCATCCAGCCAAACAGCTAGAATGTGAACATCAATTGCATAAAGTCTAACCTTCATTCTGTAGATACTGAGTCAATTTTCAAGTAGAATTCATAAACAGGTTAAACAAGTCAGGCCACATAAACCAGCACCCTTTCAGTTTTTCCCCTTTACATTTGTCAATATTTAGCTTATGCTCTGTGTGTCTCTGTCTTGCAGGTCAGCTTCATAGGATGGTAATGGATCCAGTGTGACTGTTACAATACTATACTGCCCAGCTGGCCTGTCTAACTCTACTGTAGCTATGGCAACTTGTTCAAGAGGCTGCGCACCAGCAGTGCGCCTTTGTCAGAAACTGAACCGACTCAAGACACTGGATGATGACATGATGGCCACGTCGCTGAAACGCTGCCTCTCAACCCTGGACCTGACACTGTTGGGTGTCGGGGGCATGGTTGGCTCTGGGCTCTATGTCCTGACAGGCACAGTTGCTAAAGACATGGTTGGGCCTGCTGTCATCATATCCTTCATTTTTGCAGGATTTGCTTCTTTATTGGCTGCCTTTTGTTATGCAGAGTTTGGAGCACGCATTCCCAAAACAGGATCTGCCTACATGTTTACCTACGTCTCTGTGGGAGAGGTCTGGGCTTTTCTAATTGGTTGGAATGTGATTCTGGAGAACATGATTGGTGGCGCTGCCGTGGCACGTGCATGGAGTGGTTATCTAGACTCCATTTTTAACCACGCCATCCAAAACTTCACAGAAACACATGTTATGCAGTGGAACATACCCTTCCTTGCCCACTACCCTGATCTACTTGCTGCAGGGATCCTAGTAGTTGCCTCGTTCTTCATTTCCTTTGGTGTTCAAGTGTCCTCTTACCTCAACCACATCTTCTCCGTCATTAGCATGTGTGTCATTATTTTCATCCTGATCTTTGGCTTCATGCTGGCTCAACCAGAAAATTGGGGCGAGAAACAAGGGGGTTTCGCACCTTTTGGATTGTCTGGAATACTGGAAGGCTCGGCCACGTGCTTCTACGCATTTGTGGGCTTTGATGTGATCGCATCCTCAAGTGAGGAGGCAAAGAACCCACAGAAAGCTGTTCCCATTGCCACAGCGATCTCCCTTGGACTGGCAGCAACAGCTTACATCCTGGTCTCCACAGTGCTCACACTAATGGTACCCTGGAGTACACTGGACCCCAACTCAGCTCTGGCAGATGCTTTTTTCCGTCGTGGTTACAGTTGGGCTGGAATTATTGTGGCAATAGGCTCCATCTGTGGTGAGTGTCAAACCTGTGTTGAGTATTATCTGACATACATTGTAGTGCATTGTGGGTAGCCGAGGTACTGACTACATACTGCAACATTTCCATCTATGTTTTACTAATGACTCTCTGTTCCCATTTCTAGCCATGAACACCGTGCTGCTCTGTAATCTCTTCTCCCTCCCTCGGATTGTGTACGCCATGGCAGAGGATGGGTTGTTCTTCTCCATTTTTGCACGGGTCAATCCTGTCACCAAAGTCCCTGTTAATGCTATTCTGGTGTTTGGAATCCTCATGGCTACCATGGCTCTCATCTTTGATCTGGAGGCCTTGGTTCAGTTCTTGTCCATCGGCACCCTGCTGGCATACACCTTTGTGGCAGCTAGTGTTATTGTGCTTCGCTTCCAACCTGACAAAATCAGCTCCAAGGGAACTGCTTCTACATCTCCCAACCCCAACGCTGAGCCTTCACCTGCTCCCTCAGAGTCTCAGACCATAACTGAGGACAGCGGGGAGCTGAAGCAGTATGAGTCCTTTTCTGACAAACTCCAGTTGGTAGAGAGGCAGAAAAGCGAGCGCCGAGGGGTTGGGCAGCTGAGGGCATACTGGGAACCGTACCTGGGCAAGCTGCTGGGGGACTGTGAGCCGGGCGAGGTGGTGGCCTTCTGCGTGCTGACTCTGATAGTGAGCTCAGTATCTCTCTGTGTTGTGCTGGAATTTGGAAATAACCAGCTGCAACTGCCGCTCTGGAGTTTCACAATGCTGCTCGTGATTTTTAGCTTAGCTTACGTTCTCAGCATGGCACTCATATGGGCTCATGAGCCGCAAACCGACAGCAAAACATTCCAGGTGAGCTCCTTAATGATTTTAAAAACTATTATACAAACTTCAAGTTCAACTGTGTGTAATATGGTGATTGAATGTCTCTGTTTTTCACTAGTAGTTTGAACCTTACATGAGCGCCAATTTATTTGAAAGCAAAAGTTACTGCTGTGAAAACTACATGATTGAAAACTATGATTGGATTATGATTGAAGTTTTATTGTTGTATAGGTACCTCTGGTTCCATTGACTCCAGGTGCCAGTATCCTCATTAATGTGTTCCTTATGATGAAGCTCAGCTATCTCACCTGGATTCGATTCACTGTTTGGATTGCCATAGGTAAGAATGCAGAAAACATGGTCGCTCCAAAAACCTCAGCTTTTCCATATCTGAAATATATTCCTATGAAACAAATACATTGGTTGCTGAACATAAAAATCACTTGGTATACAACTTCCACACCTCATTTGTGGTTGTTAGGGTAATGTTGGTTACTCAGAGATAAACTAATCCACTGTGCACACATGATATGAAATGAATGTTATCTCAGGAAGTCGTTCGAAAACACTGCCATAAAACATCTGTCCACTGTTTCTAATGAACTTAATGTACTGAATTATTTTACAAAATCAAATTAAACATTTTCTCTTTTCTCTAAGAGGGCAGAGAGGCATTTCTTTTCTGTCAGCCACCCTCTTAGGATGTAGATAGTGGTCAAACAGCGTTAACCTCCCTCTCAATCCGGGTGGGTGGGTGTGGGTGTGGGGGGGGGGGGGGGGTTACTCTGGGGAGACACGATTAGCTTAAGGCTTCTCTGGACCAGTAAACCATTTAAATACAACTGTCAGACTGCACCAAGTTAACAAGATGCACACTCGTGGAATATTACACCTGACAGGTCCTTAGGCTAGGTTCTCTCTCTCAGATTTCCTTTTCCCTAGAGAAAGGAATGACCAATTACCTTCCATAATGGCAGCTGCTGGGAAAAAAAACAACTTTCTGAAGCATGGGATTTCTTCTTCTGACTCACAGTTTAGATGGAAAGAGTTCAAACCAAGTTATCAATACTACGTCAAAGAGGATAATCCGCAATAATCATATGTCACATGAAACTTTTTTTGTTTGATATAAGGAAGTATTAGATTTCATTGACAACAATACATGTGAAGCTTTGGACATATTGAGGGCTTCTGAAATACTTTGTATTGTATTGTATTGTAATTTGTATTACAGAAAGATTAACTTAATTTATAATATTAACTTGCGGTGTTTATATGGATTACTCAATCAAAAGTCTATAGCTTTTGCCCATATGCTCATGCCATTGGCAAGATCATTGTTAAAGGATAAAGCTGGTGATTTTCTATATTTTTCTTATAGCCAAAACAACAACGAATTTATCTTACTTACAAGTATTGAGTGTGTATCCAAATTCTGATATATCTTATTCCTCTGTGCAGTAGACCATTGTTGTTGTCCTAAAACTATAAAAGCATGTTAATGAGCCACTGCACTATGTTCCATTGTGATACAGATGTAGTTCATTAGAAGATGTACAGAAAAGACTCCAAAGACTAATAATAACAATCACATGCTCAATGTCCAGAGAGTAGTTCTGTGTAAGGCAGACACCACTGCATCCGTTTACAGAGCTTCACTTGCTTGTTGTGATACATAAAACAACCTCTTTTTGCTGAAGTTCTTTGAGAAATTTAGTAGCACTCCCTACACATGAATTTTGTTGACAATAAGAAAAATATAGGAAATCACCAGCCATATCATTTCACAGAAAACATAACATAATATTCCACATAAAAATGATTGATGGTGTCCTTTTCGCAGGTCTCCTTGTGTATTTTGGCTATGGTATCTGGCACAGTAAGGAGGGCATTCGGGAGCTGCAGCCCACAGACATGGCTGCCCGGTACGTGGTGCTACCCAGCGGCAGCCTGGTAGAGACAGTACAGTCTGTCCAGCCCGATGGACAAGTGGATACCTCGGCGCACCACATCAGCCCCTCCACTGGCCCGACACCTGAGGAGTATGCTGGAAAGAGATGATTTGTGACCAAACAAATTCATTACAACTGCCTGGTATTATCTGTTGTCTCACACTCATACGCTCAACTAATACTACTGTACTCTCTGTATCTCACTCCCTTTAGCGTGTGACTGGCCTGCCACAGTCTGTACTTGTCGCTCTGCAAATGTATACACACCACAGGATGGGATGCACGCTCTCTGTCTTGTTGTGAAGCATATTTGTATATCTTGTAATACTCCGATGTACAGTAGAGAGCTTTTATTACTGTCCTGTAACTCCTAGCATCAAAATTGTGTTACATCCTTTAAAACCAGCTCTTTTTCTTGCAAACTTGCCAGTTTGTCGAAACCCACGTGGTTGTAGGTTATATATGGTGCTTTCTATGTGACAACTTTTAGTTAGGCACACTCAGTGGATGTTTTTTAAATTTTCACATGGATCTGGACCTGGAAAATCAATATTCACCAAAAATGTCATTGGGTTGTTATGGTAGAGGACATTTCACAACATTTTTGAAGATATCATCTTTGAGATTTGTAGTGAGTAGTCATGTGTTGCACGTTTTTTTAATTAAGCAGAGGAATGCACAGACTTTAGTGGATTTACATTTTTGCCTGTTTCTCAAACTCCCACCCAAAGCCTCAGGAGAAACTTATCATTTGGATCCTCTTAGTCCATCTCTTCTCTTTGGTACTTAGAGACTGCCCTGCCTATAGTGGCTTCTGACAAATCATCTAATCCACTATGCTTTATTTTTCTATTATTACCATTCATATTTTTGCTTTTATACAAACATCTTTAGCTTTGTTTTTTGTTTTTTCGAGTTTATTGTCCCTATTGCTGCTTGATTTTCTGTCTTTATTATATGAGTAAACTCTATGTTATGCATGTACTTCTATTTGTCTCCTTAGGTCATTTGTGCTAATTGACAGGACAACATTTCAGTGGTTCACTTAATCTTCTTAATCTCATCCCATGACCCTGTTCTCTTTCGTGTCACTAATTTTGCCGTTTTTTTCTCATACAACTTGAAACAGCAGCCCTTTCCCATCTATCCCTGTTACAAGTACAAGATCAGATGTAAAAGCACATTCTTGAGCTCTTATATTATTATCATGTGACGTCGGTCATTTGATTATTGGATATATAAAGCAAGCACAAACTTTGCAGTGTAGAATATTGGCAGACATCAGTTGTTATGTTAAACCTGGGATGTGCTTCATCTCTCTGAGGCCTCCGTAATCCCAGCAGATTTGTGGCGGTCCCTGTCGCCAGTCTGTGGCTTGACCTAGATTAGAGAAAGGCACACATATGAGAACTCACTCATATTATACAGATAACATTCCCACAGCTTTCATCCGCTTACATAAATGTCAACAAACACAAGGGTTTAATCTCAATTCCAAAAAAAAAACCTATAAAAAAAAAAACGACTCTAATGCTTTATATATTTTTGTTGATTTCAGGTTATGTTTGCATGTGTTACATATGAAACCGATGGCCTTAAATGTATGTTGATCAATGCAGACTGATTTCCAAAGTTCAAGTAGTCTGTCCTGATGTTTTTTTGTTAGCATATCTGATTTTATTTCACTGTCATAAAACTCGTATACAGCACTATATGATTACTACTTATTAAAACCAAAACACAGACTTGGAAGAGAATGTACCGTACGGGGCGTTTTGGCACAGTTACAACAAGGCGTCAGGTTCAAGAGAATTTTGTACAACTTTGCACACTGTTTGACTACTATTGTCGGGTAGTTTTGTGTCACAGTTAATGCTTTTGATGTCGGGGGCCAGTGAAGGATGTTGTTAATACTGTGGTGCTTTTTTAAGCTGAACATTCACTGTCTTTTTGTGCCGGGAAGCACACAGTTATAAATGATCCGGTTCTTTTCTTTCTTTCTTCTGCATAGTATTGTATTCTGTACTTGCACATTACAGTCTCAATCTTTCTGTTATCGTGTATGTCTGTATAACTTGCAATATATTGTGTTATCAGTGAAAAATAAATGTTTTGAAGCAGCATTTACATAAATATCGTGGAATAATCTGATTGCAGTATGCTCGGGGAGAAAAGTCTTATCCTTGATGTAGGTTGTAGAATAGATATGACTTGTCTCATGTCCAATCTTGTCTATTATATAATCAGGAGTGCACATGTAGTCATTATGAGCCAGCTTCTCCTAATTAAAATGGCTAAATGCTATAGGTAATATAAATTAATCACTTCGTCAAGCATAGTACTGATGTAATGTTCACTGACATCTGTGGCACTGTGTGAAAGAGTTTAAAAATAATCAACTTCAATTACATGCTTGATGACACAACTGTATAGTTAACCCAATTTAAGGATTAACCCTCAGGCCATAGCCTGTCTTTTAAGAGAACTACATGACAGATCAGGTGTCCATTCAGGTGTCATTGGTGAGTGATCAGAGTGTTGATACTAAGATAATTGGTAATGTTGATTAGGCATTTACAGTAAGGAACAGTTACTCATTTTCACTATCTGTCATCAAATACATGAAGAAATTTGTGTTTCACTTCAACAGCTCAACAACAGTACAAGCTAAGTCTCTCAGCCTCTCTATTAGACTCATATTACACCACTGAGCTCATGCATGGCATCTCAAATTACCACTGGGAAACAAAACGCACTTCATGATGTGTGAGGCAAATACTCAAACGACAGGCATGACTCACAGTGATCCACAGTATGTGTGGTCCTGATCTTGGTGAACTAATGAGGACTTACTGACAGATTATCTTGGTTGGACTGAAATAAAAGTCTGTAGGGATTCGACAGAGCATGAATCCTGCAGAGCACTTGCGTTGCCATGGAAACCCCCACTCCCCACCCTTGTGAGATGGCACCACCAATCCATCAGCGCATCTGTCCCTGTATCATTGTTTGTGTAACATTCAAGGTTGTACGAATCACCTATTTACTCAATAGCATGTGACTCACCTCGTGTGAAGGGTAATCATTCAGCTCTATTCAGGTTTGTTTGAGAAGCATATCATAAATCCATAAACCTACAGACGTGGCTGAAAATATTGGTACCACCACCTTTTTAAAAACAAGTATGTGGTATTCATCATTCTTTATTTCACATTGAATATAACTGACACTTTGCTTTTGATTTACAACTCAACACTTTTTATTTAAAATAATAACAAATGAAAATGGCATGGCCAAAAATATTGTTACCCTTATATTAATTTTTCCAGCATCTGGAGTCAATAACTGCAATCAACTTCTGTTCAATGGGATTCAGATCAGGACTCAGCAGTTTTTTTCCTCTCATCCATTGTTCTGTGCTGTATGTTTGGTTATGTTTAGTCGGTTGATGTATGTTTGGGTTCATTATACTGTTGGAAGAGTCATGACCTGCAAGGAGGAAAAAGCTTTCTGACACTGGGCTGTATGTTTCACTCCTTGATAGTCTTCTTCTATGCACACATTCAAGGCACTCAGTCTCTGAGGGAGCAAAGAAACCCCAAAGCATCACTGAGTCTCCTTCATGCGCAGTGTTTTTTGACTGAAGGCTTAATTTTTCTTCTGTAAATATAGGGTTCCTGTGATTTACCAAAAAGCTCTAATTTTGTATCTATCTACAGCACATTCTCACAGAAGGACTGTAGCTTTTTTTGTGTGTGTGTGTCTTCCTCTTAAAAAGTGGAGTCTTCCTGGGTCTTCTACCATGGAGTCCATTGTCATCAAGACAGCAATGGATGATACTACTTAAAACTACAATACCCTTACACTACTATACCCTTAAGTTAAAGATCAACTTGGATCTGTATTAAAGTTTTCCTTATTTTTTCTCAATCATTTGAGCAATCCTTCTGTTCAGTCTAGGGCCAATTTTCTTCTTGTCCAGAGATGTGGGCTACAGTTTAATGGGCCATAAACATCTTAATAATATTGGCAGCAGTGGTCACAACAACATCAGTCTCTTTGGAGATAGTCCATTACATTGACCATGCTTGGCTATTACCTTTTTTCTAATGTTTTCAAACCACTCTCTAGTTTTCCTTCTGGTTTCCATGTTCAATGTGGTACACACTGTGGGACCAAACAGCAGAGACTCATTTTCTCCTTTCAAACTGGTTGCATGAGTGATTACCAGATTGAAAACACTTGTGAAACTAATTATAAGACAACAGTCTGCTTAAAGTATCACTACAAATCAATTATTTCTTACAACTCCTCTATTGTCTCTTTCTTTCACTGCAAACCAAAGATCGACATGCATTGATAATGAAAGATGAACACTGCTCAGGGCAAATGGATTCTTTTAATAAAATGCAAGGGTAGCAATTATTTTGGATATGTCTGTACTATGCGATAGTCTTTGATGACACAATTTAATACCATTCTTCTTTTACATATCTTTCAACATTTAATTATAAACTTCAATGCAGCACATCACTACCAAACATAATGAGATGCAATAGTAACAGTAGTGCACTCTGACAGCATAAAAAATATGGACCTTTTGCATACTGACACTGTAAAAATGATAAAAACAGAATGGTTTAAACAGGAAATAAATAAAATGATATGGCAATTAAATCTAGGTAAAAACATTTTTAAATTAAAAATGCAATTCATGTGCCAGTTGTTGCTGTGTTCTGTTTAAATGTTTTACATATTAAGGGTTTTATTTTTTCCTCTGATTAAAGCTCCTGGTTTGAGAAAAGAGAGAAGTCTTGTGTGCTTTTGTACAGGTTTTAGCAGCAGTGGCACTTGTGTTGAGGTTGAGGGTTTGAAAGTGAATTTGTAAGGAGGAGGGAGAGGCAGCAGTGGACATACGATCCTCTGACCCAGCTGACTCCAGACTACTTTTCCCTCCTCTTGCTTCCTTCACTCTGTTACTGTATCCCAGCTGCACTGCACTCATGCTCTGCCTGTGGTGGATGGAGAAGCAGCACAATACCAGTGATATAATATGATAATAAATCATTTATAAATGGTGTGCTTTTGGTATTTTTGTTGGGATGTACAATTAATTTTAACAACACTAATGCATATACTTACAATTGACTCTGTTGCATTTGTGTCAGGTGGTTTTGTTGCTTTTCTACTGGTGTGCTGGGTAGAGAGAGGCTCCATGTCTGCTGAGGTGAAGTTTCCTGTCGTCAACAACACGGCAAACAAATGTTAATGTAACTTACAATGATCCCGACAACATCTAAAAAAAGCCAACATGTAGCAGCTAAATGGACAGTTCATGCATACACTACTGGTCAAAAGTTTTAGAACATCCCAATTTTTCCCGTTTTTTATTGAAATTTAAGCAGTTCAAGTCCAATGAACAGCTTGAAATGGTACAAAGGTAAGTGGTGAACTGCCAGAGGTTAAAAAAAAGGTAAGGTTACCCAAAACTGAAAATTAGACAAAAACACTTAAAAATGTACAGTAGGTCTTTCCTACAGAGAAATTACAAAGAAAGTCAAGATGTGAGTACAGTTTCCTTCACCATCAAAAAGCACTCAGAAACTGGGGGAAACTCTGAAAGGAAGAGGTCTGGCAAACCCAAAGCCACAACAGAGTCAGAAGACAAGTAGGCAGCTCACAGGACAACAGCTTCATAGTGGTCGTAGTAAGCAAGTCTCAGTCTCAACTGTGAAGAGAAGACTTGGAGTTGCAGGTTTGACAGATCGAGTTGCAGCAAGAAAGCCATTGCTAAGACGTCAGAATAAGAAGAAGAGGCTTGCCTGGGCCATGAAACACCACCAATGAACTACTGAAGACTGGAAGAAGGTGTTATGGACTGATGAATCAAAACTTAAAATATTCTGTTCATCATGCAGGAGTTTTGTACACCGTCGAGTAGGCGAAAGGATGGTTTGTCAGTGTGTGACAACTGTCAAATATGGAGGAGGAAGCATGATGGTCTGGGGCTGTTTTTCTGGATCCAGGGTTGGCTACCACAGCATTCTGCAGCACCATGCAGTACCCTCTGGTATACACGTAGTTGGTCAGGGGTTCATCCTACAGCAAGATAATGACCCAAAACATAAGGCCAAGCTATGCCAGAAATACCGTAGGAAAAAAGGCCAAGATGGTAAGCTTGAAAAGATTTTTTCAATAAAAAACTGGGAAAATTGGGGTGTTCTAAAACTTTTGACCGGTAGTGTATGTAATTCACACATTTCTGCCCTACCTTGACAGCATTATGTTGTTCTCTTTCCCTCAGTTTCACAATGCTGCTGTGCAGAGCAGCATTCTCCTGCTCCAGAACTCTTATTCGAATGCAGTTTGCCTGCAATTGTTGCTCCATATCCAAAAGAACATTTCCTGTACCTTGTAAAAGTGCAAAGAGCAACATGATAACATTCAACCTGTCCAAAGTAATCAAAAAAGAGGAAATTGGGACTGGATTCTTTTCCAAATAATTCATACAGAATCACTCTTTTAAATAATTTGCAGTCACCATTGTGTAAAAAGAATTGCAATTTGAAGCTTACCTTTCTGCTAGAGTGTGAATGTGTGTATTTAGGGACATTTAAACTCTGTCAAATTAACACTGAAGATTCTCTGTGTATTCCAAAATCCATAGCCAGCTCATGCAGAGGAAGGTAAACAGCAATGATATGTAAATATCTGTAAATATTTAGACACACCTTCCCATACGCTTAAATGACAAATGCCTAAACTTTTGACTGGTATTGTATACTCAGGTAAATTTTATCGTGTAAAAAACTGTTGCAAGACAGAGGAAAATAAAATATTTGCCTACTCTGTGGTTGAGCTTGAGCCGGAGGGCTGAGCACTGGGAAAGCCACCAAAAACCGCTCCCTCTCCTTTAAAGATTGCACATATTCCTTCAGCTCAGCCTCACTGTCCTTTAACTCGCCCACGTGTGTTTCTAGTGTCTGCTTCTCCTTTTGGAGCTCAAAACACAGGTCCTGTTGGAAAGAAGCACCACAGAGTGGGTGACTAAGTTTTAGAACGTCATATGAAATAATGGGTGTTGGGTATGAAAGAATTCTGGTAAACCTGTTGTCGGGTGAGCTGAGCCTGCAATTGTTCCTTCTCCTCCGACATGTGCTGCAGCTGATTGTGCAGGTTGAGCTGTCTCTCCTCACTTTTTCCCAACTGCTTCTGCAGCTCTTCACACTCTTCATCGAGAGCATCCACTCTCCCTAACAAAGATTTCTGCTTTGCCTGCATTGACTGGAAGCACAGTGAGAAAACAATAACGCCCACATAAATCTATTTGTAAATGGTTATGTGAATCATTTACCGGTATCGACAGTCAAGGTCTCAAAACGAATACAAGAAATAATCTGATGTTAGTCGTGACTGACCTCCTGCTGACGGCAAGCGCTGTGGTACTTGGCATTCTCTTTGTGAAGAAGTAGCTGACTTTCAGAGAATTGACTCTCTAACTGCTGGATCCTTTCATGAAGTTTACAACAGGCCTCTTCCTCTAGATGCAAGGCCCTCATTTTCTCCTGCAGATCATTCCTCTCACACTCTGCCACAGAATAAATGGTCCATCATACATCATATCAGTTTATTTTGTGTGAATAGCTAAGGCAAGGGTTTTAATTCAACAGGCTCCTGAAAAATATAAACATTGTAAGAAGCGTGACATGATGGAAAACTGAAATCCTTCATGTCCTCACCAAGTGCTTGTAATGAATCTTGTTGCTCTGCTACTTTTTCTTTCAGTCTGGAATTATTCTCCTCCAGGTACAAAGTTTCTGTTACGGAAAAAAGATTAAACATACAGTATTAAAAGTGATTTCAATGTGTTTCCATAATATTTATTTGTGAGTTTACTGCACCTCGTTTGTTTTGCTTTTGCTCCTCTCGTAACCTTTGTTCTGTTTCTTTCACGGATCTCTGTGCTTTCTGCAACGAAAACTCCAGCTTAACCATGCTGGATTGGTGATTTTCCACTTCTTGCTTTCGCTCTTTCTGTGCTCTTTCCATCTGAGACCTGAATCTCTCCCGATCTGCTTCTGCTGCCGCTAGTCTTTCCCCAAGAGGCTGTACCGTACCCCGCACATCTTGTAGATGTTTTGCCAGCCGCCGCATATCTCTAAGCTGCTCATTGGCCCATTGGGAAACATCACCTGCTGTCATTTGGCCCAGCTCCAGAGTGTCCTCCACAGCTACTAACAGCGGCTGCAGTGACGAGGGCAGGCCCTCACTTTGAAACAGTTCTATCAAGGCATCTCCTGTCTTTCTCAACACAGATTGCACTTGATGACATGCATTGCAGGGGACGAGGGACGATTCGACTGTCTGGGAGCTTACATTGTGGCTGTCAGCTTTAGGGGAGCATGGGGTGCTGTGAGTGGGGCTGGAGGGAACATGATTCTCTGGGAGAAACTTAAAGGAGCTTATTGAAGACCAGGCAGATGAGCATTGTGTGCAACATTCACTCCTTGAGCTGATTTGGCGGGAGGAAGATGACACTGTCCCAGTGTCACCACAATCAAACATCCTACTTTTTGTCTGTTTTTTGATGTCTTTGCAGATTCCCTGACAGAATAAAGAAAACATGCCAATAAATAATTAAATATATAAGTCAACATAGTCACTCTTTTTAACTGTGTTATTTCCACATAGATAAATATCGTGCCTACCATAATGTTTGAAAGCTGAACTAAATTACTCCAATAGTTTCTGACCACAAGACCAACTGACAGGTATCCTTTCTGCTGGGTCTGGTCTCTCTTGTAGCTGCTCCTCAGTTGCTCAACATAAGCATTAAAGCTTTGTATAAGAAGCTGCATTCTTGTTTAGGGAGAAGAGGGGGGGGGGGGATAAATTAGACTAAGACTTATTATTTATTTCTGAATGTGATGTAAGATTAAGCTTTATTTTACCTGTCAATCACCAGCTCCAATAAGACAATATGGGAGTGCTGATTGAATGCATCCTCTCCCTCCACAAAGTCATACCGCTCCAGCAGGGCTACCAAGTCCAGGTTACAGGAGAGTTTGTCCGGGAACTTCCAGGAGGAAAAGTGGACCGGTCCGGTTCTGGAAAAGACGTCCAGAATAGCTCCTTGAAGGTCGACGAGGTCTTTCCGGAGACTATCGATGCAGTCTTGACGACCTAACAACTGACTCATTTCTGACAAGTTGGCTTATATGTGTATTCTGAAAGTAATGGGAGTTAAGGTGTAGCTTGTTGACATCACGTCACCGTGACAACCTTAAAAAAGTACTACAACTCCCATGATGCTTTGCGGCTTGTTTCCGGAAGCAATACGTCTCCATTGAAGAGCGGGGTCAACGACACCGCGACGCAGTAAGTATTCAACTACAACAAAAACAGTCGTTTAGCTGCGATTAACCGCCTCGATAACACATACATGAAAACATAAGTGTGCATATAACGGATATTTGTGGTTGGTTGTTTACAGTTGACTTGAAGCTTGATACAAAGACACAGCCATGCCGCCTGGGCCTGTTCAAATTGTTCAGCCGGAGCCTGGCATCAAGGTAATGCTGCCGCTGCTAGCTAAAGTTAGCATGCTAGAAAACTCATGCACAATGAAGTAGTATACCGTGAAAACTGTCATAGTGAGGTCTATGTATTATCCAGATTATCGTGTTTTAGAAATAATAGTGTTGTAGAGTTTTCTTATATTTTGTATGCTTTAAATGCCGAGTTGTAGTCGCCTTTATTAGCTTGGTGGTAGGGGTGTTAATGTTTTTTAGTTTTAATATCTGAAATGTTTAGTCCAAACCTCAGCAAATAAAATGTAACCTAAGCTGTAAGTGTGCGGGTGTGTATGGTCTGTTAGAGGCTACTTTTGGGACAATACTTATACTTAGGATAGTTAGGAGAATACAATAATCACTTCATTGACGAAGACCGTGTCCCCAATTGGGAAAATTGTGATATTTTTGGGTCAGTGATTTAAGTTGGTTAAAGAGTAAGAGTTAAGGATACGTAAGTAGCAGTCTATGTAATGTCCCCCCAAAAGACCCTGACCTGATATGTGAGTATTTGTGTGATTTGGCATTGTAAGTACTTGAAGGCTCTAGTGTTGATATTCAGTCAGCGATAACTTTGGGGATATGTGCTTAT
The DNA here is from genome assembly GCF_027409825.1 of Scomber japonicus. Lineage (NCBI taxonomy): Eukaryota > Metazoa > Chordata > Actinopteri > Scombriformes > Scombridae > Scomber > Scomber japonicus. The sequence goes on along the minus strand of NC_070586.1, from coordinate 28,489,061 downwards.
TTTAACATTGTCCTAGTAAAGTTCTGTCTGAAAGATATTAAGTTGCGGAGCTTGTTTTTTTTTAATTCTATGTTAAGCAGTCTTATATACTGAATCCTAACAAATGTAAATCTTGTCAACAGAATGACGCACCACCAGAAGAAACCCCGGCCACCAAACCCATCGTTGGTATCATATATCCACCTCCTGAAGTCCGAAACATTGTTGACAAGACAGCCAGCTTTGTGGCCAGGTTGGTTGCTCCAGATGTGTCAAATGTATTTAATACAGCTGGAATCTACTGGTTTTTATGTCCATGAGAAAAACCAACTCTTACCTTGTCATTTCACAGGAATGGGCCTGAATTTGAAGCAAGAATCCGGCAGAATGAAATCAACAATCCAAAGTTTAATTTCCTCAACCCCAGCGACCCATACCATGCCTACTACCGTCATAAGGTTAATGAATTTAAGGAGGGCAAAGCGCAGGAACCATCTGCAGCTATACCTAAGGTTATGCAGCAGCAGGCCATGCAGCAATCCCAGCAGCTCCCTCAAAAAGTAAGTAATTTCATTTTGTTGTGCGATTACATTTGATTTGTTTTCCAGTCATTATTTGGGGTCATTAACTTTTTTTTTCCTGCTTCAAAAGGTGCAGTCACAGGTGATTCAGGAGACAGTGGTACCCAAAGAACCTCCTCCTGAGTTTGAGTTCATTGCAGATCCTCCATCAATCTCAGCATTTGATCTGGATGTTGTCAAGCTGACTGCCCAGTTTGTTGCCCGCAATGGCCGCCAGTTTCTTACTCAGCTCATGCAGAAAGAACAGAGGAACTACCAGTTTGACTTCCTGCGGCCGCAGCACAGCCTCTTCAACTACTTCACCAAATTAGTTGAGCAGTACACTAAGGTGAATAACTGCGCCTTTTGTGATTTTATTTTCATTCTTTAGTTTTGTTGTGATGCTAAACTATATTTTGTTCTTGTCTCTCAACCTGTAGATTCTGATCCCTCCTAAAGGCCTACTGACCAAGCTGAAGAGAGAGGCTGAGCATCCAAGAGAGGTTATGGACCAGGTAATCACCTTTAACTGTGATTGTTGCTCAAATGAGGCATTTAACAGCCTGTTGCCCATGTTAATCAGCTGTCCCACTGCACATCCACCAGGTGAGGTACCGTGTTGAATGGGCAAAGTTCCAGGAGCGTGAGAGAAAGAAGGAGGAGGAGGAAAGAGAGAAAGAGCGGGTGGCTTATGCCCAAATCGACTGGCATGACTTTGTAGTTGTTGAGACGGTTGATTTCCAGCCCAATGAGCAAGGTAATAAACCCACAATAATTATAAGATTTCAAAGTGCAAGTCCAATGTGTATAATTCATTAATAATCTTTATTTGTATCTGTATTTCCACAGGCCACTTCCCCCCACCTACCACACCAGAGGAGCTTGGTGCTCGTATCCTAATCCAAGAGCGTTATGAGAAGTATGGAGAGAGTGAGGAGGTGGAGATGGAGGTTGAAAGTGAGGATGAGGAGGATGACCGTGAGGATCGGAATGAAGGCCATCCCTCACAGCCTGATCAAGACACACAGGTTCAGGACATGGATGAGGTAAGAAAACACTGAAAAGAAAATGATCCAAGGCAATTTTGTATTGTATTATTTATTGTTGGTAACAATAATTTTCCTTTGCTGCCTTTTTCAGGGATCTGATGATGACGATGATGGCATGAAGGCACCACTGCCACCAGACAACCCGATGCCACCCCCACTGCCCCCAACCCCAGACCAGGTTATTATTCGCAAAGACTACGACCCCAAAGGTAACAAATGCTTCCTTGTTAAATACTAAGTCCAACTCGCCTCTCTTAAGTTATAACATTTTTTATAATGTGTGTTGATCTCACGCCATCCTCTCCTTAGCTTCCAAGCCTCAGCTTCCAATCACAACTCCGGATGAGTACCTCATCTCTCCAATTACTGGTGAGAAGATCCCAGCCAGTAAGATGCAAGAGCACATGCGTATTGGTCTGTTGGATCCACGCTGGCTGGAGCAAAGGGACCGCAGCATCAGAGAGAGGCAGACCGAAGATGAGGTCTACGCTCCTGGTCTGGATATTGAGAGTAGCTTGAAACAACTGGCCGAGAGACGTACCGATATCTTCGGTGTGGAAGAGACAGCCATCGGTAAGAAGATCGGAGAAGAAGAAATCCAGAAGCCAGAGGAGAAGGTGAGTACAGCTGTGGGATTATATAGTACAAAAGTGACATGTAACTTGGTTTGATTTTTATTATTTTGGGGTTTTTCTGTAACTTTTTGTCCTTCTGTGGTCAGGTTACCTGGGACGGCCACTCAGGAAGCATGGCACGTACTCAGCAGGCAGCACAGGCCAACATCACTCTCCAAGAGCAGATTGAAGCCATTCACAAGGCCAAAGGGCTGGTGGGAGAGGATGACACTAAAGAGAAAATTGGTCCAAGCAAGCCCAATGAAATTCATCACCAGCCTCCCCTTCCCTCGTCTTCAGGCAATATGCCCAAACCCAGTCCTCCGATGCAAGTGCCTCGACCACCCTCCACTGTAAGTTACTTGAAAAGCAGTTCATCCATAATCAGATTAAATTATTTATCTTTATTTTATAACACACTAATGTGCTTGGTGACAGATGGCACCCCCAGTGCGCACCACTCTTCTGTCTGCTGTACCTGTAATTCCAAGGCCACCGGTGTCTCCTGTGGTGCGCCTTGGACCAGGACAAGTTTTAACACAAATGCCGCCCATGATTCCTGCTCCTCGCATCAATGTGGTTCCAATGCCGCCATCAGGACCCCACATCATGGCCCCTAGACCACCTCCCATGGTTGTCCCAACTGGTACGAAAGTTTCCACACAATTATCACATTGAAAATAAATAACCCATTGTTAAGCAAATCAATACTTGTTACTTTTTTTTCCTCATAATTTTAAATGAAATTATTCCCCTTCTATTTCCAGCATTTGTCCCCGCTCCTCCAGTGCCACAACCCCCAAGCGCTCCTGCACCGCCAGCTCACCCACCCCCACCTCATGAGGATGAGCCCGTCAGCAAGAAGATGAAGACAGAGGACAACCTTATTCCAGAGGAGGAGTTCCTTCGTAGAAACAAGGTATGTTAAAGCAGTGATGTATTGAAAATTTGTCGCGTTGGAAATTAACCAATGCCATTTGTCCATTTCCAAAGTGTATGATCTGCATGCAGACAAAATTCACAATACAGGATTGAAACTTTCTGCTGACCCCAAATTCATTGACAGATCATCAAATAAAATGTACTGATAGACAACAACTAATGAATGTTTATGAATTGCTAATGTCTTGTGTGTGTCGGTAATGTTTATGAATGTAGAAATGTGTACATTTTCAGTTCTTACTTTTTGTCAGCAAGTCAGCATCTTTGGCAATAAATGTAGATTTACCTGTAATGTACAGTCAAAATACTGATTGGGTCTGGTAATGTGCATCCAACTATCTTGCTGTAAGTTTCTCTATCATAACTTGAGCCTTGATTTATTTCTTTTTTCTCTCCAGGGTCCTGTGGCAGTTAAAGTGCAAGTCCCCAACATGCAGGACAAGACGGAATGGAAGCTGAACGGCCAAGTGCTAAATTTCACTGTCCCTCTCACAGACCAGGTATGTAGAACTTGCATTATTGTTTCTGTGTTTTTAATAATTGTATTGTAAAAACTGCCGAGTAAATGTGTAAATGCAATGTCTCCTCAGGTGTCTGTTATTAAAGTCAAAATCCATGAAGCCACAGGCATGCCAGCAGGAAAACAGAAGTTGCAGTATGAGGTAAACTTTTCTTCTGACCTCATTGAAAATGGGACGTCATGTGCACATTTATGTTAATGAGTGATTTAATAATAATAATACTTTTTTTTCCACTTGCAGGGCATTTTCATCAAGGATTCCAACTCTCTGGCTTATTACAACATGAGCAACGGTTCAGTCATTCACCTGGCACTGAAGGAGAGAGGTGGAAGAAAGAAGTGATCCCTGCACCAAGAGTACTATGATTTTGTACCATGGATGTTTTGTCACTCCTGTCATGTCATTTTAATTTTCTGATATTATTCAAAATTGTATTGTAATTTTCATCCAAAGTTGTGAGAAGAAAATGTTATACTTAAATGTGACTATGTGCTAAGTATACTGCCTGGCAGGCATGGCTTTACACCATTGACTCAACTCTAAATTTTCTCCATAATGATAATTCATTAAATAAAGGAATGGGAAAAAATCACAGTCTGCTTTTGTCGTTTATGTTTTTTATGTTCATGTTGATACTGAGGTTAAAAACTGGTGAATAACAATGTAATTAACAGACGTGATGAATGCCTTGATAGACAGACCACCCACTGCAGCAAAGGCACAGAGTAAATACTGGAGTGAAAAGGACGTCTTGATTAAATTGATGGTGTACTTGGAGGTTTGCCCTGGAGTACATTTTGGATTGGTGTTATTACTGGCATTTTTAAATCTAATTTGATGGATTATGGAGGCTAAAGACATGAAACTCGCAGCGCAGGACAGGAAGGCAAGTTTCTCAAGATTTAAGATCACTTCCAAGAGCATCCACTAGGGGCGACACCACCATGAGTTTGAGCCAAGGCAGAAATCCAACCACCCCAGGGCGACTGGTCGAGCCAAAATCAGTCCAGCGCACTCGGGATGACAGGACAGGACCGAGCCACCGCCAGCCGTCACCATGTTTAACGTTAACTAGTCCTTTAACTAGCACTTAGTTAGTGAATAGCGAACTATGCAAAACAAGCTGATAATATAAAACCAGTTTGGTGAAGGTGGGTCAATATAGATGTACTTTTGGGTTGTGTCGTTACAAGCTCCTGAGGCTAAGTTTAGCAACTTAGCTGGCTAATGTTAAATCTGACAAGTTAACCGAGCTAGCTCTTTGATGTCTATGAGCTGCCAGCTGTAGACTGACATTAGATGATATTTAGCAAGTTAACAGTAGGTGAAAAGCTTAATTTACATCGAGAAACATAATGGCGTCGATGAAGTTTGATAGGACAACATATGCTGGGGTGCAGTTTTGACTTTGGGCTGTCAACAAGCTCGCTGACGTTAGCTAGTCTGGCTAACCAGCTAGCTGTGTAGTAGCTACCATGGCCAGGATAGAAAACGGCCGTCAGTCGGTGGACACTAGGAGTATCCGGACCATCAGCAGCAGCCACATTGACGATGAAAGCTCCTTTGGATCCGACTCGGAGATCAACGGCTTCACCAGCGACAGACAAACTGACAAATATGGATTTATTGGCGGGGCACAGATGTACACGGAGGCATCGTAAGTTTGTTTCAACTCGTAATTGTCCAATTCATTCCATCAGTGTTGCCTCGTCTAGTACTCCCGAGCTCACTATAATATGGGGATGACATTTGTAATCCACTTAGGGCAAAGTAGAGAGTATGGAGAGAGAGTGTAATCTAGTTAAGATGACTCGTTGTCTGGGTGGCTCTGCACAACACAGCTCCCAACCAGCTGCGTGGCACACTGTGGTTATAAACCCAGTGTTTGACTCAAGGCTAATATAAACACCAGTGGCAAGCTGACCAAGATAGATAAACAAGGACCATCATTTTTCCTCAAACCATTTTCTCGTGTAGATATTACTTACAGCATAGTCTCTTTGTGGAGTAAAGCTGAAAAAACTATTCACACTGTCCCGTTTGTTTTTGAATGAATTCACTCATTGCCTTTGAGGCAACTTGCAGAATGTTTTTTCTAAGAGGGACTTTATGTCTTTCTTCCCTTTCCACTGGGGGCCTGAAGCCTGCATTACAGCACTGAAATAGTGGAAGGACTGAATGAAAGTTGTGCCAAGCACTGGCTGGCTGGGAGCTTCCTGTTTTCTGGAGTTTTGGCAGACTTGGAGCCTCAGCTCTGGTGCCCTGTTACTAGAGGGCCTCTTTTGGCTCACAGTTTTATAGGTATTCCCAAAACCCAGGGTTTAACTTGCACTGTTTGGCAGTCATTGAAAGTAACTCATCATGCTGAAGGTCTTTCAAAGCTGAAGCAGGAGTATAACCTATTGCGCTGATCCATAGCATATAGCCTACTGCCTCTTTTAAATGAAGGAGGGATGCTAGAAAAAAGAAACTGTCTTTTGAAGAAGCTTGAACCCTACAATCACAGGCCTGTGCTGATGAGATAATTACATAGTTTAGTAAAGCATCAGACCTCATTCATAATGTAGGTTAAAGCTGCCTACGTTTTCTCCTTCAGTTGGAGAATATTATGTGCGGTCTCTAATTTTATTCACGGCGGCTTGTAAATGTTTAAAGTTAAATTACATCACAAGAAAGACAAATACTCACTGCAGCCCTTTGAGGTTAAACGGGCTTTACCATTGACTGGGCTTCAGCTGCGTTTGTATCTTTTATTGTGTCCTCAAAACAAGTCTAGTGGTTGCTATTTTTGACTCATTTCATGGCACAGTTTACTGCCTGCACATGAGCCATGGCCACACACGCTGGTCTGACGATCTGAGCACCGCTCTTTGTTTTGTTACGCCCTCTTTTATAGAGCTCCTTGCAAGTGTCTTTCTTTGTGCTTATTCAGTTGTTTATTTTAAGTTATTACAAGTTTAGTTCAGGCTGAACCTGTTAGACAGTGTATAAACCTTTTCTACCTGCTCCATTCTGCATCTCCAAAAATAAGAATGAGTTAAGATTTAATGAGTCATTTGATTGAATATTGCTAAAATGTTTAAAATTGTTGAATTGATTACTCTTGTCTTGTCTGTGTTGTGTCTCCAGAGCTCAGGATGTGCCTCCAGAAGTGCTCCGGCAAAGAGAGGTGAAGTGGCTGGACATGCTCAGCCACTGGGACAAGTGGATGATCAAGAGATTCAATAAGGTCAGCGCAAAGTGTGAACTCAATAATGCAAAACATCAAGTAGCTTGTTTGCATTGACACGTATGGTGATAGTCATGTGGATCAGCCACATCGGAACTGGTTCAGTTTTTCTACTGGGTTACTATAAAGCTGGTGTCTCAGCTTTACCGCTGTTGTCTCCAGGCAACAGCTTAGTTTTGTACACATGATCAGACAAGGCAGATGTTTAAAGTATTTGATTGCACAAGGACGAGACCGCTGTGGACACATTGTTTGCAGCTTCACTTGCCGAGCTGGTTCTGTGCAAAACGCTGTCAGCAATTCTGCACGGAGCTGCAACTTCACCCCGTTTCCATGAGTCAGCAGGACAGGACACGACCCATCCCTTTATCACACCATGCACCATGTGACAAATTGACAGTCTCAGATTCAGGGTGGGGCTGTGTTGACTTCATGACAAACGTTGTAATCAAGGCGCAAAACACGCTGTGGGTATGAACTGCAGCTGTAGTCAAGAGCAGAACAGCTCCTCAGAGTGAAAAATGAATTGAGCTGCAAGCAGTTTGCTTTTGCTTGTTTTGTAGATAAACGCAAAGGTTAGGCAGTGAAGGTCAGGGTTTCTAATCTCTTATTGTACTTTACTTCACAGTGACTTGACAGAAATCATACTCTTTAAGGAAGTGGGCAAGTGTTATCAGAAAAAGGGTGTAGAGAAATGTTAACGTGAGAAAAAGCAGTAGCAGTGTCAATTACAGACTGTAACAGAAGGATAAATGTTTTCACTTCAGGTCAACCAGTCTGTTGTGTCAGCAGTGGCTTGTGTAAAAGGAATTATAACTGGCACACGTTGCACAAGTAATGTTTCTGGTTTACAAGGTGATGATAAGTTGCACAGCTCTGCATTTAACAGGAGGGCATGTTAAATATGCACCTATCTGTATTTGTTGTTGTCCTCATCTCACCCTGTCATACCGTATACGTCCTGTATCACTTCCTCTGTACTCGCAATAATAACAAAGTAAGAAGGTTGTACATCTCTATACACAGAAAAAAAATCAGTTCATTGAGACCAACAGATTCCTCTAAAATGATTATGGAGGTCAGGAAATTGTATTTGGTTATCAAATGGAAGTGATATTAGACAAAACTCCCAGGAATCTCAGGAATGTTGGCATTATCACAGCTTTAAAAGGTCTTTGATCAGTTACAGGCCACATGTATATAAAACTGAAAATTAATTTTCAGTAAACCTTTTTCCACAGAAACATATTTTGCCTTGTCATCATAGGAAACATATAGATATAAGTAATAACATTAACGATGGCTCCACTCAGTCTTAGTACCAAGTGCTTTTTTTCTCCTGTAAGATGTCAAAGAACTAAAACATCCTACTTGCTGTGTTTATATAAAACAAGTATTAAGTGTTGTTGGTTATGTCACAACCACAGCTTATCTGATGCAACTGTCTTTGAGACTTTAAGGACAGCGAGAACTTTGTAGTAAGTGTCACCGACTGTGTGAAAAAGTGTGAAGAAAGGAAGTCCAGTACACATACCAGCTCGCATTATGCCATTCTTGGCTTGTGGCAAACCATCATCACAGACTGTATGTTGGCTTTGTGTCCTGGTTTATTTGGTGAACTCGTCTTCCTCTGTGTCTCAGGTGAGGCTGCGGTGCCAGAAAGGAATCCCTCCCGCGCTCCGAGGCCGCGCGTGGCTCTATCTGTCAGGAGGGAAAGTGAAGAGAGAGCAGAACCATGGAAAGTTTCAGGTCCGAAACCTTCCTCTTTCACTTCCTCGTCACAGCTGCTTTGAATCCATATTTGGATTCGTTTCATGTTTAAGATTCATTTGAAAATGTAACTGAAACTGTGGGTGGGAACCAGTGTTACTTTCTTACCCGAGAACCCTGATGTGGTTTTCTGAGACTGGTGCCACTTCACTTTTAGTGCTGTTAGTTTACAAATTAAAAATGAACAGCTGTTTAAAAGCTAACAAAATACAAATAATGAAATACAAACCTTTACAAGAAATAAGTATTTCACTGATAAGTAAAATTTGGAAAATATCCACTCTCTGAATTGTTTGATTTGAAAGCACATTGTTATCAATAATGTTAATTTGGAAAAAAACAGATCTCACAGTGTCCTCCATGTGTTTTGTCAGGAGTTGGATAGCCAACCAGGAGACCCCAAATGGATTGATGTCATTGAGAAAGACCTTCATAGACAGTTTCCATTCCATGAAATGTTTGTGGCACGGGGAGGACACGGGTAAGCTGTTCACAGGAACTCATGACATAGTCCTGCTTGACTTATTTTTTTGACTTTATCTTAACTATTTTGTGTGTGTGCACATGTCGTGACCCTCTGCAGGCAGCAGGACCTGTTCCGTGTTCTCAAGGCCTACACTCTGTACAGACCAGAGGAGGGATACTGCCAAGCTCAGGCCCCCATTGCTGCTGTACTGCTCATGCATATGCCTGCTGAGGTATGCCCTCCCTCCACCACAAACTCCACAAAAACTACACCCCTTGGCGTAAAAGTGCTATCACCATATGTCGGTAGACCCTGTAATATTGTCTTGGCTGTGCAGTGTTTCTCCTATGTTCGTGTGCTGCTGTAGAATTATGAGCACTGCTGCTAAAATTTCACATGATCATTGATATGAATGATAATTATCATGTAATTGTTTAGAGTCGCTGAGTAGTGCATCAAATCCCAGAATCCTCTCTTTCTTCATTCTCTCATTTAAAGGAAATCTATGTGAAAGCTGCTATAAGGAATCAGACAGTGCATAATGTTAGCAGTAGCTTGTTAGTCTGGCAGTAAATGTACAAAACAGACTACTGCTTGTCACTCAATAAATGCTGCAACTTCTCAAACCAAGAAAAGTCTGTTGTTTCTCCAACTGCTGGAAAAGTAAAGGGAGAAACAATGCTATGTATTTATTGGGTGTCTGCACCAGTACTAAAAGACAAAGCTTTTTATTTGATCATGTGTGGTCTTGATAAAAGTATTTTAGTGCTGAATAGCTGATAAACAGATTGCAGACAGATGATGTAATCTACAGTAACATTTGGTAGCTGCTCTGTTTACTGAATAATAGATCAACAATTAGGACATCATAACAGCACGCCTGGTGAATTTACAAGGATTGTCATAATATTACGTATAAACAGTCATTTACTAATTGAGTATTGTTGGATCATCTCTAAAAATGTTTGATTTGATATCCTCAGCAGTTTAAGTCTTAATGCTCAGCTTCAGTTCATCATTCCTAACTTAGTTATATCTGTTTGTAATTATCGACCACTGTGGCAAGTATCACGTGAATAAAGTAACTTGAGAGTCACAGAGCTCTAAAGCTGCTTGTGTTTTGGATGTAAGAAAGTACAAAAATAATCGCATGTGTCTTGAAGAATTTCTCAGGAAGTATGTTAACATAATCCAAATGCAAACAAACGGATGGAAGAAGTCATGGAAGAATTACAGCAGAAGTTAAAATTAACCAACTGGGATATGTTGAAGATAAAGAGAATGTTGAGGATTTAGATACTGCTGATTTGCTTGTGTCCTAATGTGGCTCATGTTTGTTGTATTTCCAGCAGTGATTGAGTGACTCCGTAAATGCAGAGTCACTTATCTCTCTCTCTCTCTCTCTCTCCACAATGTTTATTATGGAAGAATTAAAAATATATTTGCTCTTTTCTTTTACTATCAAAGTCGAGTGTCCAGTGTTGACTTCCATGTGAGCAGACAGATAAAAGTCCTGTAAAATGAACTGTTCCCCTCTGTTTCCTGACATCATCTGTATGTGTTTCCACAGGATGCCTTCTGGGGGCTGGTCCAAATTTGTGAGAAGTACCTTCCTGGCTACTACAGTCCTGGCCTGGTGAGACTGAAACACGTGTTATAGTGCTGCCATGTGTGATGACATCAGAAGGAGGATATTACTCGATTGCAGTTTGTTGTTACAAGACACTAGCTCTTATTTTAGAGTTTACTGCAATTACACTAAAACTATAGTGCATTTTGCAGATGGAAGCAATGTGGCAATTTTTGATACTATAATTACATCACAATAACATATCTTCTGTAATTAATTCTGCCTGGTGTCTTCTTTTCAACAGCATTTCTTTCTTATTGCGTAATTCATTTAAAATGAAAACCAGATTTACTCATGAAATGTTTCCTCGTGGAAGCGCAGAGCTGCAAAAGAAAGTGTTACAAAATCTGTCTTATCATGCACACAAACACTTCCAGCAATATGATGCATTTGAACTGGTTTATTTTTAATAGGTGAACATGTACATGCATGTCAGGTTTCAGCCTCAACAATACAGAGCACAATGGCTTTTGTTTTCTCTCTTAATGCTTTCCTACCTGTGTCTCTTTCAGGAAGCTATACAGTTAGATGGTGAGATCCTGTTCGCACTGTTGCGACGTGTCTCGCCGCTAGCCTTCCGCCATCTGGAGAAACACAAGATCGACCCCATCCTCTACATGACCGAATGGTTTATGTGCGCCTTCTCCAGAACGCTGCCCTGGGCCTCTGTGCTGCGAGTCTGGGACATGTTCCTCTGTGATGGTAACCCTGCCTTATAGCACTCTATTCACAGTGGTACCTTATTTTGTTCAAGTTTTGTTTCATGACCATCACACTCTGTAACTCATTCCCCTCGCTCCTCTCCCTCCTCAGGAGTCAAGATCATCTTCCGTGTGGGTTTGGTGCTGCTGAAGTGCATGCTGGGGAGCCGTGAGAAGCTGAAGGCCTGCCAGGGCCAATATGAAACCATGGAGCTTCTCAGAGCCATAGAGCCCCGATACATGCAGGAGGGCTTCCTTGTCCGAGAGGTAAGAATATTAAGGAGTAGTGTGTTAGAGAATATTCTAATGTAGGACTAGAGTTCAATTAGTTTGTTCAATAAATATCTTGAAAGCTGTATGTCACACACAGCGATACGTACAGGCAAACATGCATAATAATTCCCATATTTTCTTCACAGTCCTCATAATATATTTCCATCTGTTTGTTTTTTTCTAATGCTGCAGTGTAAGTGCATGAAAACTGCAAATTACAAACTCTAAATTACATACTGAATGTGTTAGATATAGAGAAGTAGTACATTTTGAAAAAGTGAAACTTCCCTTTAGTTGCGTGTCAGTTTTTCAACATGAATGGCGTTACATTTGGTCGGCATAAACTGAGGTTTTGCTGAAGTTATGGGCGGCCTTTGTCGATGACAAGAAGTCATATTCCACAGACATAATCCTTTGATGAAGTAGTGGAGGGTTGTGTCAGTCATGGTGGATATGGAGCTGACAGAGAACAATGAGTGTTCACAAATGCAGCCAAGGGAATAGAAGAGCATGAATTAAAGTGACACAGAGATAAATTGATTGAGTGCTGGCTGGACGGTGTCTGGTTACGTTGCCAAGCCTTGTGTGACTCTCTGTCCAAGCTAACAATACCCCCTCTTATGTGTTGGGTTGTCTTGATTGCGGTTGACCACGCAAACCCACCAGCCAGACGCCCTTTGGCATTTTTCTGACAAAGTTCACATTTTTAATACAATAACTGAACATGAAAGAATCATATTTTCCACCAAGAACTTTTCTTTTGTTTTTGTTTTTTTGCCTCACATTTCCATTGAAATTGATAGACATGACTCTGGCTGTGACCTGATGATGTGTCTCTTCCTGACGCAGATTCTGGAGATTCCAGTAACAGCGCGAGACGTGGAGAGAGAGCACCACTCCCAGCTGAAGCGCTGGAAGAAGAACCGCGGTGAGCTCAATTTCAAATCGCCTCCCAGGATGCACGGCGCCCGGCTCATCATGTTGGCGGAGCCGCCCAGGCGCCAGGACCTGCAACAGAACCCCACCATCGTAATCGAGGTGCCCCAGCCGGCCGCACAGCTGAACAAGGGCAAGGAGGAGAAGAAAAGCAAGAAGAAGAAGAGCATGAAGAAAAGCCAGCTCACTGAGGAGATCCCTAACCCTTACCCTCTCCTCAATGACTGTCCTCCACCTCCACCTTCCGACCCACCGGCCCCTCCTCCGGTCCGTAGTGAGACACCAGAGACCGCGCCAGAGACCGCGCCAGAGACTGCGCCACAGACCGCGCCAGAGACCGCGCCAGAGACTGAACCGCACTCACCTCACCAGCAGCAAGCACCTCCCACAGCCCCTTCCCCCACCAAAGAGTCGCCCCTTCAGCGATCCACACAAAGCCTTAGCAGCACAGAACAGGATACATACCTGTAACTCCACCGTAGTTAGTGTGTGCGTGTGTGGACGCGTGTGTATGTGTGTGTGTGTATGTGTGTGCATGCGTGTATGTTTGTGTGTGCGTGTGTGTGGAAGAAGCACCAGCACCCTTCAGCCAACAACCAGCCAATAAAGTGTTGGACTGTTTTGTATTCACTTATTCATCTTAGACACCATTTTGCCTACAATATTATTGATATACACTAAGGCATCATTGCTCAGTGTAAAACTAGTTTGATGCTTGCGCCAATTTTTTGTCCACGTGATGCTGATATTAGCTCCTCGTGATGCTTGACGCTTTTATTCTAACCATAAGTCTTAGTATTCTGTTTGCAAGGGAGACATGTTACGGAGAATTGGGAGAACAGCGAGGTGCCACAGCTTATGCAGTTTTTCTATACATTTCCACTCAGATTCAACACTATTGAGTTCAGTTGTAATATTTTGCAGCGGTGATTGTAGTCCTTTGTTGTTGTTGTATTTCTAATTCAAATGCTTTTGTAGTTCTCTGATGTCATTAGGGGCTTTGCCCACTAGAGGGCGGCCTCGCAGAGGTGCCAGCTGTATTTCCTGTTACATTCCCTGTTTGTAAAACTGAGCACAGCAGGGTTGGGATTCCTTTAAGGACTCAGTTTGGGAGGTATTATTATGAGATTGCGCTTACATTTTTTTCCTTGAGCATTTCATGTTTGACATTCTTACATTTGAATTGAAAATTGGTGAAATTGAGCAACAACCACATTGTGATCGTGCAAAAAGAATTATTTATTTCAAGTATAAACATGAAATGTGTAGTTTGTGCGTGCCTCGCTTGTGCACCACTTTTTTTCAAAGTGAGCTGTGTTTTAACTTCAATACTCACTGTGCCAGGCACTTCCAGCCACTTTGGAGCAGCAGTAATTCACGTTAGTTAGTTTGGCAACAGAGAGGAGAACAGCAGACATTCCTCACTGTATGACACATTCCTGCCTTCTTAAAAGCTAATCAGTCTCGAAGCTGTCTTTTGCCAAATGCAAATCTGTATAATATATGTATTTGTGCATGTGTTTCCTGTGACAACTTGGACAGCGAGTGCTTGCAAATCACCTAATGGTGCTGACCTTCCAACAAGATCGGACAGTGTGTTCTCTGTCTGTTTTTTTTTTTTAATGTATACTTTGCTAGAATTTCCAAAGCAGATCATGACTGTTGTTTGACCTACAACCGCTACCTGTGACCAGGATTATTCTGTTACTACAGTCGAGAGGGATCACATGATTGCAACTTCTTTTTGGGATATTTCTGTTGAGAACTTGGCTCTTTTTTTTGGGAAATACGGAGACATGCCAGGGATGTGAGGCTGTTTTCAAAAAATGTAAGACAATCTTTTTCTTTTGGCAGTTCAAGTGTGTTTACTATCTTTTATCACAATGATAAAGGGAGTTTTGACACGCATAAGCACTTGTGTAAAATGTGTTTATGTATGCAATTAATCTAAAAAAAAAAAAGCCTCTGCTGCATGTTTAGGTCACTTATAAAAACCAATGGGGGTTAAAGAATAACACACTTTCAAGCCATCACTTGCCTGTATGTCATAGTTTTTTAGTTGCTTCTATTAAACACCTCACATTTGGCTGATGTTATATTTTAATTTAATGCTCATTGTGTAGATAAGACATGTAAAATAACAATTTGTTTTGTAATGAAATCTATTTTTCAATGTATAATGCTATATTTTATTGAGCAGTTACAGAAACTGCAGAGGAGACATTGGAATCATTTGCAAACCTTGCAGTATATTTTAGAGCTACATTTGTAACACTAGAAAAAAACTAGTTTGTTCATGGGGAATTTGGGGAAAACCTTTGCCAGTGAAAATGTTTATTCTTCCTCTGGAGACAGAGTGGTATTATTATTATACCATTCACAGTACAGTATCACAGCATCATGAAATAAAATGTTACAAATAAAAATTTGTCTAAAGCTAACTTGAAATATTTATGTTTCCTGTTTATTTTTCACTTTTTATTGTCACATACTGTGAGTATATAATGTATTGGTCCTGATCAAGCTTTCTGCTGGTTGTCACTTTGTTGTGTACCATGTGTTGTTTTCACCAGCAGATGGAGCACCAGAGTCATCACTTTAAATGACTTCAGCAGTGGCTGCTAAAGTGGACACAACAGCACCCACCTTTTAACTGTTGACTTTTATCCACGTGTCAGCACAAACAAAATGAGTAAACAATTACATTAAAAACTAGAGTTTTATGGTCCACTTTCAAACATACAAAAATGGAGGAAATAAGCAACCACCAGTAAAAATGCTGGCAAATGTGTATCAATTCAGCAGCTAAGACTGGTGACATGACAACTCTACGTTTGAACAAAATGACAGAAATCAGTGTTTTCAGTGTTCATTTCTTGTTTATTTTAAGTTCAGTCTGCACGCCAGCTTCAGTTAAAACTGCTGGGGGGGTTTCTGAGTGAGAATAATAACATTTGTTTTTATTTAAAAAATCCTCTAACAACACTCATTGAAACCACTAGACTAAAGTATGATAATTTAACTATCAGACAAAGTTGGTCTAATGACAAACATTAGGCTTTACAATGATCAATTTTCTTTCCCTCTGCTATGTTATTCTGCACTATGTCAAATCTGTCATCTCAGATAGGACTACATGGTACAAAATCTTATCAAATGGGAGCCCACGGTCTGGTGTGCATCTCTCTGAGCATCCTGGAAATGGGAAAAGAAAAAGATTGTTCAGCCATTGTAGGAGTGGATCCACTCATGACACAAGTATTTGACCTTTCTACACTAAAGCTTTCTCTTCAACTGCAACAACTTCCCCCAAAAGGTCATTCCTGGTCCCTCTCCTCGTTTAGACTAATGACAGGTTGCTATTCTTCTTCTTAATTCACCGTTTGAACTGCCAAATACCCTTTTTCTCCACCTTAAGGTGTGGGATATTTGAAGTGTTTGCCTCAGGCTTGAATGACTTCTTTGCAAATTGCTACCTTGATGACCTCAGTAAGCCTACTAACTCATTCCTAATCGTCCAGCAAGGCGTGAGCTGCAGCTGTTGACCTCTGGTCATCAGGGGCTCCGAGTAGTGATTACAAGAGCAAGTTGTGTATAATTTGGGAATTGTCCTTTAGTTACAATTAGATTTGTGTTATATTATCAGTGCAACAGGTATGTATGGTGTGTGTTTGTTTGAAGGATAGCACCTGTCAATAGCTATTAAACATACTTTCGAGTGTCATTCCACCAAGGCCATTATGAGCCATTATGGGATCTGTTGATGTTTGCCCACATGAGGCACAGCAACAGTTAATGGTCGAGGTCTCTCAGGAATGCATGCACCGTCACGCTTTCCCTCTTTGCATCGGACACCTGGCCCTCTTTCAGTGCCACCGTGCCATTTACATCTCAAAGGGGGATGACCAAGAAGGCACTCTCTGTGCTCCCTTCCTTACTCCAGAAATGATCTGATTTATCTCTTCATCAACGGAAATATATGCCTTTAGAGGGCCATCCCGACTCTCTCATCCCCAGCTAATAGAGATGGGAGAGGGAGCAGTAAAAAGAGAGACTTGTGATCCTCCGTGTGATCCCAGACCCAACGGACCCCTGTCACAGTGCTTGATTCATGTGATGCGGGTGACTTTCTCTCTGCTCCCAGGCTCAATGTGTTAAGGCACAGGGGGGGATGGCATAACGCAAAGCAAAGGCGCCTGTGTTCCTGAGGTATCCGATTCCCACGTTTGATGGAGCATGACAGGTTGGCTCAGGTCAAATTAAAAGGCCGCAGTAACAAATATGAGGGCAGACATTGTGATCGTCTGTGCAGGTGAACTCTCCGTGGCAGTGGGAATAAAAAGTTATTTATTGCGCCAAGGGAAAACATTAGTCTTTGTGCATGGGGCATTAAGAGAATGGATCCCTGTGAGAGGCCCAGGGTTGAATAATTGAATCATCCCTGTGTTGTTCTTTCAGTGCAGACATCTTATGTTCATCTGCCAAAGGAAAGACCCTCACTCTTATTATCCTCTCTTAGCATTATGAATGACTGTGATCCTTGAGAGATCCAGACCTTAAAAACAAATCCTCTGTACCTGTCTTTCATTTCCACAGTCTCTATATGTCATGAATATTAATTGTCTGAAGCTATTATCTGGGCTTACTGGTTTCAGATGGAAACATGACATTTTTCCAGGCAGACCTTTGTAAATATATCCCCCTGTGAGTTATTTCTGACCATCCTAAACAGAGACTACTGTTGAATGATGTTAATAATATCTGCTAATGTTTTAGGTCTGGAGCAGTGCCTGCAGGCTCAACTATTCCATCATGTGATATACAAGGTTCTCTGTACCTTGGAAATGGAGTTTTGGCACCTATGCCTTTTCCATTGTGTATTTTGACTTCCATTTATGGTCCATGAACAGCTACATATATGGTTCATACTTAGCTGGTAAATTTAACATAGAATAACAACCAGAAATTCTCATGGGTGCATTTAGCAAACGACTTAAAATGTCATCACAGTTCTTGTTCCGGCTACTCCCAGTGGAATAAGGACCATGCAAAAAAAAAGTAGTGCGGTGGTGAGGGGGACTTTTTTAAAACAACACCCTTTCTAGATTATTCATTAAATAATAATGAATTGCAGCACCCTCCTCCCAACTTAATTTGCCAACCAAACCCTCACTGTAAGCTTAATATGTTGACGCAAAAGTATTTTTAAAGAGCTCAAATTGCACATTAGGAGTATAATTAGCAATTACCAAAATTATAATAAACATTGCAAATGGCGCATTCTGTTTACCTGCTATGCTTTATTTTTCAACCGAGTGCTACTAAACAAACACTGATTACCACAGTTGCTGCATAAACTAATGGGGCAAAAACAGAAGCATTGTGGCTACTGAAGGAAATGTTTTCTTCACACATTAGTAAAAGAGGTTGGGTTGTGCTGAAAAATAATGTTATTATAGGTTAACTCAAAATGATGATATGAACAAATGTTTTTTTTATAGTCGCTGCTAACTTTCTCAAAAGGGGCACACTGTGACAACTAGCAACTACAAAATACCCAAATACAGAGACATGATAAATGGCCTTTATTATCCATGGCACACACAAAAGGCATGTTTAGATGTAATTATTTTCTTTAACAGTACGTCTCCTAAGAAAAGGACAAATCTGGGGCATGGAAAAAAGACCCTTCCTTGCTCCCAATAAATTTAGGCCACCGTCTCTTAAGCAAAAAAGGAAAAAAAGTACATAACCCTCCCCTTTTATGACTCCATGCCAGCCCCCCAAACATTTTTGTGCAATCCCTTAGAGTATATACTAAAAAAGTTTTAAAAAGTGCAGCCAAACTCAACCTAGCCTGCCACTCTGGGGGCTCAAATCTCATGAAGTAACAAGGCTCTCTCTGTCAAGTGAGATTCACACATGCGGGTGAATAGTAAAAGGGTAAGTGAGGCATAGTAATTGTGTCTGCTAATCACCTGGCTGCTGCTACACCTACAGGATATTTTCTCCACAAACGATGGGTGTGTGGGGGTTATGTGGGGGTTATGTGGGGGTAAGTGCTGCACACCTGCGTGACTGTCATACTCCTTGAGGAGTTTTAGGCATTTCATTTAATCTCCATCAGTCGCCCCCCCCCAACCATCCAACGACCTTTTAACCCACTACATCCCCTGGCTCAGTAATGCCAGAGGCGTACGCAATTATGGCTGTGAAGTCTTGTCAAGTAAATGAAGCATAAAAAGCAGGAACATTTTTCCTGACACTTGTGGAGTCTGTTGACTTGACTCTGTCTTCATTCCCTGCTGGTGGTAATTAAACCTGTCACCGCAGTTTTTTTCATTTCATAACCTTGTGTACTGATTGAGGGTCTAACAAAAATTCCCTCTGTAATGAGGACGATGAAACAATCTGAAGTAACGGGGGCCCTATTCACAGCTGGCTCCCCATTATCCCCTCTTACCTCTCTCCGCTGGGTCCTGCTCTCTACTTTTTGGGTGGCACTGATAATCAGTAATTAACAGAGCCAGGTAGAGAATTAGCCATTAAATGGCTCTCTCCGGGTGTTTGTTTACTTGTGTGTGTGCCTGCGGTGGCTCCTGGCCAGTGGGTGATGAGTTACAGACACAGATGGTGGGCATCAGTAGGCTGGCTTGGAGCAGATTAGCAGCCTCCCATGTCTGAGCAGCCCCATCCCCAGCCCACTCCCACTCCCACTGAGCCCCAGAGGAGTGCCTGTCTGTAACTCTACTCGCTTTGGCAAGCCTCATGTGTTGATGGAGGCCTACCATGGGCTTATCTCGTCTCATTCCACCACCACTGGGCCTAGCAGGCTCGGGGCTCCCAGAGAGAAGGGGCGGGTGTGTGTGGGTGAGGTGGGAGGGGGTGTCTGGTGGGGGTGTCTGTGTGAAAACAGAATTGTTTTGAAAAGGTAATGCTGCTGCCTTAAATGGCACAGGTTTTGTAATTAGAGGTAACTTTACACCACTTAACAGAGTCTTATCTAAATGTAAATTCATTTGCATTTTAACATTGAAGAGTTTGGGTACTTTTTTCCCCCCTTCTCTTCATTAACCACTAAAGCATTGTGATTTTATATGACTCATAATAAAAGTTCTGGGCTATAACCCTCATGTGTGGGATGGCAGCTGCCACATGTGCCACCTCCATTGGGATGTTTTGGTAATCCCCTCTTCCGCTGCATAAAAAGTGCTTACAGTGCAAGTTTTTGCCATTATGCCATTTACATGTTGCACTGGACAGGAAGCATAGTTCAAACAGCGCAGGTCACAGGTCAACCAGATGCGATGTGCAGGGCGCAGGAGGGGGAGGAGGGGACTGGGCAGCCTTTAGGTTAGTGTTCGGGGTCCTGTTTATTTTATAAACAGTGGGAGCAGATTAGTATTGGAGCCAGGCTCCCCCAGCCATATGGGGAGGATGTCCTCTGCGCTAGGAGGCTCTTAACAAACCATTGTGTTCATAGCTGTAGACACAAAGTCACTGGCATCATTTCTGGTCAACACTAATGATGAGATGATGTTGCTGCCAGTACACGTGTGGACCCCGGGATGTGTGTCTCTACAACTTCCATTCTGGGCATAATAGAGTATTGAAGGATTGTGTTAGTAACGACTCACAAGTCATGAGTCATTAGTGGTGTTGGCACACACTGCCCCTTGTCACCGCTTTCCTTGGAGGTAAAAACAGGAAATGGATGGACCCCCCTCCCCAGACACCCCCAACCTCAGCGCCAGTCTAAAGAATCCTGCTTGAAGATGTTTGTGTGTGGCTCATCTCCTGAAGACTTGCAGCTTCTTCCTGCCATTGTTTGGGGGTTTTGTGCGATGCAGTAGCAGTAAAGTCTCTTTGATGACTCCAACTGTCAACGCTCGGCTGGACTGATGGGTCTCTCTCGACACTTGAGGATTGACGCAAACACACTGTCCTTTGATGGCTTAAATACTTTCCTCCAAAGCACCTTACTGTACTGAGTACATATTTTAGTGCTGAAGGCTCCAGTTAAAAATCTAATTGACAGACACATGCCGCATGATTGACCTCCACTTAAAATCCAAATAAAAGCAACAGATTGATATTCAAGATTTCAGCACATTATTGAGATGATTTGTCAACCTTCTAGTGAAGTGGGTTTTGGGTTTTTTTGACTAGCTGCTGGAAACTTTCCCAGACAGCGATGCTGCTCGCCAGATAAGCGATGTAACTGTGCCAGGACACTGCAGTGCTGCTGACAAGACTGCTGCACTGAGATAGAACCAAGCCTGTGTGTGTGTGTGTATGTGTGTGTGTGTGTGTGTGTGTGTGTGTGTGTGTGCATGCGTCATCTACTACTGTACTGTATTTGACACATTTCTCTGATTCATACTGTAGTTGGTTTTCATTAAAATTACAGGCAATTTCATGGATTGCTGACTATGATAATAAGATAATGATGTCATGTGATGTTCTTTTTTAGGGAAAAAATTAGATAAAGGAGATAGAAGGTTGTTTTATTGCTTCATCTTCCTTTACGTCACCCTGGATTCTTTTTGCGGTGGATTCAATGATTCAAGTGAAGAAGTTATCGACTGGGACTTGCACTTCAAGTAGAGTGTCTGAGAAGTGTTGTAATAGTTAGGGTCCTTGGTTCCTCTTAAATCAGACTGTACAGATTCACAAGCTGGACCTGATGATACCCCCTTACAGTTTAAGTGTTATGTAGTCCAGATGATGAGTAACCTGAGCATTATACAGAGCAGGAGCTATAAACCTAACCAACAATTTTGATGTCAAGAGGCCCCTTTAAAACAAGTGGCCCTGGAGTCCAGAGGGCTCCAGTGCTCCAATTCCTGAGCAAGACAGGCGTACTTGAGCAAAGTAGATATACACCACGAGGAACACAAAGCAGATTTGTTTCCCATGGAAAGAGCTTGAGTTAGGCTTCTCTGTTATTTACAATGAACTGCCAGGATGAAACAGCAGCTCACGTATCAGCACAGAGGGTGTTGTGTCTTCAGAGCTGCATGGACAAAGCCCCTTCATCTCCAGGCTGGGGTATGATTGAGGAGGATCAGGGCACAGCGGTGGGACTTGTTAACACTGCTGGCTATAGACTGCTGGCTATAGGTTTCAGTTTTAGCCAGCGGGCTGGATCTGGTCGCAAAATATTGTCGTTTATTCTGGATTATGATTCACAAGGATTGATTGTTGATTAAAGGCATTAGCTGAGGGTTCAGCTGCAGGACAATTCCCAATTCTTTAAACTCTTAATCCTAAGTATATGAACTCTTATATGTGCATGCTAAATGCAACACATGGTTCTTTATGTAGCACAAGAACCATCTGAAAAGTTGGTCTGTCTTTTATGTTGATATACAGTATATCAGTATTGTGAATTCATAGCATCACACTAAGCAGTCTCCAAATGGTAAGATACCATAATGTAGGTAGCATGTATTTAAAATGGTAAATAAAAATATAATTTTTTTGATTAATAATGATTTAATCACTGAATTAATGATAATTACCTAATCATGATACAGCAATTCCTGACTGCAAGTCGAGTGTAACCCATCTTTTATTTTTAAAGGATTACATGAATGACTTTTATTTGAACTGTACTGTAATGAAAATAAACAGCCTCGCCTCTTCACAGGGCAAAATATCCCGAAGGTAACTAGAGACATATTACAAGAGCACATCTGGAGTTTGAGCTTCAACTCAGGTTTTGTTCGTGCATTAATATGAACTCATTATGCCATATCATAAATCATGCTGTGGCCCATCTGTAGCCATGATTGCATTGCATATGTGTGCTCTTGTCACCTAAATGCAACACCGGACCTACATCTGCTCCAGGCCTGAGATCATGACGGATGTATGAACATGATTGCTGCAGATGAGAGGAGAGCAATCGTTCTTAATCACGGAGTGATTGAGAAGAGTGAGTCAGAGAAGTCTTATTGAGTTTGGCTTTTCCATTTAATTCCAATTATAAGGACTACTAACAGCTACATACAGTATGTTGATTTTATTACCTAGCAGCTGAACAGAGTAGCATGTGATTGCACATTTTCAGCATGCAGTATGTAGTTCTTTATTTCTGCCTTCTGATCTGTGCATTTGAACAAACAGCAAGGTTATATGAGGGAATTTGCTTTGGGAAAAGGTGGATGTATGAGAGGAGTGGGACCCTGAGAAAGAGGAGTTATGTGAGGATGGCGTGCAGGCTGCGCCGGCCATGGAGATTAGGGAGGAGAGGAGAGAGAAAGGCGGTGCTGCCAGCGATAACA
Source organism: Scomber japonicus (assembly GCF_027409825.1). NCBI lineage: Eukaryota > Metazoa > Chordata > Actinopteri > Scombriformes > Scombridae > Scomber > Scomber japonicus. Next base: position 28,466,102 of record NC_070586.1, on the reverse strand, counting down.
GCAGGAAAGATAATAAAGGAGAAGGTGTTTCCTGTGAGTGTTCCCTCAGGAAAGGTTCCCTTCCATCTACTAATATAGGTTCATCATGGACTAGATGCAGAGTGTAGGCTCAGTTGCCATCTTGAACTGATTTGCTGCAGGCTTTCAAATCAAACAAAACTTTACTGATCCTTGCTGTCACAGGAAGAGAGGGGGTGGTGGTCCATTTAAAGTACATACTGTACATGCAGACGGACATGCAAGCACACACATAGACTTCTGAGCTCTTAAGATCCTATTGTGTTTGCTATCCTTCACCTCGGTCAAGACAGACAATGGTCTTGGCCCCTAATGGCCGGCCTCACTGACTCAGATGGTCGCTGTCCCTGTTGTGATGCTAGTAGCTATTGTGCTGATGTTCCGCTCCTCTTGCTCTGAGGATGAGCTCATGTGTGTTTTAGCTTCAGCCTGTCCAGATGTCACAGGTGCTCTCAATTTCATTACAAATTATATGCTCAATCACGTTACTTCTTAACTTCTGTAAGCCCCCAACCCAAAAGAGATGTCACCACCAATAGCATTTAAAATTTCAGCCCCAACTGGAGCATGCTGAAGAAGGCATTGTTTGTCTGTGCTATGTTTCCAAGCTGTTGGTTCCAGTTGAAAGAGCTGCTAGGAACCAGAGCATGCCCCAGCTGACTTATAATCACACTCACCCAGGCACTGGCTCAGTCACAGAGAGCAGTAGGCCTGTAATTAGATGACAATGGGCCCCTATCTGGTGAACATATTGATGGCTGACGGCTGGCCACAGAATTATTGATCAAAGACGTAGGCACAGGAAGGGTAGGGGGAGCAATAGGCCTGGTATAGATGTTTGACTGTGTGAACAACAGGTGACGGACATCTTACACGCCCGACTCTAGCTCTGGCCTGCTGTGAATAATTATAACTTAGAAGAGAATTTGCCACCCAGGAGAAACTCAGCTGGATGAGAGAAGTCTAATGGTGACGGTCCTTTGAGATTAGATTAAATACAAATGGCCATTATTTCTCAACTGTAATTGAACCGATAAGACAGAGCCAATAGTTGAGAGCTGAAGTGAAACCAGAACTCCTAAGTTCTGTCCCAGGAGTTAGAAACTACATTCAAAAACCCAGACATTTGTAACAACACAAATAACTAAAAAGCCTTGAAATGTAACTTCACTCAACAAGTTGTGTAATTCCCAAAAAGAGTATATGGGGAAAATATTTTTTTTAAAGCAACAGCCTGATGCAGATGTGTCTGTTTTAGAGGCCTTTAACAAATACCATTTTCTATAGACCATGGCAGACACATGTAAGGCTTGACAAAAGTGTTGAGTCAGTGGGTGAGTGGAAGAGGTTGTGGAGAGTTCAGAAATATGTAATGACAGCTGGACTGAGGTCAGAACAGACAGCGTAGATTACAGCTAAAAAGTTGGAAAATTGACATTAGGAGAGTGTGGGTAGGTATTATGGATGTTAGAATACAGCAACAATACAGCAACACACTTAATGTTTTCAGAAAGACCCATGAAAGTGAAGCTCAATGAGAGATTGACCTGAGTTACAGGAGCAAGCAGAACAGAGAAAGCCTGGATGTGACATCATGTCTTTGGTTCTCTACACTTTACGAAACTGTGAAAGATTTACCTCTAGTGAATTCAGAGTACTTTAAAGACAAATAGGTCCATGTAGACAGAAGTCTGCCTATTTTTTGCAGACAAGTGTTGATTTTACCAATTAGAAATGTCACTAGCATCAGCTGTAGCTAGCTAGCTAATTAAGGGAACGGGTCTTAATTGGAAATGTTAGCTTATTGAGTTGAGGTCTCTGGCTGACTTTTTCGTGTTTTAAGCTGACTTGTTTTAAAATGACAACCCTAAAAAAAGATTCTAAATATTGACTTGAAGGCTACATACGTAATATTGTGCTGTAAGACTAAAGCAACATGTCCTATAGGTAAAAGTCAGTATCCTCTCCAATTAATGATTAATGGAAATATTACTAACCTGACATGCTAGATAATTTGAGACATCTGAGAAGTCGTCCTTGGAAGCTGTTTTGAAAAGGGCAGGTGACTGGATGAACTATCTGTCTGTTATTGTACATTACCATCTTACCTTGTGAGACAGCTGGATTTGCAGTGCTGATTGGTCCAAACCACCAGTGGTTCGAACACAAGTGCATAACTTAAACCTGCCCAAATAGATTCTTGCGTCATCTCGTGACATCATGATCTTACGAATCCAGCTGCCTCGCAAGTTAAAATGTTTGCTGCTTAGAGGCAATAAACACATTAAATCATTCATGTGCTCTTGAGTCTTTGTTTTGTGAAAGCCTGGTTATAGTTGCTATGCTATGATTGGACAAGCAAACAGTTAATTGTGAAAGAGCTTCCTCTACTGGATAATTTATTTTCAATAAATCTTGAAGAGGATTCATTGCAGAGCTATTATATTTAACCGTTATCTGATACTTGAAGGATTTACTAAATGAACACAGTTAAGTATCCTTTGACTGTTATAAATCCCATTTTAAATTACATCAACATGACCTCTGACCTGTCAAAGCAAAAACCCATCAGTTACCACTTGTTCCACAGTCACACATGGGCCACAATGTGTAAAACACAGTAGCTTATTCAAGTATGAATAATTCAGTGTTGGTTGGGTGGATCCAGAAGCGGCTGCAGCACATCTGTGTTGCCCAGATGGCATGGTGGGAGTGGTGCAGCTGGGGCTCCACTGCTCTCCTCCCCTGGCCTTCCTCAGAGCGATATCTGAGGTTGAACCCTGTCCCTCCCGTGGCCTGCCTCCTTCCACTAATGTCATGGGACCCATCACCTCTGGGTGGAGTTGATAATCTCACAGATGGCAGGTAGTGCATGGGGTGGAAAAGAAATATGTACAACTCCTACTCTCAGCCCTGCTTTCTGCCCTTATATCCATTCATTCAAATCCATTTATAAAGTTTTTACATTTTCAACACATTTCCTCTGAATAATTCTTTCACATCGGGATACTTTAAGAGAGCTGTGTGTAAAAAGATGTTTCCACATAAGAGAACTGATACTTCGTGTCTGCTATGCGTGCTTTCAGATACAGATCTGAGTTCTCAGGACTGAAAGTGTAATTTATGACTGGTTGAAGAGGATCTCATCAGCCCTGCTCTAATGACACAGGAGCCCCTCAGGAAGTCATTGAAATTGGGAATCCACTTGCTGTGACAACAGGACCAGCCCATCCAGCTGCTCACGCTGTACTCTGCTGTTTACTCGTCTATTTGGAGCATCATTTCACAGTGTACAGCATTCTGTTACAGCACACAGTGTTTCCCTACCTTGAAAAAAGCAAGAGCACACATCAGTGACTTTTCTCAAGGTCCAGGAAGAGACTATACAGCTCTTCTGCTTCACACCATGACTAATCCAGTGTTTTCATGAGAAGAGCTAATAATCAGGGAGAGTTTTTCCTCAGAGACTGGCAACATAGAGACACAGAGTCATGAAAGGCTTTTGAAGTGTCCTTACATTTACTTCCCACACTGCGGGACATAAAAAACCACACACTGTATCCCCTCTCATACATGTACTCCGACTTCCAGACCTTTCCATGTTGACGCAATTATGTCCCGGTAATTCCCCTGGTTTTTCAAATATTGAATGTTTTAGTTGATACGCTCTCTCTGCATGTCTCATGCCTGTGGAAAAAAGCCAGAGGTTTCTTCTTTTTCTACTTTTATGTGGGAAAACCATGTGCTTACAATGTCTGATCTTTGACTTGAGTGTGTTGGGACCATTACTCAAGCATTATGTTCATGATTTCTATCACCCATTCAATGCAAACACACACACACACACACACACACACACACACACACACACACACACACACACACACACACACACACACACAGACAGACTAGTCGTTTACACACTCCTCTGCTGTTTCCTCTTATCTCTGACATATTTTTGCATCATCCAAAGAACAATCTCAAATATCCGTTTTGAGACTAGTCATTTATCATGTTAAAAACATTGGTAAAATTACAAGGGGATAGCTTGGTTAAAACAGACACGTTACCATCCTAACTGTTGAGTAATGACACCTCAGTCTCACCTCCACCCTGCTGTGTATCTTCTCTCTTCCTCTCCTTTGCTGCTCCCATTTTCTCCTTGTGAAAACAGGAAGACAGTGTGTTTGGAGAACCAAAGCCTTAGGAGTCAATTCGTCCACCACTGACTGACCGTAGTCTTTTGTGTGTGTGTGTGTGTGTGTGTGTGTGTGTGTGTGTGTGTGTGTGTGTGTGTGTGTGTGTGTGTGCGTGCATGCCAGTATAATTGCTTTCAGGGAGCCCCTGAATACCTTTCTCTTGTTTCCTCAACTCTTCTGAGATCTGCAGTATTTGCTTTGGGCATTGTGCCCCAAAGGCAATAGCTTAAGCCCTGTGTTTATGACATGCTATCTGAAACATGCAGCTGCATGTGGGCTTTGCACGCATGACCATGTTATCAACTCACATGCAAAGTGTGAGCTGACTGCCTGGATGCTCACATGGAATTATTCACTTGTTATACATCCTTTGCCACACTATAGCTTCATTCTAAGTGTGAGGCTTAGCAGGGGCTCTTCCTCTGGCCTAATAGGGGCTCCTGCACTGTTGGGATGTACTGGAATGTGAGTGCAGCATTGCAGGCGGGGTACCAGCCTGGTGAAGCTCGATCTGGTGGGGATTAGAGGTGAGCTGTGCCTCGCCCGTTCCCCTCCCAGCAGGAGCTGTCATGTCGGCCGTGGCATCCTGCCGCTGAGCTTCATTCCCATTGGGTATAGGTCAGGGGCCAGCGTCAGGTCACACTGCTGGTTTCTGCAGCTTTTACCGAGCTTCGCCCTCCTCTTACACAATACATGACAGCTAGCATATACACGATCTGACAACCCACGCCCAAGCAACAAAAGAGAATGGCTGAGACTGGGGTTATTCTCTGTACAGTGCTGATGGACCGTATCAGTCTGGCTCTTTAATCAGTATTTGGATTTTTATCAGAAGATTTTCTTTTGTGATTCTGAGCTATTTAATTGCAAATAAACCATATTTTGCAACTGGAAGCTGCTGCAAAATTGCAAAACATTTGGATTAACACATGGTTTATGAAATGTGCATGGGTACATTTTATTACGTCAAATTAACTGTACCAACAGCATTTTTGTGATTTAATAACCTAGCTTGGTAGCAAATTGCATGCTGATGGTATTTTGTCTGATAAGATATTCCTCTATGAGAAGCCACTGGGCCTCCCTCCTTTTTCTGCCCCATGGTGCTTGTTAGCTGTGGAATTTAGTGGGTCTGTCCATGGACAATCCAGGCCAGATAGGCACTGAAATGGAATGAGAGATATGCGGAGACTCTCCTCATCGTTAAACAAGGAGAGGAGGGTGGAAAAGTTTGGCACATTAAGATTTTAAGATAACATAACAAATATTGCAATTCTTCAATTTGTGTGTTATTGCATGCATCCAGCTGCACCAAAGCCTGTAGTCAGAATATAGTGAGTTGATCTGCAGGGGCAGCTGGCTGTAACTTCAGAGGCTCTCAATAATGACACACAGCAGCTGGATGGCAGAAAGGAAATCTTAGCGTCTGTCTCTGAGACTTGCTGTATCTGATCTAAAGAGGAGTCTGCCTGGCGTGGCTTCTCCTGAACAAACAGAAGCAGTGGCCAGGCTATTAACAGAACTGTCCCTGCTTTGGCCAAAGTGCCGCCTGCTCCTCCTCTACCACATCCACACTTACAATGTAATGCTGTAATCCTTCCTGTGAAATCTCTTATAAAGATTATAAATCTTTCCAAACCTGCCTCTCATTTCCTCTCTTTTTTCAGTGCAGCTGGGAAAGACCCTCAGTTCCTCTATTCCTTTGCCAGACCAGCAAAATGTTTTTCTCTGATACCTGTAGTAGCCTCTGTCACTCCTTTACTGTGAGTCCAAAATGCAAAGTAGCAACAGTGTGCTGGGTCACTTTTTTGACCCATATTCTGCCTGTATTCCTGCCAGAAGGTAAACTCTAATCAAGAGGCAGCTGCTTTGCTTGCAGATGGCAATTAACCCAAGATTGGAGTCTGATAAAATGTAGATACTCTCAGAGGGCCGTTTAGAGAAATATTTATGAATGGAGGTTCCACTCTTTCATTTGACTTGATACTGTTTCCACCTTTTTTTGTTGACTTTCTTCAGACACTCCCTAAAAGGTCAGAGGTCAAACCCAAGTAATGGAATATATTGCCTGTAGTGATTGTAGTGTCGTTCTGGTGACCTGGGCATTGTCTAAGTCAGCCCCAGGTTCAGTGGCCTGACAGGTTGGGGTGTACGGTCAGTGGTGCTCTGTCACTTACTGCTCCCTGAGGAATGTTACATCCGAACAACTGCATACCTGGAAGGGTCTCTTAAATCAATAGTGACTAAAGTCAAAGTGTGGTATAAATTTGACTAAATTCCTTTTTCTGACGTGGCCAATTACGTTTTTTTTTGTGGTTGTACTACAAAGGAATTTGTGTTATGACAAGTGTCGAAACACAACAATGTTAGAGCTTTTCTGTGAATAACCTACTCTATCTTTATAAAAACATAATAAATTAGCTGATTTATACAGTGTTTAAAGAACAAGCATAACAAAAACGCATTTGTGTGCAAGTACAATTAATCTCCTCTGGGTTTTATTGGAATGGAGGCTACTCCAGTCCTGAGAGTAAATTGTTCCTGTTTTTGTCTTGATGCTTTAAACTGATTCCAACTGGGGACTCTCCCTTCTTTTTATTAATGGCACTCCAACTGTGCCAACACAGGAGCAAAGCTTCATTCTCATGTGAGGACACGCCATTTTTGACATCTATACACAAACAATGTCAAACACAATAGACTGTAGCCGTAACAGTTTCTCAGACTCAATAGTTCACAATTTTGCCTTCCAGTTGACCAGCTGACCACAGGAGAGTTCAGTCTCCAGACACTGAGTGGTTTCCTCTGCCTGCCCTGGGAGGATACTTCACTACCTCCTGTTTACGCTTTACACTGGAAACCAAAGAAAGTGATGGGGACTTGGGAGAAAAATGCCTTGACACAGCAGGGGGCACACACAGCAGTCTGTTTTTAGATTGGAGTCATCCTGCCATTGTGGGTGCTTTACCTTACAGTGGCATGTGGTCCACAGAGGGAGAACCCCACTGTACTACTGCATAGAGCAATCAGCGCCTGCAGGCCAGAGCTGATGAAGGATCGCGTCTGCAAAGGAGAAACAAAAGCCCCTCTGACCTCTGTGAGCCTTGAGTCAGTCGCACTACACTTTAAGACATTCCCAGTTAGACAGCTAATATAATAAAGCAGAACAGATCACATATCAGGCTGAAGTTCAATAGCGTGTAAATCTGGGATATTGTGATTCATAAATTAGACAGTGTGTATACTTATACTGTATTATATAGTCTAAACTGACCAAGTTAAGTATTAAAACTGCAAATCTGTATGAAAGAAGTTGAGATAAGAGTGACTTGGAAATCTGTCCAATGGCACGTTAAAGAAAAAGCTTTGGTTGAGGTTCCAACATTGTTTATTGTGTGCACTTGAATTAACTCCAATTCCAAATTTGAATCAGTGAATCATCTTCCGATAAATAAGCCCCTGCCAAGAGATTTGTTGGCCAGTGTTGTCCAGGATGGAGGTGCAGGGTGCAGACCTGCTGCAGCCTTGGTTCTATGGCTGACTGGTCTGTATTAAGACACAGATTTGACCAGTGCCCTCCTCTCTGCTCCGAGGAGGTCCGGCTGATGGATGGGCTCTAATCAGCAGCAGACAGACCTGCCACAGGAAACATCTCCCCATCACGTTCACGGAAACCAGCCTTTCTCCAGAGACTCACTGATAGCCATAGAGGGAGAGGGGGAGGGAGGTGAAAAACAATTGGATTCTCTCTCATTTTCTACAAAGAAAATCAGCACTGTCTAGTTTTCACTAACCATAATATAATTTACAGGCCTGCTGCCAAATGACATGACTTTGAACAATACAGTAGACTAGAGCTTAATTGGCTTGGAAATAAATGCCAAAAGTGTATTTTGAGAATACATGACTTGTTGATTTCCCACTGCATTCAGTGTAGTGTTCCTAAAACTCTTTAGTTGTTTGCTCTGTTCAAAATTTTCATTTATATGAAATCTGCTTTTTCACATTCTTGTTGAGAATGAAATGAGAAGTTCAATACAACCGTCACAATTTTACAGTAAACAGCTACAGCCAGCAGCCTTTTAACTTAGCTTACCATGAAGACTGGAAACAGCTGCCCTCAAGATATGAAGTCATAATTAGTGAGCTTCAGAGATGCTCGAAGGCAGATTTTGTTGCCTTTGGATGGAGTCATGCTAGCTTTTTCCTCCCCTTTCCAGTGTGTATTCTATGCTAAACTAGCTGCTGACTCTAGGTTCTTATTAACCATGCAACCATTAAAAAAATGTCAGTATTCTCATCTAAATCTCGGCATGAAAGCTAATAAGAAACAGGAGCACCAAACAAAGGTCAATTATAGACTATTATAGACAAATTAGCCTGTGAAAATAAGCAGGCTAACAGGTTAGGTCCTCATGCATATGCAGACAGGATGTTAAACCAGGATAAGGATCACTGAGATGATTTAGACTGATTTATGTAGTTTCTATAGTTACTTTATACTTTGTGCATAAATCTTTGTTACTCAAAGTTACTTGCCTCAATTTATACCATGCTTTCTAACTAGTTTCACACCTATATTACCTGATCACTGATTCACTCATCAGGGTTGATCATTTCAGTCAGGATTAAGTTCTCTTTTCCTGTCTTCATGTGTGCCTATAGGAAGTATCTGTCAGATTTTGCTATGCACTTTGTATCCTGGCCGAAGGGCTTTCTTACTCTGACAGGTGAAGCCTCTCGCCCACAAGAAAGCCCTCCCCTCCGCCCCTCTCCGCATGTCAGATGAGCAAGGTGATGACTCGCCATTCACTCTGCATATGAATAGACCGATCTGTCTGCCATGTTGGAATGCTGAGAGCTGTTTGCCTTTTGGGCCCGTGAAAGCTTGTCACTCGGTATTGTGGTAGCAGAGATTATCCCTAAAAAGAGCCTGGGTGTCCTCCTTTCTTTTCACTCTTCTCAAACTCTCTGACCTTGATCTTGCTGTCATGCTGCCTCCTGCCCTCTGCATAGACCCATGTAGTCACACTTGCAGATGTGAGGGGGAGGATCCTCAGTCCTTTAATCATGGAGGTTTCAGTGTGACCGCGATCAAAAGGTTTCCAGTTCGCTAACTCATCATAACTTAACTTTATTGTAATGGTGTTTTGTTCAAATGCCACCCTTATTTTCTTCAACACAATTTTCATGTGTTGTAAAGTCAGAGGTCTGTGCAGGTCTGTGAGGGGAAGGTAAGAGATCAGGTTTAGACTTGCCCTCTCAGCCCTAATCCTAAAAGCCCCCAGGGTCATACCCACCTCAACCATCGTTAAAAAATATCTCAGTTTCCATGATACTCATGAAAAAGGTACATAAGTTTCTCCAGGTTCTGCTCAATTTACAAATGAAACACCTAAAACTTGAACACTTGAGTGTAATATAAGGTCTGATCTTTCAGGAAGAACCTGTAGAGCAAGGGTCATGCACAAGGGCATCTCTGGTTGATGAAGGTATACCACCCTAAACAAAGACCAACAAAAGCAGGAAGGGCTGAGCCATTGAACCCTACACCCTGGCCAAATCCTCCCATCCATCGTGTGCATAGAGTGTCACAGGAGTATGATTGGTAACACAGACTGTTTTTCCTGTTTTAGTATTTATTCTCAGAGGATCCCCTCTCTGAGAGCAAAGACTCACTGGGGGTCTGAAGTGCAATGTAAACACTCTCAAATCGTGGCTCTGATGTGGATATTTAGACATCAGAAATATGAACACACAGTTGTGGAATGCTTTTGCTTTTGGGTGGAGGAGGCCAACGTCAAATTCTTTGTTTTTGAAGGATAATAAAGAAAGACAATGGGAGAGGATCCTGGTTTGTAGACACATTAGAGCCTTGGTTTATGACAAAATATTTACAAAACCATTGACACTCCCATCAACCACAGCTGTACTTTGTGGTTAGTGCCAGTTAATCAGTGTTATCAGGGTAGTATGTTTAACTAAAATGGTGAACATGTTAAAAATCACCATAGATGTAATGGAGCAAGTGGAACAAACGCAGCCCCATAATTCAATTAGGGGGAACAAAGTTATTACTAGGATTACATCAGGCATTAACTCAAAAATGAAATATAGTATAATTTAAATGAGGTATATTGACCATAATTTCCAAAAAATATGTATGAAACCTGTGGTAATAAGTTTGAATGAAGTTGGCTCAAAAGGTCTTACACAGAATTGGGTGATAATTTATACTTTTTGTTTTATAAACCAAAACCACAACAGGAGGGTTAAACCACAATGCATGTTTGACCTATAATAGTTGTGTCTCAAATCCACATTTTATTCTTTGAGCTAAGAGACAATGAAGAGGTTTTTTTCTTTCTGTAATGTCAGGTGTTTGAATTTATTTATGATATTGCTCTGCCACTTTAGATAATGTTACACTTCAGTAGTGTATGTGAAAGCATTTCACTTGTATGTGTGTGTGAATTACAGTTCCAAAGTATATCCCTACTGGCCCCTCATATAAGTTGATAACAGCTTGATGATATCTTGCAGCGCACATTACTGCTCTCCACTGATATGACTGTGTGCGTAACATGTTGACCTGACAGGTCACTGGTCACCGAACACTTTCTATACTTAATGAGTCAAAGAAAACTCGGGCTCAGACCTCAGACAGGCAGTGGGCATCAGAAGCTTTCACTGAGAATGTTACAGCACTGTGAATTGGGCAGTATTTGCACCCACTATCTGCTCTGTTTTATGGGCCTACCCACATAAGATTTTGTGCTAATCTGCAGCTGAGAGCAACACACAGCTGGCTGTGTGTCACATCTGGCTGAAGTATCATACAGCAGCTGAAACAATAAGTGCGTCTCCAAATTGAGAAAAGGGCTGTACACGTCATACGGTATCATCCTTTCCTCAGACCATTTACTCAATGTAGGTTACCTGTAATCAGATAACATCTTTGTTTTGTCTGACCGTTACATGTATTCCGTTACTCCCCAAGCATGCACAACTGACACGGTTCACACGCTTTTTCACCACACATCAATTTTCTCATGTAGTGAAAAACAAATTCATAACTGATAACATCACGGTGCAAGAGGACTGACAGCGCACGGACAGAGCAGCACATTGCAACAGCAGCACTGCTATTCAGTTCATTGAGAAGTAGCTATACACAAATCTATCATTTTGTAATTTATCCACTTTCATGTGGCTGAAAGTAATCTCAGTCAGCATCTCTCCCTCTTTTGTGCAACAAGTACATGTGCACACTTAAGAAGGAATGAGCCTATGAGTTACTATGGTTACAGGGATGGTTTTAGATACTTAACCCTAAAGTACAGATTCATAGAGCCGCTGGCATGGCTGCAGACGACTTGAAGATTATGGAGAGTCTTAAGTCCTAGTCTTGATTGTTACCAAGCACATTGTGACACAATATACTTTAGACATAGGTTATCAGTTGCAGACAAAGATACATGAAACTCAAGAACGTTGTTCAACTGCTTTGTGAATATGTCCGGCTCTCAGTTGGACGTAGAGATTGTATTTCAAGATAGTTCTTCCAGATTGCTCAACAGTATTATGGCCATATGGAAGCCATGAATATAACGACGTAAGTGCAAAGATTTGTGAGGAGACATGAGATCAAATCATATTTCATATCCAGCTTACCATTTGCTATTAAACCTATTACACCTACTATGTGTGTATATGGATTCACCTGTAGTATCATATTTTGTTATAGCATATGAAAAAATACTTTGTATATGGATGCTAAAGCTGAATGCTGAGAGTGTTTTTTTGTGGTTGATAGCAGTAGATTAAAGGAGGAATGGTGTTGGGGCATGAGGGATGTGGCCTGCAGCTGTCTGTTTCAACTAAATCATAGTTGGGTGAGTGCGGGGTGCAAACATTTGTGGAGCCAGCCAACACATATGCTGGCGTCATGGCGCCCCTGACAGCCAGGAGCCTTCTCTGTAAGAAGTGCTGCCATAGAACATCCTGGTAGCTCAAAGGATTAGATCACATGTTGTATTATGAGTATGTACCCAAATGATGAACTCTGTCATAGGCTATAGCCATCTTGCTCACCACTCTCACCTTTGCTTTGTCATCTAAGGTATTAAAAAAAGTCTTCTTACAAGGTTAGAAATGTCTCCCCGAGTCATTAATAATTTTATTAAATCCCCCAGCTGTGTTTTGAAGTCCTCAATCCATGAACGAGATGAAGTGTAACAGCATGTGCAGAGTGCAGAGTATGTGGATCAACCCATTTTGGAGGCTGAAATAGCGCAGGGCTTTGTCCAAATATTTTCTTAGAGTCCCAGCTTCTTTTCGGAGGCAGTTAGCCTTCCCACACAGCACTCAGAAGTGCGACACATGGCTTTGACATTGAGTTTCGGCCTGTTTTGAGATCGTTAAAGGCCAATTTGTCAGCATTCAGCATGAGGCAGACAGTGAGATGTGTTGCAAGGGGCCTCACATCTGGACCTTTTGTGTTTTAACAGTGTCCCGCTTCCTCTTTTAGAAACCTGAAGTACGTGTATAATGAGAAGGCCACGTTCCATGGCCAGTTGGTCTCGTTTCATTAACGCGCTCTGGCCAGGGACTAAAATGCAAAGTATCTCTGCTGGCTTAATCTTACCCTGGACCCATGCTTCCTTTGTTCCTCCAGAGCCACTCAGTCACATTTTATGATATAATCATCAGTTGTAATGAGTTAATGTAATTATCAGCTGTCTGCTGAGGGGAAAAGAATAGTGTTATTAAGAGGAAAAGCCTTGAAGATCTGAACTTGAATTGTACAGTAAGCAGAAATGGAGAGACATGCGAGAAGAGGCCAAGGTCTGGTCTGGCAATCAGTCACCGTGAGGGCAGCTTGATTAAAGGAAATGGACTGAGTGGAAACTTTGAATGTGTGTTTTCAGTTGTGTTTTCAGGCTGTCTGGGTGATAGCAACAGCAAAACAGATGCCGAAACAATTAAGGCAAGTCAGAGGATGTTTTCACTCCTTACTCTGCAAACCACCCCCCCCCCCCCCCCCGCCACACACACACACAGACAAACGCCTTGTGATTGCACATCAAAGTTGTCGACAGAGTGTAAAGGTTGATTTTATTGTTTGACTCCTGAAAGCTCTTTTTAAGCAGATTTTAAAGGAGCCCTGGCCTCTGTCTGCAGACAAGCTGGGAGTTCACAGCCTCAAAATAGACCAGTTCATGCAAAGGCACAATGTCAAGTGGTGAGCAGCACTCACACACAAGTTTTGGATCTTAGAATGTGTTGGACAATGGGATGATTGCCGTGTTTTTGCACTCTGTACCCAGAAAAATCAATTTGACTCTTATCTGCATGCTAAAATTTGCTTCCACTTGACCCACCTGATGGCAGTGTAGCGTCCGCACCAAATAACATAGGTAAAGGAAGTGGACAGTACACTGTAAGGGTGAATACACACACACACACACACACACACACACACTCACGCACCCTATGGTTTGTTTGCTCTGAGCAGGGAGAGGGGCCGGCCTCGTCTCAGAGGTGACTGATTTACAGTTTGTTGCTGTCTGTCAAACAGCTGACAGATGGGGAAAACACTGCACTGTGCGCCACAGTGTCGCCACTGTGAGATGCTTTGCAGTTCCACCAGTGGCAAGAATGTTGAGGAGCACTCCTTAAGTTTGATGGGAAGGTTAACAGCAACCATAAAAGTGTAACAGTAGAACATACAGTTTATTGTTTTGTACCTGTGTTGACCAGTGAACCTGCTAAATATCATTTAACAGAGTTTAGTGCAGGGCTGATCTGTCCTCAGTTTACATTGAGCAGTGGTTGGCATTGAATCCAGACTGTATGGAAATAAACACTGTTGCTCAAATATGAAAGGTCTTTTTAAAACCATTAGGAAAACATTGTCATACTTTGCACTGAAATGAGAACAGAAATGTAACACAGTCCTTGTCTGTAGTGAAATCCGTAGTAGTGGGCGTTGTTTTGGCTGTAAATCCTTTGAGATTGAAATAGTCTGTGATATTCCTGGCATGTCCGCAGTGTGGAACACAACTTGTTACTCGTTTTAGTTTTTATGAAAGGGTCTTTTAGATTTACCCTGGCTGGGCTCCAATTTTCAGCACTGGCCATTTAGATGCCATAGACCTGTTAGTGCTTTTTGTGCCCTGCTGCACAGAGCAACTTCTTAGGCCTATAAATCATATAAAATGTAATTTGGGGAGAGCAAGTTAACAATTAAAGCCTACTAGTTTGCTCAAATTCTCATTTGTGGTTTTGCTCACTTGCATTTTTTCGTCAGGTTCTCCCACCTGGTCTTTCTCAGTGCCAGTCAGGTCTGTGACAGCTCTTTCATTCCTCCCACTGAAGGAAATTATCGTATAACAGACAAAAGTTCCGGTCAGACGTTGGGTGGAAAGTCTGCAAAGCACCTGGTTTTCACATGGGCCACTGTTTGGGTTTTCACTTTGACTTCTTATAACAGGTACAGGCTTAGAATAAGACCCCTGCATTAAAAAATAAGCATCTACCATTACAGAGAAAAGCCAAGCAATCTTAAAAGCAGCCTATTTTATTGAAGTTGAGCGTCATATAAACAGTCACACCACATATCTTTGATGTGGCATGCAGTGAAAATGCTATAACAGAATGAGTAGGATTGTGAATGTGTAAAGAGAGACTAATTTCCTGCTAATTGAGCCACGGGGTTTTTGTTTTGTTAGGAGATTTTAGGCCAAATGGAGTCAGATTCCCACAGATCTCCTGGGATGGGAGGGCCAGGCCGGAGTCTAGCAGAGCCTGGGGATCCCAGCAGTCCCCGGCTCCTAATCCCTGTCATTAACTCTACCACACAGAGAAAACTGGTCTGCCAGCCAGTCACTACCCTCTCATCAACACTGTCCTTTGTCCCTTTATTTCTTCCCTAACATCCTGTCTTTCATTTGACTCATCTCCCGCTTCTTCTTTATTTTCTCCTGTGTTATTGTTTCCTACATTTTCTGCAGGGTTTCCTTCCTAATCGTCCCCTCTACTGTGTGCAGCTGAGACATAAATCTTAAGGGTTTCATCTGAATACTTCATGAACTTTCCTTATAGAAACAACATATGAGAAATGTCACATCTTTTCATATAGCCACTAATCTGGTCTATGTTTACAAGTCTATAAAAATAGCAATCTGGGAATTTACTGTATATGGCATGACAAAATAATATTTATTATCATTCGGTCACGCCATCTACTAAATAAATAGCTTACCTTAAGCAGCTATAAAACAAAAGTCTGACAGGAGCATCTCAGTTGGAGAGGATAAACTGTCCTATTATAGCACATCCTGTGATGCTTGCTGTTTTCTTCATTCACACACACACACACACACACACACACACACACACACACACACATACACAAACACGCACACTCACACGCACACACACACAAAGAGTAGTGGAGAGAGGATGGGTGCGGAGGTAGTCCAGGGTCCTGAGAAGGGAGAGGGGAAACACCTTGTGACCCCCTTGTTCCTGACCAAGCTACTGGAGGTGCGGAGACAACAAGGATGGAAGAGCAGAGAGCACTGCTGGACAGCTGCCTCATGTGGGTCAGTGAGTGTAACTGGCTTACATTTAACATCATGATCACCTGCTTAAATCTGGTGCATCTGTGTTAAAACATTTGAATGAGGAGTGTAAAAAGCGCCTGTTTGAGCCAAGCAAAATATCCAAACAAGTGGGTCAACTCATGCTTTTTTCTTGGCAAGCCTGCAATAAGGAAGGTCGATAAGTAATAAATAAACAGTCGGGATTTTGTTTCTTGTGGCAACACAATGATCAGCACTGCTGCAGTTTGGCTCTGGCTGGCCAATGTTTGGGTTTTGATACGAACATCAAATCCAACTGTCTCCCATGCACAGACAGCGTGACTTCTGCTGCAGATAAACTCTGCACTACATTTGAGCCATCCAAGGAAAACTTCTGCTTTGATGCATGCACACTCAGCTCACTGATATAGTCTGAATGTTCAAATAAGTAAATGAGTCACTGCTTCATACTGTAACATCAGACTGAAAATTCAGAGGAAGCAACAAGCTCTAAGTGAATTAAAGCAATAACATGTTTTGAAGACTGGTATCAATCTTCTCGTCTAACTCTCCGAAATAAGTGAATTTCACAAAATGTCAGTTTCTTTCATGAGTGGTTAAATAATGTACACCGCCATTAGAAGCTACAATGAGACACACAAACACAATAAATCACCAAAATCTCTAAACAGGAACATTTTTTCCCCTTGTGTTAAAAATATTGTATATCAATCCAATCTGCTCTACGTGATTAATCATTACAAAAAACACTCTAACCACAGATGCATTGCTCGTTAAGTAGAGCGACAAAAATGAAACAATAGAGCCTCCTTATCAATGTTAATATTTCTTATGACTGGGCGGAGATCTCTACTCGGTTCAATGCTGAGGTCAAGAGTGGGCAGATGTGGGGAAAAGATAGCTGTTTATGGTACAGCTGGCCTCCAGTTTGAGGGTTTAATTAGGCACATACAGCACAATGCCTTCTAGAAGAACATCCTATTTCAAACTTTTCAAATGTTTTATCCTTGAGCTTTATGCTCGGTTTGCTTTTAGTTTCTTTGCTGGCGTTTAATTACTATTGCTGAATATGCAAGCCTGTCGGAGTAAATCATCATGCAGGCCACAAAACAGCCAGGGAACCTCAAGTTTGTCAAAAAGCTCTGCCAAATCAGCAAACTCAGCAAACAGCAGGAGCAGCGCCCTCGCACATCTCCGTGGCACAGGAGTGCGACGTCGTCTGACACAGCAGAGTCGGCACTTAGCAAGCCAATGTGAAAGGTCCGCGGCTGTGGCTCACAGTCAGTTATAAGATTTGACCAGGTGGAAACACAAATCAGGGGCCAGTATGAATTATTGTTATCTCTATTCTACATGAAGTGTTTTCAGCAGGGACAGTGTGCACTTAAGGGACCAACTTCATCTCTAGCTTAATTCAAGTGACACCACGCTGTGACCCCAGTGGCCCTGGGCCCCAGGTGCCTCAGCATGATTTGTGGGTCCTGGGGTCTGCTGTATTGACCACAAATCAAGGAGGAGAGGGGGGTGATCTGTGTGCTGGCAACAATTTTACACTTCAAACAAGCCTCAGGTCACAGATTACACCTTCAATCACTTATCTCCTCTGCTGACCAGACTGGAGCTGACAGGCGTCCATTACAAATGTCCCCCAAGTCGCCTGTCATTGACTCCAGTGAACTCTGCATAAAGATGAATTGACTCCGTTGAACTCTGCATGAAGATGAATTGACTCCGTTGAACTCTGCATGAAGATGAATTGACTGCTATAAAGCAAAAGATAGCACCAACTTTCCACTGAAGGGCTACATTTTGTCCAGCACATGTGAGACAGGAGCAGTCATATCACAACAGCAGGGCCATTACAGCAGCAGATCAAAAGCATGTCACAGCTGTGGCAGGGACACATGTGTGGTCCAGGAAAAACAAGACTGGAGAAAACCCTCCGACTCAAACAATGACGGGCAGCTAACAGGTAGAAAGAAGAAGAAATGATGGAAAATGAAAGCAGGATCCACACAGTTTAATTTCATAGATTTGACTCATGTTTAGCTTAGAGAGAAATGTAAATCCTCACTCCCCGCTGATAATCACGCTCCCACCTCCATAAAACTGAGCTCAGGATCAGCAGCAGGACTTTATCTTGGCACCTATAAAGGCTATGATTAACAAGTGAGGAGGTCCTCTGAAGATATCTAAGACGACGGTCTAATCTGACCATCTGTTTCTTATCTACTTGCCTTTATTTTTTAAATTTGCAAATTTATTTGTCCAAGGGATAGCAGGCCAGCAAGCAGCAGGCAGCCAATCCTCTCCCTGGGGAATGAAGTAGAGGTGGGACCCACCTGGTGTGTGTGTTTGTGTGAGTTCTTGTGTGTGTGTTTTAAGGTTGAGGATCAAGTAGTGACAGAATGTGTGTTGTGAATTGAATGTCATCCCAGAACAACAGAGGAGCAGTTGTGTTTCCACAGAGAAGAAATTGGGCGCCAAGGTCTGCTCATTTGTTGAAAGAAGGATAAAAAGAAGAAAGAAGGATAAAAAAAAAACTCCCACAACTGGATCCATGTATAGTACAATCAGCAGTCACTCACTACAGGCTGATAAACTGTTATCCAGAAAGTCCTTCCTTTCATCAGAGACATTTCTCAAAGCCAATACATTTACAGTACAATGCTCCTCTGAGGATTCATGTAGCAGCTCCCTGTTATCACCACTAGTAGGCCTGTTTGGAACAGATTACCCAAACTAAACCTGCTGCAAATAATCTTCAGCACTGCTCAGACTTGTCCACACCTTGTTTCACTGCAGCTAATTTTATTTGAGGAACTGTAGTCCCACTGCAGATACAGATATGCCGTATGAGCAGAGAGATTCCATCATGCAAAAATATAATTTTTAGGGGTGGTCTTAAAAATACTTAAGAGTTGGTGAGTTATGCCTGATGAGAGCTGTAAGTGCAAGTCAATAAATTCCCCACTTATGCAAACATAAAAAAACAACAAAAATGATATATAAACCAATTTTAAACTCAAAAATAAATATTGTATTAAATATTTCCTTAATGCCTGGCCTTGTAAATTGCACTGCTTTAACTCCTTTGAGCCTGTATGATGCGATCAGCGGTGCAGTTAAATGTATTAACCAACAAATCACATGAGGAAGGTGTAGAAAAAGACATTGTCAGAACAAAGATGGTGTCAATGTGAAGTTTCCTTTTGTTTTTGTTTCAAATCGGTGTGTGCTTGCTTGTCCCTTTTCTCATGGTAATTAATCCCAGGATTTAAGAATTGAATTCACACACTGACATTTAATCCAATCTTCAGTTTGCAATTCACTGTCGATCTAATTACCTCTTCCTTTCAAGGCAACGCGTTAAATTAGTAATATTTCTTGAGGCTGCAGCTGTTTAAAATGACACATCATTCTGCTTAACTGCGTTATTTTCACTATCAATTACCGACCAGAAAAAAACTATTAACGTGGCGCATATCTAACTGTTTACGCTTTGATCTGCCGTTTAATTGGACTGATTGTGATGTTAAATAGCAGGATTTGAAATGTCCAGACTTGTTCCGCACCTTTAACCACAATCTGACCCTTTTTTTTAACGAAATCGTCGGAAAACTATAACGCTACACTGAAAAGTAAGTAATGCTGTTTTTAAGATAAAGTTGAAGGGTGGCTCAACCTGACAAACAGGTCTGCTTTCATTCACATCAGTAACGGGCACTAAGTGATTCAATCAGTGTTGATGATATTATTATTAGTTAAAACAATTTTATTCAAGGCAAACTTATGTAATTATATTTGTATATACCTTTTAATAATTTCTTTTTTGGGCAAAAGCATATGCACTATATGCAACTTATTTCTACCAGGTCTCACGTGTCAGATTCAAGTGCTGCAAAATTAAACACTTATATATAAAGTGGTGTATAAAAATGCAATATTTGTAATGAAGTTTGTGTACTAGGAGGAAGTTATCGGGACTCCTTGTTTTTCTGGCAGAGATAGGCTGTGCCAGAAGAGGTGAGAGAGGAGGAGGGGGAGGGCTGAGATGTTTTACTGGGGGGAGGAAGAGGGGGAGAGAGGGGGGGGGGGGGTCGTCCTGGGAGGGAACCAGGGGTGTGGAGGCCGAGTTTAAAAAGGCAGGCAGTACCAACAGTCACTCACACACAACCTTCCCTCTCCTCTGACTCTCAGCAGCAGCAGCAGCAGCTCCCACAACTCCTGAGATATTAGCTTTCATTCACTGCCTCAGAAACCTTGGACCTGTACAGGACTCTATCTTGATCTGAAAACAGGATTTTTTTTTTAAAGAGCTTTTCCACTGCAGCATGGAGGCATACACTGGGGAATATGGTGAGGGCTATGACTACTATGAAGACAATGAGACTATCTGTGATTATTCAGAGTGGGAGCCTTCTTACTCTCTCATCCCGGTCCTCTACATGCTCATCTTCATCCTGGGCCTGTCAGGGAACGGCGTGGTTATCTTCACCGTCTGGAGATCCAAATCAAAACGTCGGGCTGCAGATGTCTACATTGGAAACCTGGCCCTTGCTGACCTGACCTTTGTCATAACGCTACCCCTATGGGCTGTGTACACAGCGCTGGGCTACCACTGGCCCTTTGGCGTGGCTTTGTGCAAGGTCAGCAGCTATGTTGTCCTGGTCAACATGTACGCCAGTGTTTTTTGTCTCACCTGCCTCAGCTTTGACCGCTACCTGGCCATTGTCCATTCTCTGTCCAGCAACAGGCTGCGTTCCCGGGGTACCATGCTGGCATCCCTGGGCGCAATATGGCTCCTGTCCGGCCTGCTGGCTGCACCCACACTGCTATTCCGCACCACTGTGACCGACCACAACAACCGGACCACCTGTGCCATGGACTTCAGCGTGGTGACCTTAAACCAGAGGCATGAGTCCTATTGGATCGCTGGGCTCAGCCTTTCCTCCTCTGCCTTGGGGTTTCTCCTACCTTTCTTGGCCATGACGATATTCTACTGCTTCATCGGCTGCACCGTCACACGCCACTTCAACAACCTGCGCAAGGAGGACCAGAAGAAGAGGAGGCTGCTGAAGATCATCACCACACTGGTGGTAGTGTTTGCGATTTGCTGGACACCTTTCCATGTCCTGAAGAGCATGGATGCTCTCTCCTACCTGAACTTGGCTCCGAACTCCTGCGGCTTCCTGAGCTTCCTGCTGCTGGCTCACCCCTATGCCACCTGCTTGGCCTACATCAACAGTTGCCTCAACCCGTTCTTGTATGCTTTCTTTGACCTGCGCTTTCGTTCTCAGTGTCTGTGCCTGTTAAACCTGAAGAAGGCTATGCATGGCCAGATGAGCTCCATGTCGTCTACGCTGAGTGCCCAGACTCAGAAGTCAGAGATTCAGTCTCTGGCCACTAAGGTGTAGAGAGGTAAAGCAAAAGAAAGGAGAGGCCGCAGGACGGTCCCAGCTCCCACCACTGGAACACTTATAAAAATACAGACTTTACGTGTCCATTGTTCAACGCTGGTGAGATGAGAAGATTAACTTTGAATTGTCACTGCTCACAGTCATGAAATCCATTATATGTCCCTCTGATTCTATAGTAAAAGAGGTTGATGCTCTGTATCTTGTGTGGACTTTGTGCTGGAGCCAGCTGGCTGAGCTCCTTAGCTGCCTTGTTCCTCAAATTCTCAGAGAAAAGAAATGTCTATTTTTTTGTTTTGTTCTGCTCTGCAAAGTTTCTAATTTGTATTATGAAAGAGGGCAGGATCATGACTTGAACCACACACACTGAGAATTGTAATTGATTCACATGGAAATCTATTTACACTGGATGAAACATAAATTTGTACAGTATTTTCATACCATAGCATTTTCTTTTCCAGATCTATTGCTGTTTTGTTTGTAGAAGCACTTGTTAATAAAAAATGTGAGAGCAGGGAATTCAAACAGAGCAGTGTCCTCTCTTGAAAGCTTGTTTTTAGTGAAGGTCTGGGCTGCAGGAGGGAGGAGGGGGGGGTGGCGTAAGAGGAGAAAAGGTGTTGCAGCTTAATTATATAGTTTGTGGAGAGGAGCTGGGGGCAGACAGGCAGATGGCAGTTGACAAATGTTGTTGGGGAACAGGAATGGGGTGGGGTGGGCGGTGTTGTGGGGTGGAGGGGTTTTGAAGTGTAGCCACGGCACTAAAGGGGACAAAGGAACTTCATAAATGTTCCACTTTGATGTATATGTTTTATTTTTGACCTCACTGTAACTAACTACTGCATTAAAGATGTGTTCTATGAACCAAATCTCTTAGACTCATTGTGTGTAAGCATGTGGAAAAACCAAAGTTGTGATAACATGTTTGAATCTTACAGGTAAAAAGGTTTAAAGTAAAGGGAAAAGGGAAAAAAATATTTTATAATTGTACCAAATGTAGATAGCTGCAGAAAGGTTTCTTTTAAAAGTCAAACTTGCAGTTTCACATCAGTTTCATTGCACCATCCTGTTATTTCACTGATAGGTATCTCCTGAGGGTTGAACCTTTGTTATGAATGTCTCACATTTGGTTTGCACCTTCAGACTAATAGATCTCTAATCTCTATTGATTCACAGCCAGTATCCAGACTGTAACCAGATTATGCAAAGTGCCAGTCATCCTGAGAGTGTGTATTCAATACTCAGTTGTGACTTCCATCAGCTTTGGTACTTTTAACTATTTGATGACACAGTCCTGTGGATTCCATTCAAAGGTTTTTCTGTTTATTTATAATCAGCTCAATGGTGGTACCGTGCAAGTATTCTGAGTTAGGTTCTTCTAGGTAAGGAAAATATATACAATATATACCATCTACCTTTGTCAGCACCACATCTAGACAGTACTGTCTGTATCCACAGGAGGTGAAGCCAAACGAACCCAACATGTTCACTGAATAATAGGGTCATTACCAATGAGTGACTCTTCTGAGGGATCCTTTGATTTGACAGTAATGAGCTCTGTTGGGCATAAACACCGTTTAGAGATGGTGGCGGGGGGGAAGTGGGGCTCTAATCCTGGCAGGGGTCGGGCCACCGAACAAGTCAATATTTGTCTCCGCTGACAAGAGATTGCAGTTAGAGCGGTTGTTGGGGTGCGGGGCGGGGCTGCTGGGGGCGTCTGAACTGCAGATGCTCCAACACACTGTGATGACAGAGCAGAGGACTTTGCTCTCAGTGAGAAATTAACTACTAGAGAAAAGAGGTGAGGAAGTTGGAAGAGATCACAGCTATATGCGTCTGTCTTGCATCACATCTTTAAACAACAACATGTGTGAAACAGCGAGAATGTGGCGCCTCATGATTCATTTTGTCTTTAAGTGTGAGAGATCATAACTTATTGTCCATCCTGGCAAAATGGAACGGATTTGACAGTGCCGAGACTTGAAAAATATCATGAGGTTGTCAGTTTGATGGATGCTTTAATACACTCTTATCTTTCTTATACTCATAAGCACAGTTGAGTGCCATGAGTATAAAGGGAATCAAAGCCATAATGCAGGCCTTTACTGCATCGTTGAACAAATAGAACGAAAGAATGAAGCCTTCATCTGGTTCATCTTTACGCCAAACAGCAGATATTAGTTTGACAATAAGACAGTGGAAACAGGGTGGAGCCAATCATGCATGCAGGACTGGCTGGACTAGATGTTGTTATTGGGATGAGCTGGAGTTGACAGCTTGTCTGATGCTGTTAGCCAGCAAGTCCACTTTGGGATAACTCACCCAGAATACCAGCTGACCAAAGCACCAGGCCAACACAGGAGACACTGTCAACAATAAAAAACAACAGTTGTTTGCCATTGAATGCACATAAATGTATGTCTGAGTTCGTGTGTGGCCTGTATGACTTGTTGGGGTGTTTGGGTGTATTCTTAGAGGGAGTTCAACTATGTTAATCTGCTCACTCTCTAAAATGAGTTTTTCCTCATCAGGAGAGTGAGCATGCTGGTATTGGTTGTTTTGACCAACAGCCCCAACAGCTGCTACCTCTTGTCAAGACAAGAAACACTCTTTACACAGTCTACCTCAACAATACAAGTTCTTCCACAATGAAAATGTTAGATCTGTTTTAACACCACTGACTCTACACATTAAAGAATATTTTAATTGTTTTGTTATTAATAACTAATGCCTGAAAAGACCACCATTGTTCATCTTTCAAGTGTAACTACACACTAAATGATGATAATACAGGTATTCTTTCCAACAATACACATATTGTGTTTAAAAACAGTTTTTTCTGTTAAAAATGAACTGACACTCCGGCACAGATGTGTACACACTCGACTTCCCTGGCATTTGGCGTCTAGTTTTTTCCAACTGAGAACATACATCTTAAAAAAACAAATTCAGACAGCTGGGCACTGTAGTTTTTAGCAAAAGTCAGTCAGAGAGGACGATATGTTGGGGGCTATTTTCTGTGGTGGATTTGGTACTGTAGTGTGTATTCACAGCAGCAGGATGGTGCATGTGGTTCTGACTCCAAATTAGCGCCTATGTTAAGGATAATGAGGGAGCATGTCGAAAAATGTAACATTATGAACAGAAGAGAAATAAGCTTCATCAGGCTCTGGCTACACACTGAAGAATTATTGATTTTGGTATTTCTAAGGGATTTGTTGACATAAAAAAGTTGAGAATATTTATCCTTTAATCACACTGGTATCACCATCACTCTGCATCTCTGATCCCAATTCCAAGTGAAACACATTAAAAACACAGGTGCCTGTTCCCGAGTGTTGTCGTCAGTGTGAGCTGCCACACCCAAATGGGACTTCTAAACTCAATCAAAACACAACTGCTCCCCTCTCCTCAGATCTCCCTGCTGTTCTATCCCACCCAAGAAGTAACAAATGCACTATAGCGTGCGTGAGTGTATGTGTGTGTGTGTGTGTGTGTGTTCATACGCACATGTAAACAGAGATCTGACACATTCCACAGGCTGTCAACGCTAACCCTACTTTCTCTATAGCATTTGTCCACCTGTTGCCAGAATATAACACACACACACACACACACACACACACACACACACACACGGTCAGCTCCCCATTCCTATTATTATACCCAAAACAAACAGCATTAGTTCAGAGTTACGTATCACAAAAGACTCAGTTAGGGAAAGTTTCTCTGCATACTGTCCATCCATTAGTTGGTTTAATGGAGAGCAGAGCGAGAGAGGGGTAGTAGCTGGAGGTGGAAATGGAAATGGAAAGGGGGGAGGGCATTAATTATTATCCCCCCAAAACTTTTCTCTAAAAGATCAAAAGGATCTTTGGGTGTCCTTGTCCCTGCCTGCCTGTCTGTCTTACCTGTAAATCTGGAACACAAAGGGTCTCCCAGAGCCCAAAAATCAGGAAAGATCAGTTGGTGAATGGGGGTGGGGGTGATGAAGTGAGTGCTGCATTTGTGTTTGTATGTGTGTGTGTGTGTGTGTGTGTGTGTGTGTGTGTGTGTGTGTGTGTGTGTGTGTGTGTGTGTGTGTGTGTGTGTGTGTGTGTGTGTGTGTGTGTGTGTGTGTGTGTGTGGTACAAACATTATGTGTGAATGTGTTCCTCTTCTTTCCTTTTCTGCAATTTTATGTTGTTTCTTTTTGGTTCTATTTAATTTTCTCATAATTTAATCAACATTGCAGATAGCTCAACTGGGTAATGAGTGATTCTATAATGGAGGATACATTAATTCCTCAGTTTATCCACTTTGTTTGTCATTTTTGTGTTTACAATTAACTATTTAATTTAAATTCATAAATTTATAAGTGAAGATAAATATACTTGAACACATTTTGAGTAGGATGAACCTTCTTTTAAGCCCTGTTCATGATCAGTGAGGGATTGACAGCTTTGTGATGAGAAACTGTACAGAGGATTAAGGCCTACACTGTACTGCTAATAACATAAAGAGTCTGAGTCTGTGGTCTGAGTATGAGCCCAGTACCAGTCTAGACAGTGGAGCCTCTGATCCACAAAAACAAGTCGTCCCATCTGACACAGAAACCTGGAAAGTTCCTTCTCATGCCATGTTTTGTTGCTTGTTGACTGTGTACACGCCTTAAAAATATATTGCTTCCTTCATCTGTACTTTTGGTCTCTTGGTGATGTGGCCCTTCCTCTCCTTTTAAATAGAAACTCATGTTGGTTACACAAAGCAACGTATTACAGAGGTGCTTGAACTTAAATGTTCCTTATCACAGAGATGGTGGTGGGCCTCTGAGGAAAATCATATTTTATACATTTATATAGATATAATATGTAGTAGAAAAAAAATATGAAGTCTGACAAAATAGAAATATTCTACATTAATCCATAACTTGAGAAGGCCTATATTGTTCTTCTGTGTTTTCCCCTCATCCAATAAAGCTTGTCTTATGACCTTTTTTGGAGTTGATGTTCCTGAATGCCAAAAAAAACAAGTTAAAGCCAATTTTTTCTGCATTCACAGCAACAATCTTCACATCTCAGTCCTTTTGATTGAATCTGTATTGATAGTGATGACTGGAATTCCTTGGAAACAGAGCCAAAACACAACAAATCTTATCAATAAGATGAAATTAAAGGATATTACATGTCTTATCGGCCCTCACAAAAGTGGCCACTTGAGTGCCAACACTCCCTGATGTCTTCCCAGTATGATGACCTTAAATTGCAACCACGTCTGTACCAGAATCACTCCTGAAATCAGCCTCTCTCGGTAGGTTAACGTGGAAGTGGCCTCTTGGTGTAATTGTCCAGACATTGAGAACAACAGCCTTGAAAAGTACAGCATTTACATGAGATTAGTGTTTTAAATGATAATGTTGTTATCTTTTGGCACATTTCAAGAACTGATTGGGAAATAGGAATTTTCAAATGGTTCTCTATGTTCCCTCCACCTTCTGTCATTGTTATTCGTTGTTGTTCGGGGTCATGTTTACTCCACCCATTGGAGCACTACCTGCGTCTGAGCAGGAGCATTTTAGTCAGCTGAGCAAATGTATAAGATAATATACTGCAAAGGCCTCTAAACCTCCAACATATGTGGCACATATGTGGAAATTTGTTGAATCTATTAATTTGATGTATGAAAATATCCAGCAGCACTTCTAATATTGCGTTTCCCTTTGCTGAATATTAAAACCATCTATTTCGAAGGAAAGACCAGGGGCCTGCTGTATGCTGCATAGTAATGAGCCCTGCTGCTGGTGGTTATCGTTAGGCGAGAGATGCTGCTTCCGAAGACAGCGTGGCTTGGCCAGACCTGAATGTGCTGGGCTCGCGTCCCCTCCGGATATGGTTGCTCGGGACTCATCATCCCTTAGACACAAAGATCCTCTTCACACTCTTCTCTATCCCGTCCATTGTGGGAGTCTGCCTCTCGGCACACGGCTCCTGTGCCTGCTTAAGGCCTAAATGCATCTCCTGTCACTGGTTGGCCCCAGTGCCAGTTCAGCTGGAGACACTCAGGTGCTCATGTCTCTACAAATAAACATCAGAGGTAAATAAAGTGAGCTCTGGTTCACCTTTACTGCAAAAGCTACCTTAAAAGGATATGAGGCCCCATGAAGGTGGCTGTATCTGGTGATAAATATGGTCTGATGTCAGTTTTGAAATCTCATCAGAGGCTAAATAATGAGTCATTCTGTTGCACTTTTGCAGGAAGAAAAATGTGTTTAAAGCTTGTCAAGACACTGATGATACCTTTTTAAATACCTTGAGTGCCATCTTGGCTGGGAAAGCATAGAATCAACAAAATGGGGTCAAAATGTCCAATTGATAGGGAAAAAAATGTTTTTGCGTGAACAAGTCATCAATGTATTTCTGCACTCTTTGCTTCCCTCCTTCATTACTGTTTTTGTATATTCATACTGTTACACATCTTCTTTCCTGGGAGCTGATTGGTACAGTCGCAGTCTTCTGCTGTTTGGCCACTGGGGAGCATCAGCACACCGTAGATTTAAGGCAACGGAGGGATTTACCTTACTTTGCTTCAACTTCAAATTCCTAACCACATGGATCAGGTACTGCTCCCTGTCATGTCTCAACTATTATATTATACAGTTTGCTCAATTACAACATCTGTATAAATCATTAAGCAGTAATAATACTAATACAGTAAATTTAAATATTTGCTTGCACATCTACTTTTCAAACGAGTGCTGCACAGTACGGAACTAGAATAAAAAATAGTTTAACTGCAGTTTCTGCTGCTCCACTGCAGCGACAACACTCCAGTTCTGAAACGGCTTCATCATTCTGTGTTATAGATGACAGAAGTTTTATTCATGTCTATGGGATTCTTGTGTACCAACATCAATGAAATGCTGCCACCTGTTGACCAATTTGTACAATTACTAGAAATATATTTTTTAAAGGGTCATGACTTTTACCTGCTTTGTGAAAGTACTATTTAACTGTGAAAACTATCATTTTCATTTTTTCACTTTTAAAAGTTGCCATTTGATGATAATTAAATCATTTTTTGTAGTTTTCAGATTGAAGGGTTTCTCCTCTAATTGAGACCAGTTACACTGGGAGAAACTGCATTTTTTGATAGTTTAAAATGTCCATGTAAATATATTGTACCAACATGAAAAATGTCAGCCAGTGTATTGTTATTCAAGGAGGCATTCAAAGAGAAGCCAGAAAATGTTCACCACAGATAATAGTCAAAGCCATTCTGCCAGAAAAACAAACAGCTGTCGTCTCAAGTGTTTATAGTTTACTGTAATTAACTCCACCAGGAAGCTGAACAGTGAATTAACCACACCAAATATTGCTTAAGCCTTTCCCAACATTGCTATTTTTCTACTGTGATCACATGACTTTTGATCTTCAGCTATCTAAATCAGTGGCAGAAAGTAACTAAGGACATTTACTCAAGTACTATACTGAAGTAGAATTTTGAGGTACTTGTACTTTACTTGAGTATTTCCATTTGATACTACTCTATACTTCCACTCCACTACATTTCAGAGGGAAATATTGTACTTTCTACTCCACTTCACAACACAATTATTTGACAGCTTTAGTTATGTTTCAGATGAAGTTTTGGCACAATGGATAATATAACAAGCTTTTAAAATACAGTACAACACATTGTTTTTGATGTCTTACAGTGTGTAGTTGGGGTCACATTTCAGATGTCTATGAGTTGTTAACAGCTCCACAAAATAGTGAGTGTGTTCTTTAAACTTCTCACATGGTTTTATTTCAATACATTTTCAATTGACCCAATATTTCACCAAAAATCTAAGTTTTTTTTTCTTGCTGCTCTAACACTGATGCTTCAGTATTAATAATCTAATGATGTCATATATATTAATACATCAGTCAGAGGGACTAAACCACTACTTTTAATGTAAGACTTTAACTACATCATGCTCATAATACTTACATACTTTTACAGAAAGGGTTTTTCAGGCAGGACTTGAAATGGTATTGGAGTATTTTTACATTACTGTATTTGCTCTGTTGGTAAAGGGTCTGAATACTTCTTCCACCACTGATCTACACTCTCACTAATGATATTAATGATGGATCTGCTCTATTAAAGTGTCCCAGCATGCATATTACCAAGGCGCTGATGTCAGCTACTCGTTAACTTAATTATTTACACCTGTGCTTGTCCTACTTCCAAAGCCTGCCTCATTTGTGACCCTAACAGCAAACCTTCAATCAACAAGAACCTTCCACTAACCCTTACAGAGCCTGGATTTAAAGTTCTTGTCTTGGGGAAACTGACCCCCAACTGATGTCAGTCCTCCCAGTTCAACTTGTTTGCAGTCTTCACAGTCATAGATAATAGCACAACATTTTTAGGGGAAATTTCAAATTCTCTCAAGATGCTTTATTATTTTATAATCTATCATATCACTAAAGCTACAACAAAAAGCTATATATGACTTGAGCAGTAGTGTATCAGGTACAGTAACAGTCATAGTTAAGAAGCAATAACAGATACTCTCTTTATCAATGTGGCAATTTTCATCTGAATGCTCATTGTTCTGATTTGTCATCAGTCCAAGTACAGAAATGATTTCCTCACTTTCATTCAGTTTAAGTTCAGTCAGTTTCCAGTTTTAGCTTTTGCCCCGACAGGCTTTTTACGCTGATGTAGCGGGGGGCAAGCTGGGGGGAGCGGCTTGCGGCTCTGGTAAGGCTTGGAGAGCATGGACAGCACTGGTTCTCTTGGCAAAAGTCGAAAGCTTTCACCCTTAGAGGAGCTCAGAGTCTCTGATTTAGCACGTGGGCCAACAATGACAGGGGGGCACGTCTTAGGGATGATGGTCGTCATGGTGCGGGTCAGGACTCTCCCTCTCCTGGACGCCAGTGAAGGAGTTGCTGAAGGCTTCTGTTTATTGTTTGGACCTTTGCTCTCTTGTTGCTCTTTGGGATGTGCCTGCTGTTGGTGGAGGGACTGCCAGCTCTGCATCTTACACTCCAAGTCCCTCAGAGCATGGTCAGTGTAGGCCTTCATGTCTTTACGCACCTGGGAAATCTGCTCTTCAAACTCATCCTTCAAAGCCTTTTTACTAGCCTCAAGCTGTTTTTCAAAAGTCACACCCAACTCCTCCTCCTTCAGATTCACCTCATCCTTGATCTCATTTGTCATATTTTCCAATTGTGTCTTCTCTTCACTGTTATTATCAGGTTCACCGTTCTCCTGTGCAACCTCAGTTTGTCTGTCTTTGACTCTTTGCACTAGCTCCAGTATGCTACTCTTTGGGGCCTTCACACCCACTTGTGATCTGATCTGGTTACGTACCTGTTGGAAAACAGACTGCATCTTTGTTTGTGTTTCCATATCTGCAGAAGCGCTGTCTTCCACACATTCATCATCCGCACCAACAGCTGAGATCTGCTCCTCTTCATCCTGCTGTTGATCCTGTTGTTTACCATTCACCAGTACTTGTGGATTTCTTGAAGAGGATAATTCACTCATCTTTATCTCTCGCCTTGTGAGCTGTTTTGCTTTCTTGAACTGAGCTACTACAATTATATGAGAAAAGAAGGCGTGGGAAGAGCCTAATTGACTAAGGTGTTTGTCCTTAGAGAGGCTGAACACAGGGGGTTTAGGCCTTCATTATAGTGTAATGCAGCATGATATACAAGACAACATTTAAAAGATATTCTGGTGCAACAGTGAAACATTAATCAGTGAAAATATCAAATATGTTGGCAAGTTGTTGTTTTGGTTTTTAAAAAAAATCAAATTAGTCCATTAAAATCCTGCATGAATTGCCTCTGTTCTGATATATATCAATCTGTATTTATTTCACACCAGATGGGTCCATAAAAACACACATACTACAAGAAACAACACACATACTAGTGTCCAATGGCATTTATAAACAGCAACAAAAACCCTCCCACATCACACTATTTCATTATTTAATTGATGCAGTTATATAAACAGCTATAATTATTTAAGCCATCATGTTGTGTTGCTCTACCTTGCATGTGTGTAGTTGCATCCCGTGACAACAGAGAGCCTCCTGGTAACAGCATGAAAAACAGAGATCCTTAGGGACGGACGCAGAGGGAGAGCTGATGGGCACGCTCGAAATTCTCATTACAGGTTTGTGCTCCGTCTGTCTGGAATGTAGAAATGAAACACACAAATAACAAATCTGCGTTAGTGGAATAAGGCTGCTCAATGTGGGATTTGACTTAATATAAGTCAAGAATAGAAAGTCTGTGTATCACAAAAACAAAAAACAGCTAATATGAAACTCAGAGTTCTTGACACACAGGACGCTGACCTGATAAATTGGAGGAATTTAGGGGTTCAGTATCTTGCACAAGAACACTTCAACATGTGGCAAGAAGCAGCCAGGCATTACTAACCCTGTCATTAATGGACAACCAGCTCTATCTACTGAAATATTTCTGGTATAGTTATTTAATCTGTACACCTTCCATTCAGTCCATGCTTGTTTTGAAATCTGGTTTTTGATTTCTTTTTTTTTTCTTCTTCTGATTTGTTTTTCTGGATAATGAAAAAACAGCTTCTTTTTTTCATTCCAATTTCACCTCAAAATACAAAGAAACAAATCTTGTTTTTATTTACCCCTAAACATTACCGTTCAAAAGTTTTAGTATGCCTCAATCTTTCCAGTTTTTATTGAAATTTACACAGTTAAATGCCTGAATCAGCTCTGAAGTTAACAATTAGAGATAAAATACATACATTTTAACTCAAGTAGCCACCATTTGCTGATAGAACACAGACTCGAGGCATTCTTTTGACAATGGTAGTCAAATACTGTTAGGAGTTTTTACAACCTAGAAGTACTCATAAATGTGATGCACTAGCAGGTTGCTTTTCTTCTACTCTTTTGTCCAGTTAATCTTAAGCTAGCAGTTGACTGTGCTGTCTTGTTCTTTTCTTCTAAGGTAGTTCTGGCAGTCTAGACATATGTTGGGGAGATTATCTCACTTTGTGTGGGTCATCAACTCTGAATCCAGCAAAAGAGCACCAGAACATTCCACTTTGCCATGCTTTTATACAGAGAGTTTGTAAGTAATCAACAAACCTGGGAGAGGAAGGGTGCAGAAATCGTTTGCATCAACCTCCAAGGCTTAATTTACTTACATTGCTGCAGAACAGCTGTGATCCCTGTGATCATATTTTTTAGTTTTGTAAACTTAAACTTTTTCTTTTAAACATCTGTTTACTCCTTATCTTATTACCATTTAAAATTATTCACTGGACTTGAACTACATAAATGTCCATAAAAACTGAAAAAATGTGGTTGCACTTTTTCTGAGATAGTCTAAAGGTTGTTATGATTGTTTCCTTGGACCATAAAATTTAGAGCAGGCTTGAATGTTGTATGTTTTGGGGTCACAAGCTGGTGCTTGCTTGCATGATTTTGGGGGGCAATTAGCAGGTTCCATATTGAGTCACTTAAGTCATGAACGACAGAATTATTTATTTACGATGGGGATGGTCCTAGAGGCGGCACAGTGGTACAGTGGTTACAATTGTCACCTCACAGCAAGAAGGTTCCTGATTCAAAGCCACCGGCCAGCTGGACTCCTTCTGTGTGAAGTTTACATGTTCTCTTGGTGCCTGTGTGAGTTTTTGCTAGAGCTCCCGCTGTCTCAAAAAGGCCTGCAGCATCCTCACAGACCCATCCCACCCGGGTCACGCTCTGTTTGAACTGCTGTCCAGGAAGACGTTACAGGACAGTTAAAACACGGACAAACAGATTAAAAAGTAGTTTTTTTATCCTAGAACAATAAATGCTCATAAAACCTGATTAACTGCAACAGCTAGTGTTTAATATTTAGGGGAATTGTGCAATACCGTTGGCAGCGAGTGTAATGTCTTGTGTGTGTGTGTATTATGTGTTTTAGTTAGTTCAGGATGTGATTGGTAATTTCAATCTTTGTTATAGGATTCTTGTGTAGACAAGGGAAGTTTTATGGTGTAAGAGAAAAAGTTTTCTTGTTTGGATCTTGGACAATGTTTCACTGGAGTCTTTGGATGCAGTTAAATTGGATCAGTTTACCCATGACATTGAGGCATAAACTTACTTACACCAGTTGTTTTTTTTATTGCAAATAAATATATAAATATAATAGATTAAATATATCATAAATCATAGAGAGAAAAAAAAGATAAAAAGATAAAAAAGAATTAACAATACATATGAGTGCATGTCAATAATATGTGGCTGTAGTTATAAATGTATTTGATCGCATCTAAATGCATATTCTGTACCAATGTATAATTAAACATGTTTTTCTCTTTCATATTATGTTTCCCTCTTCTATATTATAAAGTATAAGGTATAGTGATTTTATAAAGTCAGAGTGCAGGTCCAAAATCATATTCAGTAATGGCTGTACTCAAACTCTTTAACTGGTGCTGTTGTAATTAAGGGGAACTATAGAAGTATGTATAGGAGGAGTGATGGGATGGGGGCATTTCAAGGCACACCAGCTCCAACAGTGAACCAATGAGAGTTGTGCATGAGTGCGCCTCCTCTCGCCACTAAATGCTAACATATGGTACTCTTCTTCTTCTTCTTCTAGAAATATGCAGCTGTAATTCTAAACCTGTGTGGACAACGTTTTTTCTGAAATCTTTGCAGGAAAATAAAGTTAGATATGGATTTATTTTCTGTATTTGTAACAAAATCTGATGAATTATTACGTATTAAGAGAAGTTGTGATTATCATATTTTGGATAGTAAAGTTCCCCAGCTCTTTAAGGCAGATGTACATCTTGATATTACATTTATTGTGATTCATTGTAGGTAGCATTAAACTGACATTAAACTCACAGTGAAAGTGATGGTGAGGTCTTGTGAAAGAAAAAAAATTAGAAGAAAACACTAATTTGTGTCTGTAGTCGATTCATTATCTTAAAATAATGAAATTTTAAATTGTACCTCTACATTAATATTTAGTGAATTTACACATTGGACACGAACAGATCTTTGGTATGTTGACTTGTTTTGCTTTGTAATCATTGTATAACAGAGAGGTTGCAACAACCATCAATACTCTCCCTCCTTCTCCTCCTCCTCCTCCTCCTCCTCTCCACATCCTTCTCCTCCTCTCCTCATCCTCCTCCTCCTCACCAGTGGGCGTGGGTTTGGAAACTTTCTTTAAATTCAGAAGTTGATGGTAGATCTCATTCTCACAGTCAGGTCAGGTCACCAGGAACAAGATGGTAAGTAACAGCTCACTTGTTGTGAATACTTTTATATTTCTTGTTTTTATTATTACTTAATATTGTCACAAAATATTACTAATAATGTTCCCATAGAAATAATATTTGACAGTGTAGTAATGTTGTGACTTTTTCCTATGCTTTTTAAAATTATAGACAACATACACAGACAAAGGCGAGAAGGTAGGTAACCCAATTTTAGGTATTGTACTTTTAAAGCCACCAGTCCATCATTTGTCAGTGTTCATTCATTGTAATATATATTTTAACTACTTACCACTCAAGTTTACAAAGAATTCATTCATTCAGTGATTCAATTATTACACCTTTTTCTTGTCTT
Source organism: Scomber japonicus (assembly GCF_027409825.1). Taxonomy (NCBI): domain Eukaryota; kingdom Metazoa; phylum Chordata; class Actinopteri; order Scombriformes; family Scombridae; genus Scomber; species Scomber japonicus. Next base: position 28,431,259 of record NC_070586.1, on the reverse strand, counting down.
TAGCATGAGCAGGGAAAGTTCCTCTGCTTTGACCACTTGACCTTCTGGGTTGGAAATGCAAAACAGGTAAGTTAACCCATTACTACTCACTGTCTGCACTACCAACTATTTTAATAGTTGGGGAGAGCAGGGGGTTGCAATTCACTCCGCAAGGCTATTGGTTCTCCAGAGGGGTGGGGGTGACACAGCATTTTGTTAAAACCCAGGACCACATCATTCTCCAACCTAACAACACTACACACTCAAGTCAACACTAACTATTACCAGGAGATGGCGCTATTATACAGTTTAAAAGCCAGCCTCCCTCATCCATGCCCATGTTAATCTTTGTGTAAAATGGATATGAAGAACTTCACCTGTGATTTTCTGTTCAGCACTAATCATTCTGTCTTCAACAGGCTGCATCATATTACTGTAACAAGCTGGGATTTGAGCCTTTGGCCTATCAAGGTTTGGAGACAGGAAGTCGAGATGTGGTGTCCCATGTAGTCAAACAAGGCAAGGTAAAGAAGTCTGTTATGAGTTCTGAGCCTGGGAGCACATATCACCACATACAGAATACACCACCAGGAAAATGAGAGGATTTCTTTTAGTGAAAGTATATTAAATGATGGAGGAAAGAGTTTCTAACAACATTTTAATATATTCATTTTGTATTGCAGATTATATATGTGTTCTCATCTGCCCTCAATCCTGGAAACAAAGGTAGGTCTACAACAATTCCCATGTGGTCATAGCTGAAGTAGTTGCATTAATATCCAATGTATTTATTTCTCCTCCTGCTGTTTAACCTTTCTGTTATTCTGACAATGACTCAACTCACTTGAGGAGTGCAGTGTCTAATACAAAAATGTTTTCTTGATACCCTAAATGGCCCTCTGAAAGAACACAGAGATCCCATAATTATACTATTATTATCAATATTACCCATGGAAAAAGAAGCAAAACATTTCCTTGTATATCCTGATTCCTTTTCCATCAAGTTAACTCCAAATGACCCCTCTGTGTGCACAGCCCTTGCAAAGTACATTACATAAATATTAATGTCAGCCAGTGTTTCCAATGGATTTCAAAAGTGAATTACTATAGCATAAAGTACATTTAAATCCTATTTTTAGACAGAAACACGTAAAAGTAATACACATCACATATTAAGAGAATGACGGATTCTGTGTTACTAAAGGAAATGTCCCCTCTCTTCTTTTCTTAGAGATGGGAGAGCATTTAGTCAAGCACGGGGACGGAGTGAAAGATATCGCATTTACAGTGGAGAACTGTGACTTCCTAGTGCAGGTAATACTACAAGCTTAGCAGGTGCAGTCTCAGCTTGACACACTATTCGCTTTCAATGTCACATTCAATTACTGGTAATGAATTGTATTAGATCATCACTTTCATAAAACACTGACATTTTCTGTCTGCACAGAAAGCCCGTGAACGAGGTGCAATAATTATAAAGGAGCCCCACACCCTGGAGGACAAGTACGGTAAAGTCAGGCTGGCTGTGCTTCAAACGGTGAGAGAAGTTGTTCAGAAGTATAAATCCTAAGTTTAAAATATTTATTAATGATTATAAAAAAGAAGCGAAAATGTTCTAAGAAATGCAAGAATCATAGATTTGCTTTGTTCTGCTGCAGTATGGTGACACCACACACACATTTGTGGAGAGGATGGGATACAGTGGGTTGTTTCTGCCAGGTTTCAAGCCCCCTTTGTTCCAAGACCCTTTATTAGCCAAACTGTGAGTACATGACTAATTATTGAGTAATTATGTTTGTATACTTATAAAATGATGATAAAAAATGATGAGAGATGATTGTGTGACTTTGCTTCCACCATTATCTATAGACCAAGTGGAAAACTGAACTTCATTGATCACGTTGTGGGAAACCAACCAGACGATGAGATGGTTCCAGTGGTTGAATGGTAATGGATTTATTTCTTGCAGAGTTTAAAGACATGTAATGTGAACTGTAGCACACGTGATAACAACATACCTGCTGTCCATGCCTCTGTGTTGTGATGTGTTATAAGTCGGGGGGTGGATGGGAGGAGGAGTTCAAGGGTGTCATATTCTTACATAACACTTTTTTTTGGCACAACTCAAGGGTCAGCATGACTTGGCATTTTCTTAAATTGGTTTCAAGCAGCTCTGCACATCTGGATCTTGGATGTAGGCATGAAAAGGAGGGGAAAGGCAATTCTCCAAATGAGATAGCTCATTGGCTGATGTTGAAAAAGAGAGGTGTAACCTAGCCTGGAGAGGTTTTTTTTAGATGTGAAGAACTTTATGAAACTGGCTTGTAAGTGAAAAGAAAAAAAAGTCACTCATTCATTCAAGTTTTGCAATTCTACACAAAGAAGCAGCCACCGATGTGAGATTCTAGTAGCATCAACTCCAGATGTGTGCACAAAAGACTTTTAAGTTCAAAACACTAGTTAGTTAACTGGTGATAAGTTAAAATAATTTACAATATGTTTTTTACAGTATGTTTGCACTATGAGAAGGAATTTAGCACCTGACTTCACTGTGTGTCTCTTGGTCTTTTCTTGGTTATGATCTTACAGGTATCAGAAGAACCTTCTCTTTCACCGCTTCTGGTCGGTTGATGACAAGCAGCTTCAGACAGAGTTCAGTGCACTGCGCTCTATTGTGGTGGCAAATTATGAGGAGACTGTGAAGATGCCCATCAATGAACCTGCCATGGGGAAAAGAAAGTCTCAAATCCAAGTATGTTTTGTACACTTTGATCAGTTTAATCAGTTAAATAATGTATTTCTTGACAAAAGGTCTGCTATTATAAGTGTACATGTCCATATGTTGACTTACAGGAGTATGTGGAGTATTATGGAGGTCCAGGAGTGCAGCACATTGCCATGAACACATCAGATATTATCACTGCAGTAAGTTTACAAAAAGCTGTGTTTAGCTTTGTAAAGGGATGCATTGTGAAGGCTGCAACAATAACACTAAATTAATCATATGTAGATTCGTAACCTAAAGGAGCGTGGGATGGAGTTTATGTGTGTGCCTGACACCTACTACGAGCAGCTGAGGGAGAAGTTAAAACACTCAAAGGTCAAAGTTGCAGAGGACATGGATGTCCTGCAGGTAATGAACTGTGATCATTAATGTACCAACACTACACTACCTGAAGTGAAAACTCTGAGTCAACTGTTAATACATTCATGGAGAAATTCCTTTCAGAAACAAGTGTTGTACTTCTTACTTATATTTAGGAGCTGAAGATCTTGGTGGACTACGATGACAACGGCTATTTACTTCAGATCTTTACCAAGCCAGTGCAGGATCGCCCCACTGTGTTCTTAGAGGTCATTCAGAGACATAACCACCAGGTGAGGGCGCTACTGGATAGATGACAACTTCCAGAGGAAGAACAATATTTTATTCTGCAATAACATCATGTTTTAAGTAAAGGTTTCCATTTCAGTAACTTAAATAAATGTTTTATTCACAGGGCTTTGGTGCAGGAAACTTCAAGTCTCTTTTTGAGGCCATTGAAGCAGACCAACATGCTAGAGGAAATCTGACAATCCTCACACCAAATGGAGTTTCAAAGAGCATGTGATCCCACGGTTACAATTATGCTACAGCCTTAATAACTATCAATTTGCTATGAAAAGATAGTCTGTTGAGGGTCTTGTTTCTTTTTTGAGAATATCATACTGGTAACACGCTACACCAATGCTCTGATATTGTGAGACGCACAATACAAACGCACAAGGGATGTTTATTGATTAATTTTTTTGTAACTTGCATGTTTTATTACAATGTATAACTTCATTTAATTATGTGTTGAAAAGCACTTCATTATAACCTTCCCCAAAGTTCATGAACTTTTCTGAGTTATCAAGAAGAATGCAATCTTTTACAGTAAATTTGTTTCTCTTTTTTTAAACAATGTTAACAAGAAAACCAATATTATCAAATGATACAAGCTTGACTCAAGCTTAACAACATTTAAATTCTCATAAATGAAAACATTTAACTGTACATGTATGTTATCATTTGGTTAATGAGGACTTTTGCATGATATGAGATGCCTATATTTCCTCCATGTTGGAAGAGACAACAGTTGCTGGGTGAACAACAATTGCCAAATGTTAATATACTGTGATGTACAACCAAAAATAGTGTCTTTTTATATGCCTTTGTTTTGTTTTACCAGAAAAAGAGTAAATAGTTTTAACAGTGATAACCAGTGCTTATAGTTCGAGTCTTCTTCATAATCATACCATCCTTGGATCATGTAAAGTCCCAGGTGCTTGCTTCCGTTCCTGTTGTAAGTGCTGTTCGGGGTAGTTTATTAAATTATTATTACACTGGGCAGCACCACTCCAACACATTGCAAGTGCATCTCTGAGCTTCTGTACGACGTCCAAACAGTTAGTGACTGTTATTGAAATGATTTTTTTTCACTCAGGCAACTTTGGCTGTTGACAAACACATAAGTAGGACACTCCAATAGTGGTTAGTTCAAGGAACCCCGGCAGCCATCTGCTCCACACAAACAAGGAATCTTTATTTCCTCAATGGGAAACTTGTAGTCATATGTGATCTCTTCGTTGATGCTTATTGGCTGCCGAGAATATATCACGATCTTCTTCTGAGACTCCACAGTGATGATCTTTGCATAGCAGTTAGGCTGCAAGACACAAACACTCACAAAAGTTAATTTGTTATTTTGAAAATGTAAATGGATTTTCTGAATTTTGCAGCTCTTACTCACATTGCAGCTGTGGTTGATAAACCTAGCTAAATTCCCACATTTGGTGGCATCAATGATGGTGTCCTGATCAACACGGAACAAATAGCTGCTTCCGATGCCCTCCTCCTCATATCTCTCCTCCCTCATGTCAGCAATGACCTGAGGAGAAAGAGAACAGATGAGCCAATTCATGACAGCATTGTTTATAGTTATAACCCTAATCACACTCCTGGAAAATACCCAAAACCACCATGTGTCCCAGTGGGCCTGTTCACAGATACAATCAGGGGAAATCAGATTTCTTTTAAATCACATGGTTGTAAAATCACATGAGAGGTAGGGGAAATGGGTGCACTACGAATTAATTTCCAAGCTGATCATGAGTTTGTGTTTGTCTTACCTGTCTGATAATCTGGCCGACATACTCAATCACCATCTCATCTGCTGCGATGGGCTCCATGGCAAACAGGCCCCACTCATGGATGTGACTTCGGCTGAAACTGATCCTCTTCTTTCGGAACTGGAGTATGAAAATATGAAGAGTTTCATACCAAAAATAGACACATATACCATAATATAAGCAACTGCTGCAGAAAATGACATGAAAAACACAACCACACAACTGTTCTTTGAGCACATAACCATTCATGGAGTTATTAAAACTGCATATGAACTAAAAAATATATACTCTACCTGAAAATGATGTACTTGAGCACATGGGTGGTGTATTTTAATCTTTTTTTCTCAACATAAATCCATGTTCTATTTGAATAACACTGTGGTCTGGACCTAGACATACTGTATAGTCCAGTGATTTTTTTCATTGATCCAACTAGGATGGATGGAGTGAGTTGAAACTGCAGCTCAGTTGATTGCTAAAAGAGCTGTATTGTTTGTGTTGCAGTTAGAAAAACATGATTTAGAGTGTACTTTCTGTATTTACAGAAACCTAATTTACCTTGAGCTGATTGAATTTGACCAGATCACTATCACAACTGAAGGAAGACAGCAGGCGACGCTGTTCAGACCTGAAATCAGATCCTGCACGTAGTGAGGTCGTCTGGGCTGGGATGCAGATTCCCTGCTGAGGTACAATATATATTCAGGTACTGAGCAGTCTAACCTTTCACCTGATATCATCATGATTTCCTCTAATACCTGAGTGCTTGTAGATGGAAGCTCGGTCACCAGCTTTGTGTTGTTGAGGTATTTCATTTTATCCTTCTGGCTGATTTTGTAGAAACCTTCACTTCGGGCGGAGCCAGTCTTGTGGTTTGGCTGCCAAAGTTGGTGTTCCTCATTCTTCTCTGTTAAGACTTTAGTCAGTGAGCAGCAGTTAAGGATGGGAAGCAAACAATATGAACCATGACTGGTGCAATCTGATAATGACATATATTAAATAAGCTACTGACTTATCTGAATTAATGACTGTGTGTAAACTGATCTTTCAATGACAAAATATATATAAAATTACAAATAATATACAAAAAATGTGACCTCACAATCTAATTTGACTTTGAAACTCTGCTTAAAGGATATGAGGGTGGGGTATCCAGAGGGTGTCACTCAGCCAGCCAAAGCCATCATAATGTCCCTGCAGGCGTTCATATGTACACAGCAGCAGCCTTGCATCTTCTTCATCCAGACCCTCCTTCCAAACCATGTGAAGGATCCTCCTCTCCTCACACAGCGAACGCCACCTGTGAGGACGGCTGTGAGAGAAGACTGACCCAGTGATTCTTTGAAGGGATTTCTGCCGTTGATGAATTCTCCATCTCCTCTTTAGCTTCTTCCAGTGTTTACGCCTTGATAAAGACTTGTTCGCCTCTCTCCTATTCTCCTCATCCAGAAGGCCTGGCATATTTTCCAGTCCCTGCAAGGGCTTCGCTCTCACACCTGAGTTGATCCACACGCCACTGCCATCAGTACTATCAGATGAAGACTCAGAGAGGCTGCATGGAGGGGACGCTTCAAGGAATTCATCACATAAAAGAGGTTGTGAATTGTTCACCATTTGTGTCTTCCTCCTATGGACTATGGTTCTTTGTGGTAGGATTATGTCTCTTCCAGGAGTCTTTGGGGCTGTGATATATGGATGTGTGGACAGTGATGAAATAGGTGGTGGGCTGCTCAGAGGGGAAAATATTACTGAGCTACCTTCTAATACAGTTGTCTCTCTGCCTTGAGTTGTTGGGGCTCTCCCAGAGTGGTACTGAAACTGTCCACTTCTTTTTTCTCTTCCAGGAGTTTTGGGCATATCCTGGTAAAATAAGTAGGGGCCTGGTGGATCAGAGGAAGCCAGAATGAGCTCACTGCCTATTGGGGAGTGGACTTCATCTGCTGAGTCCTCACTTCCTAGTTCAGCTACTATTCCCTTGCCTGGTGTCTGTGGTCGTTCCACCTCCTCCACAGCTGGAGATGTTGGTTTGCTTCTTATCAGGATTTCAGGGTCACTGTCGACCATGCAGCCAGTGGGAGTGAGGGGCCTCAAGTTTTCTATGTTTTCTAGAGACTCCACTGTCCATTCAGGGCTCTCCATCTCCATGTCAATGTCAGGCTCCACTGCTACAGAAATAAATACAAGAAACATTTTTTTCATCAGTAAGTTAACATGTAAATCCTGTTATTTAATATTAATGAATTAGACCTATAAAAAATCAAATCTGGAACTGTTTTACTAGTTCATTTTTTCTTTTTTATCTTAATAGGTGGCAGAAAGATTCTAAAAAAATATTTGAGGGCCAGTTCTCATCTTATCAGACATACAGTCTTTCTGGACTGTGTTTCTGCAGTAAAATACTTCCATCTACTACTACAAAGCACACTGGATATATGACCTGAGAGTCCAATTGGTGATGGTGGATGAAGGTCCTGTGTTCCGCTGGTTTGCAGCTCCATCATGATATCTGGGCCTTGTTGACTTGTGTACTGGTTCCCCTCGGGCTCTTCCCTGCTAAATGGATCTGACCAATCCTGCAGGTCCAACTCCAAATGAGAACCAGGAGTGAGGGGAGCTGATGGGGTGGCAGGAGGCTCGAGGTCCATCGACTCCCCATCTGACGATATCACGATACACTCAGCGGTCCTGTCGTGCTCATCACCGTCTTCCATATCCTCATCTTCAGGACTGAGGTCAGAGTAAGGCGAGTCCTCAAAGCTCTCTGAGGAGAGCGAGTCAGAGGAGTCCAAGTCTGACAAGCAGTCGCTTTCCTCTGAGGAGCTGCTCTCTGAAAAAGTCTCTGTAATTAAAAGAACAAAAGATGTTTAATATACTAAAAGGTATGAGGTAATTCATTCGATTTCAGTAGTGAATGCATGAACTTTAACATACCACTATCTGAGTATTGCATCGGAGAGATGACCACATCTTGATTCTCAGTGAGTTTTTGTACCACCTCCTTTTCTTCATCATGATGATTGCTGTCATCACCATCATCAGGATCATCTCTGTCACTCTAAAGACAGTACACAAAATATTATGAAGTCTAGTATTTAACACATTTGCATGTCAGTTTATCACATAAATATTCCAGAGAGATTCTGGAAAAGTCGAGGAAAATCAACCATTATCCACTGAGGTTCATACCATCATCAGACATTGAATTTGAGACTATTCAAAAACTCAAAAAGTGTCCCAACAGATGTTACTGCACTTCAAAATGAAATATATCCAATCTACCAAAATTTGAAGATCATCATCAACCGGTGCAATCAGGTCAACTTTCTCTGATATGATCTCTTCATCTTGATGTGTGTTATCTTCTTCTTTCTCTTCATCTTCATCACTGTCAAGCACATGTGGTCTGCCATGTCTGCGTTTAGGTCTCTGGGATGCTGGTTCCATTATGTCATCATCCTGTTTCACATCTAAAGCTGCGGTGAATAAGAGCGACACAGTTGATTAGTACAGAATAGAAAGTAAATATGTAGTAAATGAGGGTTAGCTGCATTAAAAACACTCACCAGCACTTTCATTTTCTATCTCCTCTGATGCAGCAGGATCATCATCTCTTTTCCTTTTTACCTGCATTATAAAAAGTTATGCATTACTCAGAAGTCAAATGCTGGTTTATTAATATAAAACTCATATAGTTTACCTTGAAGGATGGGAGAGGAGGTTTCTTGACCTGGCCAGTGTTGTGAAGGATGGGATGCATCAGTTTGTTTCTCTCTTCTGTACTTGCTGTTCCACTTTTCAAAGAAGAAACTAATGTCTTATGGATAAAATGACAATAATGATGTTAAATATAATACAAAGGGGTGCAAGACACAGAAAATTGATGTAGTCACTTGCAGGATTTTATTAGCCACTTGAAGGGTAATAAAGGATGAAAGGAACTTACTTTTGTGTTCTTCTCCTGACAGTCCCACCAGTCCTCAAATGCCTTGAAAGCAACCCCTTCAATCATTCTGCGTATAATGTCTTTCTTAATGATTGACTTGAGTTCATCAACGATCACTTCTAAAACCTTTTCCACTGTGACCTTATGAGGGTTTTCCCTAACTTGTGTGTAATCTGGTGGCGGCACAAAGGGGTTGAACCTAGGAAAAGGTGGAGCAGGCCAGGGTGGTCGACAGAAAGGTAAGGGTGGTGGAGGATTGCTCATGTCCAGAGGGCCTGCAGGTTGTAAAGGTAAGGGGCATACAGGTGGTGGAACAGCGGGTGGTGCCATCAGAGGTGGAGGAGGTCCCAAAAAACCAGGAGGTGGAAGAATACAGGGAGGAGGTGGAATAGGAGGAGGAGGAACGGGGATGCGAGTGTGACGGTCTGGAGTCGGGATCCAACTTGGAGGGGGAATGGGGATGGTGCCATTTGGCAGGCGAAGTGGGACTGGTGGAAGAGATGGGGGAAAGGAAGGAATGGGGAAAGGGAAAGGGGTAACTGGTGGATGGGAGCATCCTGGCGTAATACCTGGAGGAGGTTTGGAGTTAAGAAGTTGAGTGATGCTATTGAGAGAAGAAAATGATGGGGGTGGTGGAAGAGAGAAGATATCTTTTGTGGGTGTCACAGTTTTGGGGTGCTCCTTATCCTTATTTGATAAATAGAGATCCTGCATAAGACAGAATAAAAGTGAATAGCTGATTTATGACATAAATAAAACATAAATATGTATATAATAACATAATAACTACTACATTTATTTCCATTATGATATATGCAGATTATAGGTATTACCTTGGAACTTTCTGCATCTTTTCTGTTTACATTAGGCCTCCTTTCAAAACGTGTGAAATCCGATGGCGTGGGAGACATAGGGTTATTTGTTAGAAAAGAAACAGCTTGGATAGTTTCATCCTCTTCAGTTTCAGGGAGGGACGTCAGACTGCCGTCCTCCAGATCCCTGCAGGAACCCTGCTGGTCGGGTGCTAAGGACCCAAAAAAAGGCCGACTGCAAAGAAGGGAGTCATCTGAGAAATTAGCTGAGCAAGGGGAAGTCAGGCCGTCCTGAGAGCGCACATCAGTTTCCAAATTTTTTCCAAGAAAGTATGATGTGTCCGTACTCTGACTGTTGATCAGTAAACTTTCAATGCGGGAGTCCAAGCTCTCTGCCTCTGGTTGGGGGCTGCTAGAGGAATAGTTCACAGCAGATGGAGACAACTCTGTTATGCACGCTTGGTCATCACGTGGGGAGGATGCTGTTGTCTGCCTGTCAGCTGTGAAATTAATGCTCAAAATGCTGAGAGAATTGCAGTTCAGAGGTAAAGCCTTAGAGGTAGTGGCAACCACATCCTCACCAGGAGAGGCAGGGTGAAAAGAAGGCTCTGTGTTATTGTGTTCAGAGGTTTGTCCATCCTGACCCCACAGTGCAAACTGCTGGCTGCTAGGTTGAGCAGAGAGAGGAAGCGGTGTCTGTGGTTGGCAATGCTTCAAAATCAAACTCACATCTGAGACTTCACCGGATCCCCTGTGGTACCTTGCAAGTTTTCGATGGCAGAGGTCTCGTCTTAAAGGTTTGTGAACACTATAAGTGGAGGGCTCCCCCTGGAGGACAGGAGTCGCTTGAAGACTGGAGTAACAAGAGTCCTGGGAGAGAGGAGTCGCAGACAAGCAAGGAGTACGGGGGGTTCCCTGAGAATATGGTGTAAGCCCAAAGCTGCAAGGTGTATCCTGCCAAATACTGGAATAGGCTGTGTCGAGAGAGAGAGGTGAAGCGATGCTGATGGGGCTGGAGACATTCCCTTGTTGCTGTGTGGCAAACAGAGAAAACAGAGAAGAAAAAAAAACATATTTGAGACTCTTTCCTTAAACATACAAATCAACATATCATCAGCTGGTTTCTAAATAATAAACGTGACCGGAACAATGTTCAAACTGTTACATTCGTCATTAAAATGTCGTGAAATGTGACTTCAAATTACCAGAAGACTATTGAGTAAGCTTTGGAGACTTCGGTCACTGCCGCTCACTGGTAATGTCCAAGGAGTATAGAGGCCACGTAAGAGAAGCTGAAGATAACGCACCCTGTTTTCACCTGAGGAGAGATGCATGTCATGTTATCATTAACCTGCTAATTTAACAAGATTAATATTTATACTTTCAATACATTAAAAGATAAGGTGGTTCTAACCCTACCTTTTGGATCAATTTCCACACGAATAATATTTCCCATCACTGATGTCTGATTGAGGTGTTGTACAGCGTCCTTTGCAGCCCCCACTGTGTCAAACACAACTTTCGCAATTCCTAAATGCTTCTTGTTCTTAGGATTGTAGAATATTTCCACTTCTTCAACGTGGCCATACTTGTTGCACATATTAGTCAAGAATGCCTCTCTTACATTGTCATTCAACCTGGTAAATGTCACCTCTTTGGGAGGAATAGGGCCAACGTAGCATTCATCAATCTGAGAGGACACAGGTAAACAACAACAAAAAGCAAACAGTTGTTATTGTTATTATTATTATCATTACTAATACTCTAATTACAGTTGTTATGGTGACTATAAGGATTACCTTAAATTTAGGCACCAGCAAATCAGTCCTGTTGCATTTGCTCCACAGGCGGCAGATGCGGGGATCTCTGACTGTATCCACAGGAAACAAACCTAAGTCCTCAACCTGGAGACATAAAAACACCCACTACTATGGAAAACAGCCATGTTGTTTAGCGCAATATCATAGCAGGGGAATATATTGGGAAATATGTCATTTACAGGCTATAAACAATATTTGAAAAATGCTTACGGGTATGTTAAAACATTGTCCATCATAACGGTATACTTTGTACAGTCCTTTTGTTAATGCGGGGTCAATAATCAACTTGCAACTTCTCCAGTGCTGAGGCGGCGTCTCTCTCTCAGTAGTTTGTTTTTCGCTTTCCATTACATTGGTCAAAACCTGAAAAATATAACAGATAAACACCGTCTGCTGCCATTTGTGCCAAGGTTAGTGTAGCAGTGAGCTTGTCCTCCGCTGGAGGTTAACACGCCCCGACAGGTGATGGAGAGCATCACCTGTAACGTTATCCTTCCCTACAAAATTACAGCTTGTAAAATGAAGCAAACCCAAACAACCAAAGTGAAGTTTGACTAAATAGATTTATCTCGCTTACCTGTACCAAAGTTTCATCCTTTCATGGGCCAACATTGTGGACCAGCCTTTGTGATTTTCGTTGTTTTGACCGTTCGTCGCCCAGGTTGGTTTATGGATCCATCCGCTGGAACGACTATAGATCCTCCGGTAAAGCGGAGGAACACTAACACTAAGACAGGTGGTTAACAGGTGGCAGGTGCACTTGCAGGTGTTTCTATGCACCGTAGAAAAACATGTGTGTAATAACTCGTCATCAGGTAGGCTCTTTAATGTTTAGGCTCTGATAGGCCTATTAAGCAGCTACATTCATGTTTAATATTGAACATGGTCCCTTACAAATAGACAAAAGCAAATAAATAGGACAAAATAGATCATTGTAAATGGACTCATCTCAGCATTTTGAAATAAGATGAAATAAAAAAGTTCTGTAAATTATATTTTACAAGTTCAAGATCTCAGGAGGGAAATTAGTTTTACTGCAGTTGAAACTGGAAATGTATTGATATAGATATCCAAGTGGCAAAGTAGATACACTATACTTGTGTGTTTGTTTTAACCAAGAATAATTTGGGAAAAAATGCATATATAATATAAACAATATATCTAGGGTATATATTAGTACATGTTTATATCTGAGGTTATTTAAACATTTGAGATAACCAGACAAAAGTTTGGCAGCCTATTAAGAAAGGGTGGGGCTATGAGGAGGTGTGGTTCAAGGTGTGAATTTCCCACAGAGACTTTCTAAATATTCTATTCATGCAGCTGCCTCCAAAATGACTAGTAACTAATTTAAACCTCCCTACAGTTTTACAGAGTTCCTACCTGCACTCTCAGTTTTTGTTTATCTCTGGATTATCTCGACAGTATATACACTACCCGGACCGGCAGTCACTGAAGCATCCTTTCTCATCTGTCTTACCACAAAACATGAGCCAGAATGGATCAGGGGCAAAGAGAGGACACACCGTCCAGCAAGAGGAATTTAAGGTTGTTATTGTTGGAGACAAGAGTTGCGGGAAAACCTCACTAATCACAGTTTACACAAAAGGAGTCTTTCCAGAGGTAAGAGACACACAGTGAAGCTTCAATACACTTGGCTGTTGTCGCTACATTTGAAGGTGCCTATTTTCAGTATTTTCAAACATTGTCATGCTATTTGAATGTATAAAACAATTAAATATTCATAACTCAAATAAATATCAACAGTACTGAGAGACAAAAAAAAAATGTTTCCACTCAGGTATATGTCCCATCTGTGTTTGACAAGAGTGTGGTCAACACAAGGTACAGAGGGCAGCAGTTTCGGCTACATCTCTATGACACTGCAGGTAAGGTGTCATTATCACACCTTGTTAAACTGGTAGGCCAAGTCTGAGAAAAGGTGTGTCCTGTCATTCCTAAACCAGATTAGAATAAAACAATTAATGTGTGTAATGTGCTGGTGATCCACATTTGCTTTATTGACATTTTGTGTATCAGCTGAGAGGTTTTAACTGTAAAGTAAGTGTGATGTAGTAACTTTTTTATTATTATTATTATGAGGCACTGGATTTTAAAGGTTATCTCACGTATGGTGCTGGTATTAAATTTTCATATCAGGTCAAGAGGAGTATGATCGCTTGCGGCCTCTCTCCTACCAGAACGTCAACGCTGTGCTGATGTGCTATGATATCATGTGTCCTTCAAGCTTTGATAATGTCTTCATTAAGGTATTCCTTTATGTTGTTACTGTTTGTTTTTTCTTTACCGAGGTTAGTGTTGAATTACACCTTTATGACTCCACTTTAATGTGAATATGAATTTTACTTTATCATTTTCAGTTATGTAGTTCTCAATAAAGATCACATTGTAAACATGTTCAAACATCTTTTAGTGGTACCCTGAGGTGCAGCATTTTTGTGATGGAGTGCCCATCATCCTTGTCGGGTGTAAAGCAGACCTACGTGAGGACAAAGACCTGATCAGGAAAATGTGGTCATCGGGCCAGAATGGCGTCACATATATTCAGGTATGCAACCAAACCAAATTCCTCTGTGTCCAAAGTAAACATGATAATTGTTATTGGCAGGATGGCAGTTTCCAAATTAGCTATGCCCAGTTAAATCTGTAAATTTAACCAAGCAATATGGGATCATACTGTTAATGTGTGATGACTGGCTTGAAATCACTGACAGACTGATTCACTGTTGATTCATGAGGCTTAACTGTTTAATGTGTTAAAACTGCTCTGATAGGGTGAAGAAGCCAGGAGGAAAATCAATGGTGTACTCTACTTGGAGTGCTCTGCCAAATACAAGGAAAATGTGAAGGAGTTATTCAGGGAAGCAACAAAACAAGCACTAATGGCAACATCAACACCACAAAAAGTGAGACAGAAAGGAGGGGGTGTGTGTACTTTGTTGTGATGCATGCTCACTACTCTGACTTTGACAGTAGGCCACACTACATGTCCGGACACATTTCCTGTGTGGTTTTCCTCTTAACTTTTTGTTTTAGATTATAGTGTGTGTCTGCCTTTCTTGCAATTTTTTGCACATTGTTGAATATGTATATGCTTTGCAAAAATAAATAGTTATAAAAATCACAAGTGTTCTGAAATGTGTTTTATTTTCAAACCGGCAACAAAGAGTCCTAGTGAATCTCACCAGGTTACAAAGCAGCAGCATCATCATCAGCTGCTACCAAACAAAAGCAGAACTAACTACATTTACTCAATATTTACTTGAAAGTTGTGCTTTGGCACAAGCAGTGGAACTTCTGTATATACAGTAACATACACTGGATTAAATAAATAAACCACAAAAATGAACCGTAAAGAACATGAAGACATTTGCAACAATTGGTTTTTAAAGAAGGCACATGTGGCAGGCTTAACAGAGGGGTCAACCTCAATAATCCAACTTCACTAAACAACACCTGCGAAAGTTCACACACACTAAATTCTTTGGAGAGAAGTAATAACAGTTTTACTGAATAGTCTAGAAGTTACTAACACCGTATGGCTCCTTGTTCTCTGCTGACTGTCACAGAGATATTATCTACAGGACAATTTGAATGCAAATTTGGGAAGCCTTTGGTCGACCAAAACTACTTTGCAATAAATGTAGACAGTATGTGTTGGGATGGGTGATGCCAAAAATATTTACCACAGTATTACCATGATATAAATACAGTATGTTGCAATATTCATTTAAGTGTATTTAAATGTATTTTTCTCAAATATTTACAATCTCACATTGGGATTTTTATCTTATTCAGTATGTTTAGGGATGAATCTTTTGGATTGGAAATTACATATTGATATGAAATTTCTGTCATTGTCAATTATCCTTAATGTGTGCGCACATCCATATTTGAGCTTGAACAGAGTTTTTGTACAAACATAAAGAATACAGTCAAACCAAAGGCAAACAATGTGAAAATGAGCCATGGGACAAATATAACAGCATATATTTCACACTTAATCTATACATAGAGCGTGTGAACATGAGCAAGCTTGTAAACTAGGACAAGTTTTTAAAAAAACAACAACTTTAAACACATTTCCACAAAATGCATGCTTTGTAATACATTCAACAATATTTCTTTCATTAAAAGCTGTAACCGTATATAAGGAATTGCAAAAGCAAAGTGAAACTAAGCAGATTACTTGCATGAAACTGATTTTTTACAAAAGGATGACTCTTTAAAACATAGACTCCATCCTAAGTCTTCACCTCACAATAAAAATATGTGCACAGCATTAAAAGCATTCCCTAGCTAGGTTTCATTTTAAGATGTTGTCTCAGAGTGTACATAAATACTGCTGGCTGTTAAATGTGTTTTCTTAATGACCTATACAACGCTTTGTTCAAACGTTATGCTTACCCTGTAGACACCGTGGACCATTTTCAAAAAATGTAAGTGTAAATGTCTAAAATGGAAGTATTTTGTTACATAACTTTGGTAACAGGAGTCTTTTTGGTTGTAAAACTTTGAAAACATGCAGATGAATATACTATTCAATTTGAACTGATATTTCAGTTGGACAATCCACATCTTAAAAATGAACAGGAGAAATAAATGTGATCATCCATCGGACAGTATAAAGGTCTGAGGTGGATGCTGGCATGGTGGTGAGTTATGCAGTAAACCACCATCAGCAGCACTGAATATATAAACATGTAAATTATCATCCGTGACATTACAGCCCTCGCCAAACGAGTTCACTCAATGCTAATTCAGCCTATCACTGCCAGGTAAATCTCTGTATATCACAGTATATGAAGATCTTAAATCTAGTGTTTTTAAACTTGGTATTTGGTATGACATTCCTGCAGTCCTGCATTCCCAGCAATCCTTGGTTTGCTAGAGCTCGTCTAGGCTTATGATGTATTTCTACTGATCTAGCTGACTCACCAGTTGGGTAAGGTCTAGCTACAGCCAGAGCCAAGCCAGAGCCGCTACAAACCACACCCCAGGTGGATGTAGAGGCCCATAGCACAATAATGGGAGCAATTTTAACAACTTTTAACGGTTGATTCACAACATTAAATGCCTTTCAATGCAATGTTCTTGAACAATACATTAATACAAAAACAGAAAGTAATGTAATTAGAAAGATTATATAGGACTGCCATCTCGTCTTGCAACACGTAGGCTCGTCTTGCAACACGCAGGCGTTGTTTGGGGGAGGGGGGGGGGGTGGTTTGTAGCAGCTTTGGTGGCTGCAGTTGGGTAATATTGGAGTAGTTGGAAAAATGTGCTTTGGCTTTGACCTATCTGGCTGTAAGAACCATAAGATCTGTGCTCTATTTCAAAGTAACAGAGGCTGGCTAATATTATCAGTAACTTTGAGCTTCTACTATAAAAACTTTTTTTTTTTAAGGATCAACACAATATATACAACTAGTACTTTCTAACCAATCACATTATATTTGTTGCAGTTTTACATTCATAATTGTAAAATCTCAATTGGATGTTTCACTTTACTTTCTATTTATTTATTTATGTTGACCCATGGCATGTTTTATTTTATTGCATTTTATTGCTTGTCCTTTTATTTGCTTATTTGTATATTCACCTATATATTTGTTTAAATCAAATCTTTATCATTTACTTGTATCGTTAAGAGAACTCAGACACAGAGCATGTGCACCAGAGACTTCTGCTGGCCGAGTCAGATAAATTCCCCATTAGCCTTCCACTAACTTGAGGGATATAATTTAATCATAAGGCTCTATTACACCTCCTAAATGTTACTGAATCAAACAAAACTAATTCTGATGAAATGAGTCATATCCTGGAGGTTGTGTGACACTCAAAACAATGTATCCACCGTTTTACAGCCGCAACAGTAGCATTGGGACCAGCTCACAGAGGAACTCATAGAACTAGAGTCACATCCAGGTAACTACCATTCACTCTACTCTCACCTTTACTTAATGTTTTGTCTTATATATTTCCTAGAGTGGGTGATATTAAGTCCTACTTTCTACTGTTGTTTACAACTAAACTACAGTGTAGTATTCAGTTCCGAGGAGTGTATTTTTTGGCATATTAAATAAGTAGCAAGCTATTTCCTTCATAAAAAAGCCAAACAAATGGCTGTTGCTTCAATTTTTATAACAGTGCACACTAGTACACACGTGGCCCTAAAATATGTAGTGTTACATATAATATAAAAAAAAGCCACGAAAAGGTTGCAGCCTGAGAACAAAATGTTTACCTGAATGCTGAAGGCAGAACTATTTTCCTACAGTAATATATAATGTACAGAAGACTGTGACCATGCACTCTGGACTGAGTCAAAACCTGCAACGTTGAACAGTTGAAACTTGCAATAACATTAAAAGCATCTGCGCACAGTTCTTAAACATACATTTTACAATAAAAGCACCGCTGAATGTCCGCTGCTGTTGTATGCTATCTGGTTATAATTAAGCAATATGGACAGCAGACTTAAGGTCATCATTCTCAGGCCTTTGGTCCAGCTGGTTCTGGAGCCGAATGACCTGCTCCAGCTCTCTGATCTGCCGGTCCGTTTTGTGACTGACCAGCGTGCGGTAGAAGTGGACGGCGAACATAATAAAAACGAGTCCAAATGGCACCATGATGCAGGTGGAAGCGATGGCTGCGGCCTCACCGGAGCTTATGGTTGCGTTTTTTTCCGAGGCGTTTTTGAGGGGTAAGAACTTCACCCAGCACAAGAGCATCACCTCTGTGAGGAAGAGAAGGGTGCCAATAACTGTAGAGAAAGCCCAGGCCAGCTCAATGTGGCGGTGCATGCGCTCATGAGGTGATTCGTTGACAGAGTTGAGGTTGTGAACATTGCTGACAGCCTCGAGGTTTGGGAGGATGCAGGTGCTGATCATGAGGGCAAAGAGGTGTACTGCAACCAGGACCGTGGTGCAGGCGCTGAAGGCTATCAGCAGCCCTGGAGGATACTGATGATCCGGCTCCAGCTGCACCTCCACCATGGCAACCTGGGGGGAAAAATGGCAGGAGAAAATTGTTGATGTTTATAACATGGTTTAAGCATGTGTTAAGAAAGGAAAAGAAGGTTTAGAGAATATGAGTTTTATATGAATTTTATTTTGAATAATTGTGAATTTGTCTACTTTCACTAAATGCGTAATGAAAACTACTAACACAAATCCTTATTCAGGTATAGGTTGTTTCAAATTTGAGATACTTAGGACTCAACATTCATTCTTCTTTGGGCAAAATTGCAACAAAGAATTACAAAGAACCTTCTAAATCAGAGGAATTAGACAGATGGTCAAAGCTAACAATATCATTAGCTGCCTTACTCCCAAGGGTTATTTGCAAATGCCTCTCTCAGCAGGTTATTGGAATAGACTGAAGAATCTTATCGTTTTATGGAAAGGACATAAAACAAGGATTAGATACAATATTCCAGCCTGATAATAGATCAGGAGATTTAAATGTCCCACATTTTGAACTGTATTGTTTATCTTTTATCCTCTTCCATTGAGCAAAAATAGAGGAGTTAAAGACACCTTAGGTCCAATTAGAAAAATGTACATATTGTATCATCATATATCTTTTTCAGGTTTATCACAGAAAATTGTAGTACCCAATTTGGACCAATTATAGGCCATTCGCTGTATACGTGACAACATTTTTGAAAGCTAAGCCAATGGGATACATCAATATTCAATAATCAAATAATACAAAAAAGTGGAAAACACATACAATTCCCACAGTGGCAAAACCACAGCATTCATATCCTCTCAGATGTCTACAACAACGATGGACTAACATCATTCAAAGACTTGAGAGCTACTTTTAATTGACTTGGGTCATCTTTCTTTTTTTATACAGTTAAGCACTGCCAAGCACACATATGAGGTTTCATGGACTCAATCGATATCTATTCATCTACTTGTAGAAATAAGTGGTAGGTGTCGTCAAATTACGTCTGTCAAAAAATGTTGACGGGGGTCCACTGATACATATGCATGTGTAGGATGTAATGTTGGTGGTTTGCAGTTTATATTTTCTGTGTTTTCTCCTAACAGTTGACAAAATGTTGATGGTTAGAGCCAGAGCCAGCAGCACTATAGTTTCATGTTTCCAAGACAACCAGGCAGCTCACAGGATGAAATACATCATTTGTAAAGAAAGAGGATAAATGAGAGAGATTATATAAGAAATGTAATTGTTGTGTGCCTGAAGATATATAGTATGGGAATAAGATAATCATTCATACTGGAAATGGTAAGAATTGCATGATTACTTTCAATACCCTTATATACAACTGATCATGTATAATAGCCTACTGTTATAACAGCCTATTTTATGTTTATTGTCATCCTATTAGCCTTTTGATTTTAAATGGAATTATCAAGTGTATGGATTATTATTAGCATACTTTGAAATATTGAGATTTTTATATAATACAGCTATTGCTTCACATTGTCATTTGTATGTATTGTTCCAGCTAAGTTCAGCTTAACATTAACACCTGAACCAATAATGCCACTGAGGACCTGCCAACTAGTGTTTCTTATTTGCTCTTTCGGAATAAATAATTTCTAAAATATGTGGTGTAACATAGGGAACATAGACCTTAAAAACTATGAATAGAACATTTGGAATACTCATTTCATTTCCACTCATTTCATGCAATTATAACCAACAGATGCTAAATTATAGTTATTCATAGGTTTTATTTATCTCCAACAAAGTGTTGCCAACTTAAACTACCTCCAATGACTATGTTTACTGTGTTCACAAAATGAAATGGGAACATAAATACACATTAGGGAAATGTCAGAGGGTTAATATCTTCTGCATACAAGTAGCGAGAGCCTTATCAGATATAATGGATGTAATTATACGAGGCCTGCTGAAGGTTATCTTGAATGATGAGGCTTCTCTTGCTTTATCAAGCCATAAAAAGCCATTCTTCTGAGGAACAACAGCAGCAATATCTGCATGATCTAAATATACAACACTGGCTATCATTGTTTTATAATGT
Organism: Scomber japonicus; assembly: GCF_027409825.1. Lineage (NCBI taxonomy): Eukaryota > Metazoa > Chordata > Actinopteri > Scombriformes > Scombridae > Scomber > Scomber japonicus. The sequence goes on along the minus strand of NC_070586.1, from coordinate 28,410,508 downwards.
TCTTTCTTTAGATGTAAGGAAGAGTATGGGTATGACGGCTAAGGCAAATGAAGCTTTTGCTCCAGCAATGGAAAGGTACACAAAACACATCAGGTCACACAGTAGATTGTGGCCCTACAATGAGGGTTATCAATGTGTGTATGAATATAAGTATTTAATTGTTGTTGTTACTGTATTGATGAAATACTATCAATGCTACAATTGACACAAACTATGCAATGGTTATCTTCTTATATTTATACATTCTAATATGATGCACGGTTTTATTAATTAACCCCCATATGACCTTTTAAGGCAAAAAAGTGGTTGTGCCAAAAGCTTTTTCCTGAACATGTGAAGCCTATTCAAGCATATTATATTACTGGGGGATGCTTGCAAATCAGCTGTGCGGTCTACTTCGTTTGGCGGAAGATACATCTACAAGAAAGCCGCCCTGAGTTAACTTAAAATGTTATCTTAAAAATAATCTTTTAGTCAGGTATTATCCCACTGTGACACTTTGACAAACAGTTGTAAAACTAAACAGCTACGGTACAGTTTGTGTGATCTTGATTTGTTTTCAACTAGTCAGATCCTTACTAGGCAAAGCAAAACAGTCAATAATGGTAAATATCATTATTAGGCCCGTAAAGTGTCGAGACCTTCACAGCCCTTGGTAACAATAATCTGCGTCACATAGCCTATGTATCTGTGGCTCATACCAATGGCCTGACTTCAGTGAGCATTCATGCTGTAAATGTCATGATTACTGAAACAGGAAGCAGTAAAGTCAGTAAGGCTATCTCACCATTGCGAATCCCGACAGAAGAGCTGAAGTGCGGCTGGTAGCTTTTAGTTTGGCTCGACTCAAGTACAGTTTTCTCCAGGACAAAGCCTGCATTGAGTGCTCGTTCAAACTCATCGTGAAAGTTGCTCGAAGTTATTTTTCTTCTATCGATACAATTTTCGACCGGATTGATGGTCAGGAGGACTGTACCCGATGAGACAGAAGAAAGAGTAAACAGCGCGCCCAGGAAATGATCTCCCTGCTCGGTGGAACATGTAATAAACGAGAGATAAGTCAACAGAGTGCTATCAAAGTGAGCGCAAACTTTCCTGCAACAGCTGACTGTCAGTCTATCAGGAAACATAAGATACCCACAATCCAATGCTCTGCAAGACAGCAGCAGCAGCAGCAGCAGAAGAGCTCCTCTGAGCCAGATATAGCTATGATCATGGAGCTGATTGGTCCTTTCCTTCACAAACTCTTCAACTTTTCTTCATACACCACGCCTACAAAGTAGTGGCAATATTTTTTTTTCTTCACTTATTTGATTATTCTTTTTTTTATCATAGTATTGTAGTCCATTACATATTATATAGCCAGTTGTGCTTTGATGGCATATGAAAAAATGCTGAATGGAGACACACTACTAGGTCAAATGAACAAACCACCAGTCAGTTCCCATCAGTCAGTACAAACACGTGCACACTTTAATGTTTGTGAACCATCTATATGTTTTGTGAGATAGTCAGTCAGAGGAAATAGCTCTTCACCACATGAGGGCAGAGCAGCACACAACATCTGAAGGGAACATAGTTTAAGGAAGAGCGGGGGAAATGCAGGAACATGAAAAGTACACTTTCATACTTTGGTACATTCCTCACTTAAGTAACAACAGACACATCACGCTTCCTCATGAAAGCTCACTTGTAGTTTCTCATGGTTTGGGGTACAGATGTGTACCAGACCAGTTGACTGTAAAATAAGGTTAAAAAGCACAGAAGATAAGACCACTCAGCTACAGAGGCTTAGGTTTGACCCATAGACTGTATGGTTTGACCCCATCAAACATAACTGGCAATACTAGACGGTATGAGGGGTCAGCTGTGGTTAGCCGAGGTCAGTGAGGGGACTGGGCTTCATAGTTAAGCCTACTATCCCCACCATAAGCAGCATCTGCAAAGAGTAATGGTACAGTTTGTAACAATGTACCTTTTAAAAACAGATGCTGTATACTATTACATCATACAGACGCTCTATATGTGTAGCTCTCTAAGGTGCAGTATTCATCATTGTGAGGAGAAAGTGGAAATTGAAACTCATTAAATTGTACCAACTGCAGTTTTAAGTCTATGGGGCAGCAGCCAAATAGGATTGAGGAACTATTCAAGATTGTGACATTGTCATTTGCAGTTTTGACATTTTAACAGATTCACTAGAATCAAGTAAAATCCTCATTTTGTAGTAAGTAGTAAAAGAAGACTTACTGCAACCACACTTGCAATCACATGCAAGTACACATTAATGAATCTGTCCCTGCACACTCTGAAACTATAGCCTACATTTCAGATGATATGAATGTTGTTATCACTAGTGGCTATTTTTCATGTTTATTTCAACTCGTCATCGAATAAGTAAATTATATTCAAAAACTAAGAATACATATCAGCCACATGCTCATCTTCAACATTATCACTGGGTGGCGCCAAAGCAAAACATTTTCAATTTAGCACATTTTGTAGCATTGTGTTATATGATTCACTAGTTATTATGTCATATGTTAGTATGTTGTTGTGACTAGCCCATGACACACTTCTTGTTGTGTTGACTCTAAAGTGCACTGGATCTCAAACTGAACTAATGCCTATACGTTAAAGGGCTGACTCTTACTTAAAAAAAAAAAAAATCAATTTGAGAGTGTTTACATCTACATTAGATGCACAGTGTGGATATGGTTGTTAACCTTAATACGAAGTCCCTTAATGCACCAAAATAGATATTTAATTTTTTATGAGCACTTGTTTATGTTACTTATTTTGGGGGGAGGGTGGTGTCGAGGTCAGACTGTGCCTGAATCACAAATCCCTTAAGGATTAAGATGTTAAATCAAATTCACAACCATTCTGACTCAACCAGCCTACAAAAACAAGCAAGAAGCGAAGCGAAGGCGGATATATGTGGGAGTGAACCCTCTTGTTGTTACCTGCTTATCATTATTTCCTGTAACACAGATGCTGCATTCATGTTACACGTTAAAAACTGTTGCAATTTACGAAATCGTCTGTGCGATGCCATGCAGTTTATAGATACTTTACTTTTTATTTTGTTACCTGTATTGAATATCTTACATACCCCTATATATTAAAATGCGCGTTTCATTCTGGTATCTGCCTTCACGACTGTTTTAGTGTGATTTGAACGCAGTTGAATTGAATTGAAATGGATTTAGAAAGCAGGACGTTGATATTTCCTGGTGTCTTGAACACAACCTAGTGGACACAGCTACCAGCGGCCTATATGAGGGAGGAGGGGGGGTTATCCGAGCTGGAGGAGTTTGTTCAGCCATGTTAGTTTTCTCTGCTGTTCACAAACGATGAGAGAGAGGAGCCATGGCCTTGTCATTGAGCGGAGACGATGAGGAATATGATTCAGAGTCTGAGCAGGTCAGAGCTCCCCATAATTCATATATGTCCTCTCTGCGTGTTTGTTTTTTAACAATAGATATATTTATATATCAAAGTGTAGCGTTAACGTGGGAAGCCGTGTGGTGTTTTTCTCCCGGTTGTCTTCGGTTAACGTTAAAGGTTTCACCCGCTCTTCTTCTCTGCGTCTTAAGCTAGCTCTGCTTTTTATCGAAAAGGAAAATGTGTCCTTTTAAACCTTCTCCTACGCCTTACTTGTGTTAAGAGGGGTAAAGTTGACCACATTTTCTGTACATAGAGGTAAAAGGGACACGGGCTGCTTATTGATATCCTCTCCTTCTCGGACACCATCCACCACTGTCCCATTTTGTACTGACCACCTCTGAAAACAGTCAGTTTCAGCCAGTAACGTTACAGATTGAGCTTTTATTGTGCTGTGACCTGAACAAACACATTAAGGACCTCCACTTGCTGTGAGAACATCTAATTTCACGCTGGCACAAGCTGTGATTTTACACACGTTGCTCTCAATGACCTCCCACTTCTCCTTTTTAGAAAATGGTGATGAATTTCCTCACACTTCCTGAACTTGCTCTACCACTCTGTGCCCTTAAGAAGGATTTTTAAGCAAAATGTTGTTGAAGCAAAGGGCTGAGAAGGAGGAGGGGGGATGGGGGAGAGGGAACAATGAAGTGGCTCTACTTCTGTTGCTTGGTGGGTTCCCAAACTGGGGTCCACAGTGACCCCTCGAGTCTCCTTCTGGCAAAATTGGGATTGGTTTGATTACATGACTTTGTCCTCTAGCTTGTCACCAGGAAGAGGAATATGGACTCTTAACGATGGCACCATGAGGGCAAAGTTTTTAATCTGTTATAAAGTGCATTTACAGTGGGGTCCATATTCCACATGTCAGTTTAAGACACTTGACCTGTGAATGTAATGTGTTAAATTGCTGACACGACTTTAGTTTTTGCACCTTACGCAATATTTATACAACCAACAGATCATCCCATAGAGTGTTTTTGACACATTGTTATGAGTGCATTAAGGGACACTGTGCACAAGCAGCTGTGGCACAAAATGAACACCAGCCAAATGTTGGTAAAATAATGCGAGTAGATGATAGATTTACTTCACTAACTGACAGAAGAACCATGTTAATTTATTGAGTGGCTGGTGGAATTAAATCATTCATTAACCGGTGTATAAAACAGTAAAACATTTAGCACCCTGTGAGCAGCAGATGATGAGCCGTGTGACTTCCCACTGAAATCTACGCTGAAGCTGAGTCAGAAGACTGCACTGAAAATATAGGCCATGTTTTTGTTCGTCGGCCTCAGCAAACTGATCCCAAATTCCTGACATATTACTCAAGAGTTACAGTAAAGACGGCTCAGCTGATAGTGTTCTGCTCTGTTTGCAGCCCTTTTGTTAAAATACAGTTTATTTTATAAAGCTGCACATTAAGTGATCTGCTACTGTGGCAGTGCAGGTTTAAGTGGCCCAGGAAATGGGGGGGGGGGGCGCATGATTTATGAAAGACATAATTTGTGTATAAAATTGAGCATGGGTGCTTAAATCTAAATCGACCTATTACTCTTATTTAAAGGCTCTGCAAACCTGATGTTGCACTGGATAAGAGGAAAAACACTTGTGTCAGAGCAGGTGGGATGTTCACTTGACGGTCACACAGCAGCCCTGGCTTTTTATGTTTCCCTCCCATTTTTCCACAGTAGTCAAATTAATTTATGGAAAGCTGTCAGATGGATCTTGTCCTATTTTGACTAAACGCTCCATCAGCTGCAACAGCAGCAGCAGCAGCAGCAGGATAGGTACAACCTTCAGTGTGGGAATAACAAAACAATTCAAGAGAAATTCATTTGAACTAAAGGTTATATTGTTCCCAATTCTTCCTGAAGGCAAATACTCAGAAGATGGGGTTTCTGGTAAGCGTGAAGGAACATGTTGTTATGAAGTTACATTAGCAATCCACTGATATGTCACAGTCAACAGAGTCAGGACTGGTTTCTCTCTCTCTCTCTTTCCAGGTACCTATCATTCACAGAACATTAAGCTAGATTGTCGTTCACCTGGAATATCTTGTTCTGTTTTCATCAGGTTTTACCTGAGGCCTGTACCCACAAAGCCAGATCAGTGGGTTAGCTGGGTATCTTTTGTCTTAACTTTCACAATCACAATCTGGCTCCTCTTTTTTTAAACAGGATCACCATGGAAACTGATGCTGCAGGTTAACTTCAGAAGATCAGATCAAAAAAAGTGACGATTAATAAAGAGCTGTGGATTTTTTTTATAGCTCAGCAGATGCAGCTCCAGTCTTTCATGTGTCCACTCTGTGTTTCCTGTCCACAACACTCCAGTGTCCTAGAAACCAAATCGCCATGCACATGAATACTATTAAACTAATTCAATTTTTTTGTTTTGATAGATATGAAATGCACAGTATTTTTGTTGCTCAAGGAGCCACATTCATCATTACAGTGCAAGCTGTTGTGTGTTGTAATCAGCAACAATATGTGACATCAGACAAAAACGCTCACAGCCTGACAGAAGAACATAACCTCCTCTGTGTGCTTATTTTTATCCATCTTTTGCACTCCACTGTGCGCACACACTCGCCACCAGCAAGGCAAATGTGTTGCCAAGGTAACCTCTCCTGCTAGAACAAGAATCACCGTAATGGCCTATGATTTGTCTTATTTTCATAGTGCTTTACTGCATTTCCATGGCAACAGCGAAGAGACTAAAAATAAATGTGAAAAGACAATTATGTGAATTTGTGGTGATGATTTTAAATTGGAGTGGCGTGTGTGTCAAGTCTTTTAATCTCCATTTACCTTTTCTTCATTTATCCCAATGAGTGATGCATATTAACAAGAAAGGTGTTTGGGGTTTTTTAAATGGCAAGTGGATCATTGAAGTCTTCCCTGCAGTTAAATTCATCACATTTAAAGAAATACATAGGTGAAAAAATAATATAGGTAATGTGTTTTTTTAATTAGCTTTTTATTAAAGGTTTCTGTTTTTATGTAATTTACAGAAAATACATGGCAGTTAAAGCAGAGTTTCCTGCATACTTCATAATAAATACATAGATAAATATACTTGGTATTATGATTATTATACATTTTGATTTTTCATATAATCTCGGTTCTTGCTGTCCTGTAAGTCCAAAGGCTTGGCATCACGTGGTGCAAGACAGTAAATCCATCAGTCACAATTAGACATTCAAAATTGACTGATCACTGCCTGTTGCTTCATGACTCAACATGAATGACCTTCTATGACAAATGAATGAATATCACACATGCATACACTTGTAAAGTAACATATGATTCATCCATAAATTATATTAGAGTAACATTCCAAGCATCATTTTAATGTTAGTCCTGGTACACATTCCCTTAGCTCAATACAGGTAAGCTGCCTAATATGCAGTACGTTGCACACCCACACATTATCTTGCTTCTAATAACTGACTGACTGTTTGTCGTCTCCTTCCACTGACACACATTGCATTGTCGGGTCTAACCACTCTAACTTTGTGTCTTCACAGCAGCGGGCAGCCAACCGGCCGAAGCCCAAGATGGGGACATCTTCAGCTGTTAAGCTGCCGTCCAACCGCAGCTCGTCTGGAGCCAGACGCAGGAGGACACGCTGCCGAAAGTGCGAGGCGTGCCTCCGGACCGAGTGTGGAGAGTGTCACTTCTGCAAGGACATGAAGAAGTTCGGAGGGCCAGGTCGCATGAAGCAGTCCTGCATTATGAGACAGTGCATCGCGGTGAGTCAGCGGTGCACTCTTTTGAATATTAGAGATAAAGTTTGCAAGGCACAAGGTGTAAAACTGTCATTGTGTTCATCTGTGCAGCCGGTTCTGCCCCACACGGCGGTGTGCGTGGTGTGTAAGGAGGCTGGGAAAGAGGACACACTGGAAGAAGAGGAGGACAAGTTCAATTTCATGCTCATGGAGTGTTCCATCTGCAATGAGATCGTCCATCCCAACTGCCTCAAGGTACAGAGAGCCGTCCTGGGAACAGAGAACCGCTCCTCCTCTTCCAAGTTATTCATTTGTTGACTCATGTGTGTTAAAGTGGTGTGCCAAGAATCCTGGATACATGGTAACATAATGTGAGTGACTCACATGGTTGTACTGTTGTTACTGAAAGTAAATGGATGTAGATTGTGTTGCTTATATAACATTCAACATACTTACCATCTGAGTCAGAAGTCTTATGACTCGAACATGACACTATCACGTTTGAGGATTTGACAATGCCACAAATGATCAGGAACTTGACTGACTCACCAACAATGGAGTGTACTCCCTTTAAAAGGAAGTGTCATAATTAACTTGACTAGTGGCAGCACTGAAGTCCTTTTTGTTATAAAAGCAAAACAAAATGTAAAGCTGTACACACCCTGTTTGTAACTGTTCTATTAAAAACACAACAGGGCATTGCTAGCACAGGCTTGGTCAAACCAGTTTTTCAGACATGCACTGTCTAGTTGTTTTGCAGCATGCAACAACTTAGGTGTTAAGTTTTTTTTTTTTTCCTTCTTCAGTCTTATAGATAAGATGTAACAATTTAAGAGATTACAGCGATTTTAGAAGTGCACATTGCTCAAGGAGGAGTCTTTAACTTCTCTTTTTTGCTTAATGTGTGAAGCAAGAGTGTGCATGTTCAGCATGGCTGAGGTTAAATTCTGACCTGCCAAACAGTCGCTTTCACTTCCCTTGTCTTGTTTGCGTTAAACAAACTGTACATAGCAGTCGGTTGAAGCACGTCGTCATTGTTTAAATCATTTTCTCATCAATTCATCAGGTCAGCGACGCCTCAGGAGTGGTGAATGATGAGCTTCCTAACTGCTGGGAGTGTCCCAAGTGCAACCATGCTGGGAAAAGTGGAAAAGTGAGTACAAATATGTGTGAGTCAGAAGATCTAGATTAGGTAACAGGTTACTAGTGTGTGCTTTTTGTTTTTCTACTCTGAAAATGGTACAGTTACTATAACAACAGATGATTTTTTTGAGTGTGTGTGTATTACTCATAGGTAATAGTTGCTTTTGCTTTTCAGTTTATGTACATAGATCAGTTTGCGACTTCCTGTTTATACTGTCTCGTTTGTGAAAGTCTGTCACATGTTACTGTTTCAGAAGCAGGAAACCACAGACATACTATGCGTCATTGTTGTCGAGTGATGACTTTCTTAAACTTTAGAATATGCCTGTAGCACAGCTGAGTTTGCTCGTCACCATAGGCTAAAGGTATAAAGTTGTCTTGCAAATTGTGTCCCCTTTGGCATTGAAGCAAAAAAGGGGTCCAGGGTTCAAGTATGCCTCCAACCTCCCTGGCTCTCTACTGAGGGAACAGAAGCCTGTGAAGGAGGAGGGGGACATTTCTGCCACAGCCAAGAGGAGACCTGAAAGAGAGGAGACACCCCGGTACAGACCTGAGACCGACCTCCATCGACAGCCACCGCTACTCTCCCCCAGCAACCTGCCCCGGCCAAGGCCTGAGGACAAGCTGAGGAAAAAGAGGAAGCTTTTTGATGATGACGAAGAAGAGGACCTCAGCGTGAGGAAGAAGGTACGTGTCAGAAATGTCCTTCACAGAGCCACTGACTTCTAATTCTGTAACATTAGAAGTTTCAGATGTGGTGTTTAGAGTTAATTCTACTTCTACCAGAGTAACCAGAGTCATTTTCATGCTGTCTTTTCCTGCAGGAAAAGTCAGACGATCCTTATTTCTCCAAACTTCTGCACCCAATCAAGACAGAAGAGGAGGACGAAGATGCATATGAAGAGGATGATGAAGAAGGAAAAGAGCCTCTCTTCCGGAGCAGTGCGGAGAGAAACAGGCGTTTGGGACCTACTGAGGACGAAGTAGATGACAAAGATTCCAAGAACGAACTTTTGATTCCTTCCCTCAAAACGCCCATCGCAGACAGCGACCAGTCTCTGTGCAGCTCTCCGCAGGCCGGCCCCAGCAGCGAGGGCGGAAGCGAGACCCAGGAGAAAGGCCCGCGTCCAAAGGCTCGCCGTAAGCGCCGTTTACCTAACAGGGAACTGAGCAGGGAGCTGAGCAAAGCACTGAACCAGGAAATCCAGAAGACAGAGGACTGCCTGGCCAACGAGAACCGGCAGCCCCTCAAGGTCCAGCCGGAGTTTGAAAACGAGGAACCCAAGAGGCTGTTCCGCAACGGCAGCGAGCTGGGGGATCAGAGGCCCCACCTCAAGACCAAAGAGATGAACGGGACCCCCTGGGAACTGCGCCACTTCTACCCGAGTCAGATCACTCCCCTGGGCTTCAACAGGAGCACGCCGACCAACCGGCCGGTGCCTCCACGTTCTCCGCCCAAGTGTGTCCAAATGGAGCGGCACGTCATCCGGCCTCCTCCGATAAGCCCACCTCCCGACAGACTGCCACTGAAAGACGGGAAAACCCACGTCATACAGCGCGAGGTCTGGATGAAGATCTTTGGCTATCTCACACACCAGGAGCTGTGTGTCTGCATGAGAGTTTGCAAGACATGGAACAGATGGTAAATACACAGCTCAGCTAAAACAGCATGTTTCCATTTTTACGTTCATTGAGTGTTCTGCTCTGCTGTGAGAGTACTGGTGTAACATGAAGACTGATCATGTTTCTCTTTGACGGTTAGGTGCTGCGATAAGAGACTGTGGACAAAGATCGATCTGAACCGCTGCACCTCCATCACTCCACTCATGCTGAGCGGGATTATCCGCCGTCAGCCTGGGTCCCTGGACCTCAGTTGGACCAACATTTCCAAGAAACAATTAAGCTGGCTTATTAACAGATTGCCAGGTACCCAACAATGATCAATTCTTCATCTATAGAGAACGAGTACTATACATTTTTTTTTTTGTGGCTTGGTTTCTGCTTCAGTAGTAGTCAGTGTTTCTGTCGCTGTGTCTTTCAGGTCTGCGAGTGTTAAAGTTATCAGGGTGTTCTTGGGCGGCTGTATCCGCCCTGTGCACCTCCAGCTGCCCTCTGTTACGCACCCTGGACGTGCAGTGGGTGGAGGGACTGAAAGATGCACAGATGAGGGACCTCCTTTCACCTCCCACAGACAACAGACCAGGTAACTCATTGGTTTAAATACAGCCATAAATAGGGGTTTGATTCCAAATGTCTTGCTTGCTAAAATGCTTGAATACAGCCTCTTTAATTGTCCAATTGATGTGGAACATTACATTACCTGCTGATAGTTTTATTGAAGTAATGTTACTTTACTGAATTTAAAACTACTTTATTTTAAAACTCAATTGAAGTAACCTGCTTTCTGTAACTGATCCTTTTGTTCAGTCATGGTCAGTCATGCTAACTGTTCAAACTGGTTGACAAGTAGAGCTGAATATGTTCTTTATGTGATCGACTGACAGGTCAGCTGGATAACCGCTGCAAGTTGCGGAACTTGGAGGACCTGCGGCTGGCGGGGCTGGACATCACCGACACGTCTCTGCGTCTCATCAGTCGGCAGATGCCTTTGCTGTCCAGGCTGGACCTGAGCTACTGCAACCATATCAACGACCAGTCAGTCAACCTGCTGACGGCGGCGGGGACCACGACCAGAGACTCCCTCACAGATATCAACCTGTCAGGTGAGGACAGGGACCTGAGGAACGTCAGCGCAGGAATATACAAATTCAGGATTGTAGTAAGTTAGATGGTTCTACTAGGAGACCGCCCAAATCAGAATTTCAGGGGATTCACAGTTTCTTGTTGTGGCCTTGCTGGACACCAATCACTATGTTGAGTTATTTTTAAATAGAACGGGTAGTTGGCATTACATTCTTACTAATTCAACAAGTCTACAACCAATAATTGGTTAAAGTACCAAACCTTGACAAAAATGTATTTGAACTCAAACTGTGATCATTCCCTAAACCTAATTAAGTCATTTTTTTTGTGCATAAACCTAACCAACCATAGTGTTGATATATCACACAAAACATATTTTTTTCAATGCATATGTATGTTTTTAATGTTTTTGAAAAGCACAGACAAACAATTTCCTGCCAGTAGTCATTTCAGATCAGAAATGCTTTTGTGTGGTTCAATGTACAGTGTATTTTGTCATTAATTTGGAGGACTAGTTGAATATGTGTGACCCTGTCAGATGCAACAAAGCTATGGGGGTTAGAGATGAACGTAGTCAATCAACACAGTCTGCACACTCGCACACACTCCTAAGAAGAGCACTAAGTACCCAAAATGTGTTAAATCAGCTGTGCGTGTGCGCAGGTGGGTAACGACATTGCCAACTAACAAAAAACTGGTTTTGTGTGAAAAATGCATATGATGTACGCCAGTCCTGAGCACCCAGCACGGGTAAATTAATGCAGTCTTGTACCTCATCCTCCAGCCTGTCCAGGTTGCTACAATAATTAATTACCTGTGGCAGATATTTAATTAGCCCTCTTAGGGCTTTTTAATGGAGGACATGTTGCCATGTGACAGTAGCTGTTTCAAGGTCCCAGCAGTTTGCATGCTGGCTCACTGTTGCACTGTAATATCATGACAACAGCACCATCGTGAATGTCATTAGTAACACCTGTGCTTTTGCTGAAGTGACAAAAAAGGTCCATGTAAGCAGAGTTTTCTAGTAACATTCATTTAAATCTTTGCATTCTCATATGCTCATGCTATGTTAACTGGAGAAAATATTACCCTCTTCATGCAACAACCAAAGTGCATCATAGCTGATATTAATCACAGAATAATTGGCTGTTGTGGTCTGTACTTAATAAGTTATTACATTACCATAGCCATTATGTGTAGGAGGCATAGTCATAAATTGGACACACTGAGATTAACACAAAACAGCAGTGGATAATAATAAAAAGCATAAACTGCAGAAAGATGAGTGAATATAAAGTATTGTAAGGTAAATACCCCTCTGGTTGATAAGACCTTTGTTTAGGTAGACATGAGATCCTCAAACTACATAAACCAAGAAGACTGGTAAATGTGCAACTCTGCAACAAAACTAATAGAGGGTCAGAGAGATGTCAGCCAAGCACGGTCTGAACACATTCACACGATCTTCTAATTAGACACAAACTGTGTGGTTTACCACTTAAGGGAAGTCAATTGCAAACAAACTTTTGCAAAGACAAAGTAATACCTTGAGTCTTTCTGGCATGTAACAGTTTGGTGCTAGCTACATAGCGTGCACTTTAAGATCTTGGACTTGATCGTCCAGCAAAATCAAAGAAACACATTACGCATCAAGAAAGAAAAGATAATTCCAAAGATCATTTCCAAATTATTCTCTGCATGCATCACCTTTTTTTTAAAATATCAAGCTTGTGACTGATCGTTATCCTCTCTGTTCCTCTTTTTGTAGTTTGCAACCGGGTCACAGACCATTCCCTTACCTTCTTCAAGCGTTGTGGAAGCATCTGTCAAATTGACCTCCGCTTCTGCAAGCAGGTGACCAAGACGGCCTGCGAAAGGTTCATAGCAGAGATGTCTGTGAGCGTGCCATTTAGACTGAAAGAGGACAAACTGCTGCAGAAGACGAGCTAGTTCCTAATGGGACAAAACAGACTGAAAAAAAGGTCTTTGCACTTAATGGAACAAATATTTTTTTTCTTTTCAAACTGGTCCTGTGATAAGTCTCTCACTCACTCAGTGTCAAAATAAACTGAAAGGAGAGACAGAGATTTCTGGATAGAGATCTGAAAATGGACTCTTCAAATGTAAAGAGGCTGATAAACGATCACTGGACAGAGAAAAGAGGAAATAGCATGCATGTATTCGTGTTGAGATTTTACTTTTTATAAGACGTGCTTGTAACTGACTGTCGGGTTGTTTATTTTTATTCTTTTAAATATTTGAAAAGCACAGTATTTTTATACGAGCATCATTTAATGAGTTTACAGGATCTTTCGCACCTGCTCAGGAGCTGAATATCACAGCGAGACTACACAAGATGTGAACTCCAATATTGTGCCATTCTTCACTTTTTCTTTCATATGACAGTATCTCCTGTGAGCCAAACTCCAGTTTTTGACACAAATAACTTCAGTATCAGATAAAAAAAAAAAACAATGATCATGTACAGGAATAATATCTGACTTAACTATGATAAACTCTCTGAAAATATATATATATATATAGAATGTATTTGAACAGTTATAAATTTAAGTAAACAAATTTCATATCCTGTTACACCTCATTCGTCTTCAGTTAACACTTTCATGAACAGTTGAGTGCTGTGTTTGATGGGGGGGGGGGGGTTTTCTCCAACATTTCGACATTAATTTATTATTTTTTTATTACAGTTTGTATTTATTCATGTATTTAGCAACTTGTACTTTGACGTAGGTGTCTCACAGAGAGCTGGGTCGAATAACGCTTGCCAATAATTTATCGAGGTTGTTCGAGCTTATTTGCAGGACCCGGTTAGTGGGATGTTAACACTCAGAGCCAGTACCAGGATGTTGACTGTCGCAGCAGGCAGGTGTGACCGTGACAGTTTAACCTGCACTGACTGAATATACTGCAGTCAGCCCCACACACCTGGTTCTCCGTACAGGTTTTAAATAAACAACCAACTAAAAGACCTTTGCAAATAACTCATTTGCATAATGTTGAAATGATAACTCCATACAGTCGGTGTTGTGTGTACTTTGGGATGTGTTGTGCTGTAATTGATCTGCTATCGCCTCAGGTGAATGTGATAATGTTTATATTTGTAAATCCAAAAACTAAGTGCTAATATGCATTAAAAGAATTTCATTTGTACCATCAGTGAGTCTTTTGATTTTCTTTGCCATACAAGTGTTTGAAAAGTGCAGAAAAGGTATCAGGCTCATTTGTTGTTGGAAGTAGAGGTCTGCATTTCTGGTTTGTGACCTCTTTTTTAAATGAAGTAATGTGTCAATCTGACCCTCAAGGAAGGAGAGGAGGGTCTGACAGTGTTGTTCTGCCAACAGTCAGGTGGTCCACACTAATATATTTCAACAGTATTAGATGGGTTGCTATGAGATGTTGGACAGTCAGGGTCCATAGACTATGAATCAGTGATTCCCTGACTTTACATTTTTGGTCAGGGGTGGCATAGGGCACATTGGTGGTCGCCTAATAAGGGAGGGGGCACCAAATCAGTGTTTTTCTTATGGTGCTTTTCCATCTGGTTTGATTTTCAAAGCCTTACTGAGTGGTACCTTGACCCTACTTGCCCCCTATGGCAGAAGGTATGAAATGCAAAAATTCTCTCTATGTAATCGTGTTAACCCCTCAGATCAATTTGGAGATCCCTTAGGGAGTCCTTCAGGTTGGGAACCACTGATTCATAGTGTGTGCTTTGATTCTGACACTGGTAAATGTAAATCGGGGCAGGACTATCACCTACAACAACCACTATAAATGCAGTGAGTTTATTTTGTACCTATCCTTTCACTGTGTTGAGTTTAATCCTCACATTTGACAAACTAAGAATACAGTTTATGTCACCAAAAAATAATATAGGGACATGGTTTATGATGCATCTGTATACAAAAACAGACTTTAATTAAAATCTTTAATTACCAAAATAAAAAGTTCAACATTCCCAAATACAAAGACCAAACCTTGCACACAATTACACCCTCTCTAAAGGGAAAGTGCAACCAGCTCCGCTACTGTTAATGATTGTAGGGGACATCTTTAACTGTAATAGCAGCAGTGTTGACTTTGTATGGGTACAGTATAGAGCTGGATATTTCTAAATGGGAGGGGGGGAGGAGGGGGGGCAGAGTTGTATAAGGTAGGAAGGATGGGAATGATAGGGGGGGGAACATAATCAGTGTCACACAGACTGTTGTCATGCTCCGGTACAAGAGAGAAAGATATTTCAAGCAAACCTATGCAGATTAACACATTTCAAAATCACTTGACAAGAAAAACTTAACTCTGTAATTATAATCTAACCCAATCCCAGGGACATTTCAATAATCTGATATTACACAATTCAAATCAAATGGAAAAAAATATAGATATATACATCTCATATGGATCAATATATGCAAATGTACACTAGCAAGTATTTATTTCTATATACTTTCTATATCACAGGTGTCAGTAAACTTGTAGCTATAGCTTTGAATAGTTAGTTCATTACATTACTCCTACGTAAGAGAAAATCAACTGAAAGCATTAAGACACTTCATTCCACTCCCAACAATATACAACGACAATGAAAAATCAAATAAAAACATTCAGTTTCACATCCACAGTTCAGCTGGAAAACAGGGAAGATGGTCGGATGAATTAGCACCATTTTTTTTTGTCGTTTTGTCTCCGCTAAAGTGCAGAGACAGGACCGAGGTGACAGCGGAGTTTAGCTATTGCTGTAATGACAGACTTTGTATGATCGTTTTTAATTGTGCGAAGCATTACGATAAGGGCTTCTATAATAAAATAAGTGAACAAAACATGAATCACCATCATCAATCACCAATATTCTTGAATCACAAGGGCAGAGTGCCTGTTCATTTGTGGGCTGAGTAACACTTGAGTATCTCTGCTCTAATGCTAATTTTAAAAAAAACAACACGAGCTCAATGATTTCTTATCAGCTTCCCTAGCTGACATTTACAAAGTTAGTGGTCTTTAAAAACACAAAATCAATCAAGCTCTAGTTTGAACAAGTATTCAAGAAGTAGGACACATCCTACCTCAGCCACCTTTACTGAGTTATAGTTTGCAGTGGATTGTGAGCAGTGGTGCATTAACAGTGTGAACAAAGTGCTTTCTGCTGAAGAGTCACACATTAGCCCACACACAGTAGAGGGGAAAAAATGGGTGAGAAGCATGAGGGCATAACCCATTATTTGGCACCTAGTTCTCTCACCCCCTCTCATTTGTGGGGAGGTTCGGTGTGTGTCATCCTCGCTGTTACTAAGATGTGTAGTCACTTGCAGCAGTTGTAGAGAGAGGTGCTGAGTGCCGGCTACAATTTATAGGCAGATCTGAGGGTGATGAGTTGTGTATAACAAGACTGCACGTGGCCTGCGAGTGCCACACATTCTTTGCATTGAAAATCTGTTAGAAAAGCAAAACAAACCCTTAGGAATAAACACAGATTAGAGATATGTTTACTGGAGGAAACGACTCATGCTCACTGGCGAAACTGTAGAGTTCGATTCTTAAGAAAAACATGTTTTCCATAGTTTTTTTAATGTGCAAATAAAGTGTGAATTTGGGGAATAAAAACATGGAACATCCACAAAAAAAGTATTTTGGGATTCAAAGGTAATGAGCTGCATGGTTGATTTAAGGTACAGTCTCAGTCTGAGCTGCTACTGCTCTGAAGCAGGTGCTGTTGTGCTGCTGCAGTGTTGCATTATGACTTGAAGACGTGCACGGCCCTGACGACATACTGTCTGCAGATCGGGCACTCGTTCATCCTCTTGCCGCACTTTGTGCAGGTCACCATGTGGCCGCACTCCAGGAGAACGCAGTCGATCATAGCGTCCATGCAGATCCTGCACAGGTTGTCGTCATGGATCGTCAGCGGACCTTTCTCACCATCTGCGAGAGAAAATCAAAGACACAGAGGTGAGTGGAAATGTTCGAAAACTACATTTAACAGATTGACTTTATGATGCACTGAGGAGGGTGAGGGGAGATCAGTAGAACACCTCATCCTATCCAGTGAGCCTTATCTTGGTAAGGTCAGCCTCACCGACTCTTGAAACATGTCAACGCCTGATTATAGCTATGTGTCAAGATGTTTCTATGACAACCGCACAGTCTTCATATCACTGGCAGTGTGCTGCTGAGGGACTGAACATAAACGGCTAACATACTGCAGTTCACAGTATAATTAGCTTCATATGGTGAACACATGAAGGATGATAGATCTCATGGTGGATTAATGTTGCTGGAGCATGATAAATGAAAGGGAAACTGAAATATTTAAACCATCTTCTTAAGTGGAATAAATTAACATTAATTTTCATCTTGCACCAACCCGCAAGAGACCCTTGCAGTACATTACATTACATCAGCAGGGAAGGACCACATACAGGGAGGCATGAGAACGCATGAGAATGGCTTCACAGCGAATACAGAGGTGGTGTGATCATAAGCAGAGGTGACACTGTTCGTATGATGGAGGGGCGAAGTCACAGATGGCATGTGTTACAACGGCAACGGTGGCGAGGAAACTCAAATCCTTACCTCCAATGGCACCGTTGCAGATAGGAGGGGGGAAGGCCACCACTTAAGTGTGGGAGGAGTAAAGTAGGAGACATGTAATCATAATTCTGAATGAGGACACTCATTTGAATGACTGCTTGTGTTCAGGTACGATTGGCTGCAGATATTGTAAATTATTAGTACAGCTCAAGAAATATTGTTTCGATGGTTAAAAACAGGATGTGGTATCCAGTAGCAAAATCAAGGACATTGCACACACACATATGGGTGACAGCTTACCTGTGGTTATCGTACTGCTCACATTTTCCACTGCAAAAGAGAAATTTGACTCAATTACTACGTGCATATATATATATAAATATATATATACATATAGCACAGTGACAGGCTTACAAACTATATTAAACTATAGCTCATGCTTGTGTTGAGTAGATACACAGTACAGTAAATGATGACATATTGTATCATTTCCTAATAAACAACAAAAGGCAGTATTTACTCAAGAGTGACAAAAATAATACCCACAGGATTTCCTGTTCTCCTCTGTCTCTCTATAGAGTCTGCTGACTCGCTCCACCAGCTCCCACTTCTCGCAGCACCCTGAATAGTTGACAAAGTTCCTGGCCAGGATCTCCTTCAGCTGCCGGACAGACAGGCCCTCAATGTCCCTCAAGCTGGAGATGTCTGAGAGAGACGCTCTGGCCCGACGTCGCGTCTGAGGACTCACCTGAAACAGTCAAGTTTGAAAATGATCTTTAATTAATTTGGTATTGATGCAGTCTCAATTGCAGTCGTATTTCATTTTTAACCGTCAAATTGTTTTCCTTACCCCTCAAGTGTTGCAATACAAAATTATATTAATTGAATATTATATAATAATTATAATATGATAATTATGATTATATAATGCTTTGTCAACAAATATTTCTATGAACATTCAGCCAAAAACTGAAATGCATTAGACAATACTCTATACATGAATGTTTTCATAAAGAGTAGTAAGAAATATGACAATCAGACAAAGATCACCTCAGGAGTGTGTTCACTGGGGTCCAAGTTGAGGAGAGAAACCGATGTGGCATCACCTATATCCTGCAACACAATACAAGCGACCACAGATTGTGAGTGTAGTCTACATGCGAGGAACAAGTCAGTACACAGAGGATTTGGATTAGACTTTCTTCAGACAGGTCACTTAAACCTTGGGAACAACAATACCTCTTACCTTCCATTCATAGAAAAGCTTACTGCTCCTCTAAGCAGGCCAAGTACAATTATTTATAGTGGATCCTGTCTGCCTGGAGCTGAGCTCCCTTTTCACTGCCAGTTTGTGTGTGCTAATTCTTCCCCTTTTACTTTTTGCCTTCCTGCCTTTCAGAATCCCGATATGATTCCTGGATTACGAATTGCAGTAAAGTCAGGATGCGAAACAAACCTCAATTCAACACTTTGTGTTTGTATATTTGTCTATGGTAACATGTCAAATAGTTCCCATATACTCATTCTTGTCAGCTCAACAAATAGTCTCCCTCAAGTGATGACATAAGGCACTAAGAATGCCAAATGTTTGGTATTCAACCACACTTTCTTGTTACACCCATGCCCATTTAGGTCTGCCACTGCCACAAATAACACTAATGTGGACTGTTCACAAATGTAACATCATCACTGAAAACCTAAATTTTCACTAGCCATGTTCAGTATTTTACCAGACCGTTAAGTTTCCAGAATGAACAAAAAAGTGAAGTGATGACTATTGACAATATTAAAAGGCTAGGAAAGTTATCTCCATGCCGCCACAGATCATTTTAAGGAATTAACTGATATGTGGTGTTTTAAACAGACCTGGTTGGTATCAGAGCTATCACTCCTGCTGAGCGGTTCCTCTTGAGAGGCGGCGAAAGCTGACAGCTCTGAGGCAGATTGCGTGGTAGAAGGGGTTGGTGTATACAGGGATCGTGAATGAAGGCTGGCTGTTTCGAGGTCCTCCTCCTCTTCAATGCCTTGGTGACAGAGCACCAGGTCCACCAGGTCCTCTTTTTCCCTGCAGGTATCGGTGGGGATGTTACGGAGCAGCAGGTACTGACGCAGGTCCTTGACCCTTAGACGCATGAGCCGCGGCCGCTGGAAAGCTGTTGCCTTTAGCAAATGGCATGTGGAACAAATGCGCAGATTCTCCTGAAGCACTGAGCACAGAGAGCAGAAGCTCTTCTTGCAGTCGCAGCAAATATACTGGGGAAGAAACGGATAAGAAAAACAAGATGATGAAAATAGGACATATCTCATAATTTATGCACACCTTCTACCATTAGTTAATGCCAAAAATCCCACGTAACAGAATACGGCATTTGACATAAAATGTGGCCAAATGTTTCTAATTGCCACTTATTTTAAAATCTTAATATTTAAGTGATGACATGACAAAAAACAGACGGCAGAGAGACAATATTTAACAAGTCCCTGGAGAGCATATCAATGCCAGAAAACATTTCCTGCATTTTTCAATCATCCACATCTGCTCTCCCTCTCCAGGCACATAGACAGGAGGCTGCTCATTTCTTTTAAGTGACAAACATCAAACAGTAATCAATGCAAGACATGGGATTAGACTGGCACGGTGAGCAAGTCAAGCACAGGGTTAAGACAGAATAAGACCCAGAGCCATACATGAACATGAGCCCCTGTGAAGATGATTTCACAGAACCAGTATGTTGCCCATCTGTTTCTGCAATCAGCTAGAACTGCACTGCGTTTCCACTAAAAAAAACTGTAGCCTTTGGGTGAAAAATAAATTAACTTTTTTTTCTTCACTTCATTTTTTCTTTGCAAACCAGTGGTCAGTTACACTCTGCTATATACAAGAGATTTATCATTTTAATATTCTCTTTGTAGGATTAAGTGATATTCTAAAATATGAATCATTTACGGTACTGCAAATAATTAGTAATTCTGTCTTAAATATTAATCTGATATCCCCCTATGTTTCTACACATGCACTCACCCAGTCAGTAAACAGGCTAATTTACATGGAGTGGCATCACACAGAGCATCCTTACCTTCCTCCTGAAGACTGAGAAGGCCTGGCCACAGGCCTTGCATACAAGACTGGGACTCCCTGAGCTGGTGGGCGGGTATGTAGAATATCCCGCACTGGGTGCAAATCTGAAGGGTCCAGCGCCGGCCCCAAACCCTGGCTGCTGGCCTCTGACGGCCCCTGTACCCATGACTTCATTCAGCAGACCACAGCATGAAGCCCACATGGATGAGGCCCCTGCCTGTCATTCACACACACACACACACAAACACACACACACCCTCACTTCAGTCTTCTGTCCTCCTCACACGGGTTTCGTTGTATCCTGACAGCATCTTAAACATACTGCATCTCTACCAGCATTTATACACCTGGTTACCACGGAAACAACTCTGTGTATAGATATCGAATATCATATACGTGCTAATTATAGATGAGATGACTACACTATGCAGTTAAGCACCGGTGCAAGTGTAACACAACGAAGCCGTGCAGGCAGCTTTAACTGTCAAAACACAAGCAGGCAATTAGCCAAGTAGTTCAGGTATTTTTGTTAAACAGCTGACATTAGTGTTTAAGAATAACTAACCCATCCTCCAATAAGAAGAGACGTTTACTTCATTAATTTCATGCCTAAAATGACTCTAGAGTCGATGTGTAAACGACGGTTCTAATAATTAGCTGGCACAGGCTAGTCGAGGCTAACTACAGCGTCAGCCAATACAAGAAGCTGCCTTTACATTAGCTGCTGCTAGCGACAGTCAAGAGCTACAACTGGAAACACAGGCTGTGTAAACAACACTGCACCTTCATTGCAGCTGCGGCGTGTCTACTGCGAAACCACAGGTTGACGGTGTAATCATTGCAATAAGGAGAGTCACTTATTTTAACTGAACTGCCTGGATGCGTCTTGATGTGATCTGATGAGAGCAACGACCGAGCCCGAGGCTACTGCTCGTTCTTCTTCTTCGCCTTCCTGGAGTTAAATATGGATGTTGTTTCTGCTGCCCTCTACAGGTCACATGGAGATGGGACCGTACTCCCCATAGACATAATGGTACTCCTCTTCCCAGCCATCAGACTGGACCAGCAACAGCTACTGAAACTCTGGAGGCCGTACGACGGCGTATTAGGGCCATATATGTGAAAAAAAGAGAGAGGAGAGTCGCTGCTCATGCATTATGCTGCCGTGGAAGAACTGATCTAATTGTACTTTTCAGTTGGGTTTAACAATAAGGTGATACTTGTGTAACCGAGCGTTATACTTAAATAGGTTATAAAATTAAAACACGAGGCAATTTAGTCATTATTTTAAGTTCCCTGCACTTACAAGAAAGCTGTAAAAACTGTCAGTTTAATGTCTTTAACTATTCTGTTGTTTTATTTATTTGATGTATAATTTATTTTTCTTCTTTTATTGTATTTAATTTTCTTTCTATTTCTAATGTGCTGTTTGCATAGGCTGTTTGTGACCACCCCTCCTTCCCATGATTGTTCACAATTATGTGCCTATGTTCTTTTAAGGAGAAAAAAGGGCACTTCCTGTCAATTCTCCCCTATTGTTGGCTATTTTCTTTCCTAGGACGGCGAACGCTGACACGCTTACTGTAACACTAACCAATCACACTCCTCCTGCCTGAATCTGACCAATCGACCCAACGAAGGCAACGATTACTAGCCAATCAGAGGCAGAAAAGGGCGGGGGATGACTTCGCCATCCTAGGACAAAAGAGGGCTTCCTGTTGACGTTGAGTGACGCTTCAATGTTTTGAGTTTCAGCGCCTTCGTGATTCAGAAGTGTAGCAGGGTCCCGTTTGTCTCTATGAAGTTTAAACGATGGAAACCCACTCCAGCGTCAGTTTGATGGTCATGTATGAGGATGAGTCGGTCGATGTTCGCTGTGGAGACGGAGTCCAGCTGCAGTTGTCACCGTGTGGCTGTGAGTTCATGCTGGTCAAAGCCAAAGACCCCTGTGGTCATCCTCTGCAGCCCCCTGAGAGGTTACGACAGAGGACCAGGTTCACCATTAGCACCTACAAGGTACCACCATCAGGGATCATAACTAAGTAACAAACGGCTTTGTGCAGGGTTAAGTGCATAGTTTGCTTATAGTTTGGCCATGCTGAAAACGAAATAAAAATATGTGTAAAAAATAAAATAACAATTAAACATATTTATGTTTGAAAAGAAGTAAGAAGAAATGAATGGGCCTACTAATTAAGTCCTGGCTAGACCCTTTTTTTATATTTTATCAATAAACAATAAACATAAATATTTCAACTTTTTGCCCCCAGTGTTTTTGATTGATTACACAACTCAATCACACAAATAAAACTGTCAGAACTGTCAGAACTAAACAAACAAAACAACACAAATCAAAAACAACCTACACTTCCTGTTCCCTGTCATACTATGCCAGTTTCCCTCTCTGATAATCCGTCTCATTTCAATTCAATGTTATTTTTAAACACTTGTTTAAACGTTTTAAATGCTCTGCATGTTTTCACTTCCTCAACACAGTTGTTCCATAACTGAACGCATTTGACTGTAATAATATTTCAATGACTATTCAGTAATAATAGTTAATTTGCTATTCTTGTTTGCCTGCCACATTTTCTTCAATCTGCTGTCATTTCACAGGAACTGATGGAAGCTGCGTTGACATTTAGAAATAAATATGCTAGTCGACCATATTTACCAGAGGAGCTCATCCCTGCTGCCCACAAAAAGGTACAAAGACTGATTCTGATTGTCCAGTATGTCCCTCTTAAAAAGTTGCCTATGATATCATTGACTGCATCTTGGTCCCCTGCAGCCTTTTTTCAGTATTGACTCAGATGTGCACTGGCCCAGCTGGTCCTCCTGTGATGCGGAGCTAGGACCAGGAGGTGAGACCGTCATCAGGTCGGAGGAGGGACGAGCCGCTCTGATGCTGTCGCCCTCGGGTGAAGAATTCTCCGTTGAGTTCACATGCAGCCTCAGCCAGACTCACAGACAGCAGCACAGCATGCAGCAATTGAGTGGAGACCCTGATGGCAGCCCAGGAAGTCAGCTGCTGCAGCACGTTAGCAGTCTGACCTTTCAGGGGGATGAAAAGACCAAAGAGGGAAACAGAAGGGATCAGTCACTCAGAACCAGATGTTCTCCTGGGATCATCACCCACAGCGCTGCCCAGCCAAAGGTAATTCTTCTTGATTTTTCAGTGCTTACATCTCAGCTTTGATGGAGTATTTAACTTCTCTTCCTTTTCAGCCAGAGGAGATGTACCAGTGCACCACAGTGGTCCAGCATCACTCCTGCTGTGCCGTTGCCCACACTTGGCACTACCCTCTCTCCCTGGCTCGCCATCACTGGACAGCTCGTCTCTCTAAAACTCCTGAAGATGTTGAAGCAGAGGGAACCAGGCATTCAAACCAGGCAGACAGTGGAATACACACATTAAATATTGGAGAGATCAAATCTGGCCTTCCTCAGTCATTGCCTCTCACATGTTCATCACCTCATTGGCACAGGTTCATTGATCAGCTGGCTTTTGTACATAACAGATATATACCACACTCTTTAACACTGTCCGCTGACTGATTTGTTGTTTCCTTGCTTATGTGTTTTAAGGTGGAAAATTAAAGACCCCCTGGCCACAAAAGAACAATCAGATCAAGACTTTGCAACAGATCCTGTAAAAGTGATGTGGTGTCAAGGAGTGATCTACAGGTATGCAGATTTGAGGCTTAACAAGAGCCTTGAGTATCTATGAAATGTGTCTTCTATTTTTAAAATATTTGATAAAGATGCATTTTTAGAGTGAATTATTTCAAGACGTGTCAAGATCACTGATAAACTTGAGTCCTCTCTGAATTCTATCTTTAAACTGTGACAAAACATCTTAGGCTTTATATTATATTCCATCAAATGTTGCCTCTGAGGTTGTTTTCATTGTGTTCAAACTCATGATTAAAAGCTAAGTTCAAGTATTATTTATTTGGTAAAAGCAGAAAATAAATAAATACAGATATATATCACAAAACAACTTCTAAAACTCCAGTAAGTAATTTATTTGACCACTTGGGGGCAGAATAAACAGCTTTACACACAAAATTACATATCATCTCATTGTTAGCAAACAGTTTCTCTTTTACCCATAAGAAGCAACATGAATATTCACTTGAAGTCCAGTATTCACTCATTTTAGCCATTAATATCTGGGGGAAACATCTGGCTAAATGTTCAACTGTGTTCTCCAACTATATGATTCTGTTTCAGCTCATCATTTCTTGAGTAGGAACTTTTCAAACACGCAAATGTTGTAGTGATACATGATGCTTGCAGCTTCACTGTGTTTGTGCCTGTATGTCTTCTGTGTAGGATACTGAGCGGGGCTGTGCCTGTCATTGAGGTTTCTCTGGGAGATGGATCAGTCATCCAGTCTAACGGTGTCCTTAACACTTATTTCACCCATCACAAGCCTGAGCTCCAGTCAGGGAGGGTAAATGTAAGCCTCTCATCTTAATATCTATTGTGCTGTATTGCAATAGCATGTTATCCTTTGCAAGCTCCACATGGAAGTCTAAATCACTGATTATGTCACAGGTGAAAGAGGTAACGTACCACCTGAATAATCTTCCACCTGATGTGCCTGGACAGGTGTACTCTATATGCTCTGTTGTGAATCGTGCGAGCAGGTAAGCTGCTTGCTTCATCACTCTCATGAATTTGGAGACCTTATTTCCTTCAACTCTCTGACCATCAAGTTACCGTTTTCCAGGATCCTCGCTTGCTACGACCAGGCCAAGCAATCGCTGAAGCTTCCAGTCACACCCAGCTGCTTACAAGAGGTGAAAGAACAGATCTTTTGTGACTACTACTATTAATATCTATTTACACAGTGTTCAGTTTTCCTAATTGCCTGTTATCTGGATTATAGGATAGACATTTTTCTAAACCAGCAATACTTGAAGTAAACCTGACCAATCCTACAACTGTTGAAATGGTAGAAAGTCGGTGAGTTATATTTTTCTCATCATTCTTATTATATTTATATATTATATGTTAATGTCTGTATTACCAGCTTGTTTATAATGTCCATACTACTTTCTGCTCACTTCAGGTCAGATCTTGTAGCTGCAGAACTGGAGAAGATAAAACGATTCAACTGTATCCTTCAACAGTTTTTCTGGTGTGAAATTTAACAAATGGGGCATGTTTATTGTAATTGCATTAGGTGGTAATCCGGTTACATGTGCAGGAATGAAGGAATGTTTGTGCTCTTTAACATCCTGTGCCTAGTCCTGCTGGAGAATAACTACCTGCTGGGAAGTGAGAAAAGAAGTGCACGACTGGAAGATAGTCGTGTAGAGCAGGTGACTGTTGAGCAGGTGAATGAGAGCTGCATAGCCGAGGCTCTTCAGAGGACATCCAAAGCCATACAGGACATCGATGCTCTCATATCTGCTGCCACGCTGACTTGAAAGAGTCCTTCTCAAGAGTCTGAGCTTGACTTCAAAGATATGAAGCCATTTTATTGCTATGTGTAGAGACTCAAATAAAGACTTATCTTTATGTTGATGGTGGTTTTTTATTTGATTTGGATTTATGAATTATGAATAGTTGAAGGCTGGATTAATGATGGCAAACGTACTCACAGAAAACGTTTTCCCTGTCGCTAATGTTACTACACAGTCTCTTCCTCAACTTATAGGACCTTGCAATGATGCAGATTGGCTTCAATACCTTGATGTTTCCTCCTTACACCCACGCCAAATCGTAGTTAAAGAGTGTGAATCATAAAAAGACACCTCGGTATGAGGAGCATGTGATTTGTTAAATATGAAGACGTGTACATGAATGTGAAAGAGTGTCCTGGTTGTTCATGAGGAATAATTCTGTTATGATTTTTTTTTTTAGGTATATTAGTATAATGAAAATTACATGCTAAATTGTGATTATCAATTTTCAACTTGAAGTACTCAAAAGAAAAAGCAGCTGAATCTATATCTTTCAGAAATGTTGGCACTTAGCCGCCACAAACCAAATTAAGTCTTTATAACATTTCCACATAGCCAATCTTCTGGTCAACTTCTTCCTTTCAGGAGAAAGACTCAAATCTCAACACCAAAACCTGTTGAGGCAGTAACTGCTTGCTTTGCATTTGCCTTTTATATTGCAAACAAGACATAAGGTTATAGTTATCATAAGGTTTTTACGTTTCAAAATGTTGTCAAAGTGTCCTATGTCTTGAATACATTTTTAGTTTATGCCCTAGTCATCATCTGGGTCAGTGGGTTTTACAGTCATACCAAACTGAAAGGAGTTGTCTTTTCTTACTCGATAGAAAAGTAACTTCCTATGCAGGTGGAACATTTTTAGAGAACCACTATATCACACCCTGGCCGCACTGACATACACACAGCACTTGTATGCAAACCAGCGATCAGGTGAGTGTCAGTTACTGACGAATTTTTTAAATCAAAATATGTTCCTGCAATTCTGCCTTTAAAAAAAACAACTCCTTTTTCCATTTTTCTCTTATCTTTTTACCCCTAAAGTGTGCATGTAATATTTTTATTCAGGCTCAAGCTTGTTACAAACCATGTTTGTTTTCAATTTCTGATGATATCTGATGTAACATCTGTTAACAATTGGGGGTTTTCCTCTTTTTTCCTTTCCTAAAAGTGGAAAAATGTAAAAAGTGAAGTTAGGATCAAATGCTTTTTAGACTGAAAAGGAATTATTTCATTTCGCTCTGTATACAGGAAAGTCATACAGCATCTATCGGTCTAATGACTCAATTCAACGAAACAGGCAAGTCTGTGCAAGAAGCTTCCAGTAAACTGGCTGTCCAACAAAAGGACTGCGATGTATCATCTGTGCGGGGCATAGTATCTACTCTGAAGCAGAATCTATCGTGTGATGCAGATATGATCAGCAGCTCTCACACTCCTAAGCCTGAATTTAGGAGAATATTCGCAGCTACCCCCTTAATAGTGAATTTGGGATCATCATCACTCAGACTTGCTGAAACACAGAGACACACTGACACGTCCTTCAAGCCCAGTCTTTCCAAAAATGCATTGATGAAATCTCAGAAACCTAACAATACAACAACATTTGGAAGTCAAAATAAATTTCAACTGGAGAGCACTGACTCATCTGTTCCCATGAGGAGAAGCCTTCCTGATATGCTTGATCTGGGAAGTCCTCCTTCAAAGCCTGACAGACCTCCAGTTGTTAACATTGATCGGTTTGGTAGAAACAGAACATCTGGTGAGATAAGACATGATGGTGAGAAACAGTGATAAATGCTGTTAGACTATTATAAGTTATTGCTCTTTCAAATATGTAAACTGCATCTTAATGTTCAGTGTGTTAAACTATGTTGGCATTTTCATGTGATAGGACAAGGGATGAAGATTCCACTACCACCTTTACATTCATGCCCGTCATCAAACCAAGCAGCTGCTTTGTAAGTGGTGATATTACAGAGCTGAGATGTGCACAATTACACTGTGCACTGTCAGAACCGATGGGACTTTCATTGTGGATACACTATCTGCTCCAATCTGTCTAAAAATTGCAACACAATCTCTCTTTATAATCAAGGTGCCAACAGTTGGTCGATGAGGAGATCTACGATGATTGCATCACAAACCCTCCACCAGTTCCCCCTAAAGGTTCCTCCACCACTTCCCTTTTTTAAAAAAAAACACTATATATAACTATCAGTCAGGTGTTCAGGTATATCTAAAATGTTATGACCTGTTCCATTGTCTCCACAGGACAGTCTTCAAATAGGACAGAGGTATTAATAGCTTTTAATAGATTACTTTTGGAAAACAACAGTGGTTAGTTTAAATAATGTAGCAATTATATCATCTGTTATTCATCATCATTTTAAACCCTATTTTCTTTACAGACTGACCAGAGGAAAAAAATGAATTATGAACTTAAAAAAATATGGTGAGGAAATTCATGTGTGACATAATTATGTGTACTATATATATTGTAACTTATTTGCATTACCCCTCTCAAAAGCAATCATTTTCCTTGAGGTATCAAGGATGTTGAGGCAACATGTTTCTTCATGTCACACTCTACTGTCTAAGAGTGAAAACATGACTATTTTTAATCTTTCCACAGGACAAAACAGGCAGAGGAATCTAAAACCCATCAAGAAAGTAATAGTGGAAAAGAGGACACAAACAAAGCCGCAGAGAAGAAACAGGCAGTAAGTGGCTTCAGTAAATGTTGTCATTATAACGTTTGTAGCAAAATGGTGTTTTTAATTAAAATTTGATGGAATGATCATGGTAATTAGGAGCCAAAAGGAACCACTGGCTCAGAGGAAATGAAAAGGAAAGACATAAAAGCAAAGAAAAGGGAGAAAAAACAGCAGAAAGTCAAAGAAAAGAAGGAACGAGAAGCAAAGAAGAAGTTTCAGGTAAATGCACAAAGCTGCTTTCTGGATTTTAATTATTTAACTATTTTTATTAATATACCAACACATTTAGATACACTGTGACACGAGTATATCAGTAATTTCATGTTATAATTTCATGCATAAACATATGAACAACAGAACATATGTCAAAAAAACTGATGACTAACTGTCTCCTTATCCTCAAATAGATTAAAAAACCTGTTCATGAGACTGCGATGGGGAAAGGGAGAGGAAAGGGGACCATCCACAATGCAGGTAACCAGAGGAAGAAGTGCTAGCCAGGAATATAGAAGGCTACTGTCAATTGCCTCAATTTACTGACAAACTCCTTGTGCTCAGTATTGATAACATCCTAGCAGTAACTGCACAGATCTATGACCCGTATTGTGCTCTTTCAGATGACTATGTGCGGAATGAACGTGTTGATATAAGCCATAATGATTTAAAGCAGTGTGATGGGGCTCAGTCTAAAGACGAGTCTGAGGATTATGATGACATCGGAGCACTAGTTGATAGGTACAAAACATTATACCTCTTACACACAGCATCAACATCTAGAGATAAAAGTGCTGATTTTATGCTTTCTCTCCTTTTTAGTGGGCTTGAAGCACACAATTGTAAGTAGCTTGTATTGTTTGTAAGTCATTTGAATGTGTTGAAATATGAAAATATGTCAATAAGGCCTCTATTTAATCATAACTGTTCATTTTCCTTTTTTTCCAATAGTTGAGCAGGATGATATTTATGATGATATAGGTGATCTGGAGACAAGGTACTCCTTTTTTTTATATTTCCTTTGAATGGATGGGTCAGATTTGGTCATTTGTTACAATAGAAAACACAGAGGGTGCATTTAAAGTAGATGCCCACAATATAGGAGACAGTAGGGGTCAGTGTTTAACCAAAAACTCTAAAGTCACTTTCTTGGACAGAATCAAGTGTTAGGTTGAATTGATATTCACTGACAACAATGTTCCTCAGTCAGGCTCAAAAGAAATACTGCTTACAAGGCGAGTGTCACTTGAAGTCAATTCAAATCCTGAAGAAGTTAATTTATGTTTCTTATGTGTTGGTGACACTTAGTGGTTAATATGATTATTACAACCATTATAACCTGCTGCACAATATTACCTTTTAAAACTCATAATGTGCGATTTTGGTTAAGAATGAGTGAGAGAAATGTTAACTTAACTCTTTGATTATTATTTACACAGCTGTGATATTTATGATGACATCGGAGAAGGTATGTAAGACAAATATTTTATTTTGCTACTTTTTATATGACAGCTATACTTAGGAGTCAATTTGCAGAATACAATTTTGCATAGAAAACATACAATCAGTTTATAAAACAATTCAATTCAATTCAATTCAATTCAAATCACTTTATTTGTCCCTGAGGGGCAATTTAAAAGGGCCATGACAGTAGCTAAAAAAGAAACACAATCAACAAACACAAGCAACACACACACTGCACAATCAAGCAGCACACACACACTGCAACAGACAACATACAACACATAAATAATCATTTATAAAGTGCTTTGATTATAAAGTGCATTCAGATTTGTGATCAAAAATCTTAGTTTATGTAAAAAAAATAAAAAAAATAATAAGAAAGAAATAAATAAAAAATAAAAAATAGAAAAGAATCATAAAAAAAGTATGCATATCAACACGATCAGTTGATATGCATAATTAGTACTTCTACTGTTGATATTGCAAGTACATTTAACAAATTATAATTCTATACTTATGCTCAACTAAAATGTTAAATGCAGGACTTTCACTTGTTATGGATGTTATTATGTTATTAGGATTCAATGTAAAAACAAACAAACCAACAAAAAGCTAATATTAAGATGAAATGTTTCTTTTTTCCCACAGACTGTGTCTGAACTCAGCTGATCTACAATATTGATAGCACAGATCAGATTGCCAGATACTGCAGATTTCAACATCCCACAGTATGCAGTGTTTGTATATTGTTGATGAATTACCTCTTTGTATCATTTAGAGTATTGTACATTTTCTTGATCATCAACCTGGCAAATACATAATCAATTGATACATGATTTATTATATGATTTAAGATCAATACATAACTGTGATAAATGTAATGTTGCAACCTGTTTTAATTTGTGATTACGCCGTATTTCACAGTGCTGAGCTTTTGAACGGTCATTGTAGTTGTAACATCCTGTAATAAATGGATGTTAGTTGGTAGATTGTTTGATTGCATGAAAAATGTGTAATGATTTGAATTTATTTATGCAGATTATTGGTTGTGGCCACCATTGAACAGAACTAATGCATGTTTTTTTTCATTGTTGATATTATTAATTTTGAAGTTTTGTTGTTGTTGGTTTGTTTTTCCAATTATGTGTGTATTAACAGGCTACATATCTTGTTCCTATAGTTCCTACAAAGCTTCACTGTGCAGAATGGTGTATGTGCAGAGTTTGTTTTTACATTCATCTGCTGAAAATGGAAAGTTTCTCTGTGCTTGTTGAAAATGCAATTTTAACGGGTGGACCCTACGAGCATGATTTGTGACATCACAAACAGTTTGGAAACCAATCAATTATGAATCATAATGAAATAAAGATAACATAAAGGACCTGACCTCATTTCAATTTGTTGATACACTCCACAGGGTAACAGGGCAAAGGGTAAAAATAATGAACAAATAAATAAATAAATTGAAAAATATATTAACAGTAAAGGTCAGCAATAAAATTGATTTTTTTTAAAATTTTGGAGCAAACTAACTATGTGTACATTTCTTATTGTTGTTGAACTTGGATTTATGGATGTGAACTTCTCCAAGTAAGATGAATACATTGACAGTCTGCTGAACCTTCCAGGGTTTTTTCTCATAACAAAGGTATATAATAATTATAGTGTCAAATCTTCAATTGCTTTTCCAGAATCATGATGTATAGGCTACTGACATTCATAAAACAGATATTTAGTTGTGTTATCACTATCCTCAAATCTTGTGATGAATTTGTTGGTGAGATAGCCTATATATGAAAGTTTGATGGGGATAACAAATTTATACAAGAGAAGCCATGACATACATATCCCACATTGAGTAATTGTCCTTTTCCTGCAGAAATAATTTCTTACATGTTTATTAGTACATTTGTGACTATCAATATTTGTTTCCAATTCCTGTAGAATAGCACTATTACCATTTGACACTCTTTTATGAGTGACAGGAAAGGTTTTTTAGATCAGAGCAATTCCTTATAACTGAGCTTAATCCTTTTGTCTGCAAGATAAATAATGTTCCTGTTAATCCAGTGTTGTAAATAATAGTGATCTACTCTGTCTGCTTACGTATCCTACTCATGGTTTTAGTGTGCTGATCTCTGCTCAGTGGGAGGTCTGCCCTGCTGCTGGCTGCCTATGTCGTTGTCTGTGTTATCCCTTTCTCGCGAGAAGCCACGAAGTTTCCGGTGTTGCGTGTGTGTATGTTCCTGGAAACATGGCGGCCAGCTTCCGCGGCCGTCCTATCCGGAGTGTTCGGATGCGAGGTAAGCATGAACAAACTCGGCTCAGTGGTGTCTGTGTTGAGGAGATATTGTGAAAGTAGATGTTGTGAGGCATGTGATGACCCCGGTGTGTCCGTGGTGTGTGTTTTTGAACAGGTCGGAATGACAGCGGGGAGGAGAACGTACCGCTGGATCTGAGCAGAGGTGAGAGAGAGAGAGAGAGAGCGAGAGAGAGAGAGAGAGATAGAGAGAGAGGCTTCATCTCATCTCAAAATGGATGAGCAGCCATCAACACTAGCCCTGTGAAGCGAAAAACCACTTACACAGTGTCCTGTCGTTGTTATTACCATTTTTCTGGGGTCCCCTTGTTGCAGTTCGTCTTATAACACTGCGAGCAATGTCTTAATAAGTGGCGGCGGTGAGCTAACGTTAACTTAGCAGCCACCAGCTAACCAGCAGCCATGACGACGCTGTGTTGTTGTGGTCTGTGAGTGAGCAACATAGCCTGTTATTTATCCAGCCAGCCACCCATACGTGCTACAGTCATGTGTTGGTCATCGCTGGCTGTGTGAGAGACATCTGAGTAGCATTTAAAAAGCACACAGAGTGCGCAGAGTGTGTTTTTTTCTTTTCTTCTAACTGATGCACAGCTGCACAGCCTGTTCACATTTTTTTACTCATCCAGCAGCAACACTGCACAACAGTTTGTTTACATGACTGTCTCAGTCTTTAGTACCCACATCTCTGCTGGTTTTATTCTAACTGTCTAAATAAATAAATAAATTAGGGCTGTTTTGTAAAACCAACTGTATCTTTGTGTCCATTACATGATTGTACCCCCCCCCCCCCCCTCCCCAAACATAAGCCGCAAGTGACACTTTGTCTGTCAGCTGTTTCGTCATGGATGTGGATAAAAAAATTAATCCATCCATTATAGATGATAGACAGATTATCTTTTTAAAACATTTATATTTGTAAATCCTGTCCTCACAAGATTGCTGTAGTAATTGTTTTTCTTATGTGTTTCAATTAGCATTTTTGAAGAAAATGTATATTCGTAATTACATAGTATTACTGTTTTACTATTTGGCAGACGAGCTCATAAGACTTGGTTTCACAGTCCTGTATTATAATCAGCAATCATTCCTAGGGTAAACGTTTCACTGGGATCATAAGGTTTCCTTGTATTTCAATCCTTTCAAGAGGATCAGTAAAGAGTCCAGGTTTCTTCTTTTAGTGAGTCAGACCGGTTCATGTGGACTGTAAATCATAATCAGCAACAAGGAGGATCAGTCAAGTTCAGGTTTTAGTTGTCAATGATCAAGACCTATTTATGCAGACTGTAAATCACGATAGATGGTTACTGTTAGGTTAAGTATTGTATGCATCTCTTTAAATTGATGCTTTATTAGTTTCTGCAGCATTTACCTTTCAGTTGAAATACAGCGTCTGGAGCTGCTGAACAGACACTGATTCTTGCTAAAAGAACAGTCCTCCCTAAGAATAGCTTGTTTCGTGTCAAGCACATTTAGCATTAAAGTAAGCACTGAATAGTTGAAAGGAACTGAAAACACAAAACACTTCCCTGCTCTGGTCTGGCTTTTGCTGTCTAGACCTTGTTTTTAGTGCACACACTAAATTAAAAACAACTTCCTTCCTGCAACATATCAATTACGGTTCACAGACTGATATTATGGCAATAATGCTTAATGCTTGTCTTGGTTACATTGTATTTTCTTTTCTTTGTCCCGCAGAACCATCAGAAAACTTCCGTGAAATCCTTCAAAATGTGGCCAAACCGCATGGAGTCAGTAACATGCGAAAACTGGGCCACCTGAACAACTTCACAAAGGTAACACTGTCGTTTTGTGATGCTTTATGCCAGCTTTTCATCTGTTAAACACTGAGAAATAGTGAAAGTGCCAAAATTGCTTTAAATTATCTCCCTGAAAGACCAATCGGACAGCCCCGTTAATTCAGACGTGACATTTCATGGCTACTGTTTAGGTGTCTGTAAAGACGACTGGCTGTGCCCCACTTCCTCTGTGGTGTCACCACTGACCTCTCCTTGATCCTCTCCTCTCGGGTGTTGCTGCCAGCAGGCCTAGCTGTGCCTGTCATTGTGATGCTGACAGTGAATGTAACAGGAGCTCTAGGGATGGGAAAGCACTCCTACTGTGCACCAACAGCAGCACTTTGACTTTGAAACCTGAGATTTCGAATGTTTGAAACATTACAGTTATGTATATGAATGAAACATTTACGAACAGGGCAAGTGATGTATTATGATCGGTCTTGTGTTGGTTTTTGTTGTAATGTCAATGGTACTAATGAAGAAATGTTATCCAGAGCAACTTAATGTGTGTTCAGCTCAACAGAAACATAACATCAGAGATTAGAGATTGTAGGAGGTGACAGAACTGCTTTAAACTCACAGAGGCCAAGCTGAGTATTCAGGCTCTGTCTCAGGGCTGGGTGATATAGACAAAATCAAAAATCACAATATTTTTAACCCAATGCCTCTATCGCCACATGGTGCTGTTGGTGCTTTCACAAACTATTTACACAATAAGATTTTTGATAACTAAT
Source organism: Scomber japonicus (assembly GCF_027409825.1). Classification (NCBI taxonomy): domain Eukaryota; kingdom Metazoa; phylum Chordata; class Actinopteri; order Scombriformes; family Scombridae; genus Scomber; species Scomber japonicus. Next base: position 28,375,355 of record NC_070586.1, on the reverse strand, counting down.
CATCGGTAATGTGGATATAATGACTAAGCAAATATTAGAACAGCTAGAACAATCTGGTGAGTTCACATCACTGTAATACAGCCTTTAAAACCAGGAATAGGCAACACTTACTCCATATCATAATATTTGGATATTCAAAATCAAAGATATTTAGTCTTAATTCAGAATATCAATATATCGCCCAGCCCTACTGTGTTTGTCTCACTGTGTTTGATGACGATTGTGTTGCACAGATTTATTGTTTGCAAAAAAACAGAGGAGGAAGAAGAAGAAGAGATTCAGTTGTTTTCCTATTGTTTTAGTGCGGATGGAGAACTTTTTGATGAGGGTAGTGTGGAAGTTGTTACTTGTAAGCAGTGTTTTTAGATTACAGAATTTAGTTTCTCACTGTGATGGACTTCCACCTAACACATACAGGGACACACTCAAACCTTTCTGTTATTCTCAACAGGAAAAACAGGAAATAGAAGATTATCAAATAATTTGCAGAAGAAAAGAAAGTATAAGGGGAAGATCGCAGCTTCTCTTACTTTGAGCACAATATTTTTGCTCACCATCATGTCTCACTGAGAAATGTTGAAAGCATTTGCCCATATGGGCCAGCTCACCTCCTCCAGGGCACAGATCCCTGTCAAGATATTTGCTGGTTTCTGCTGATTGACCTGCTGCCTTAAACCACATTTGGATTGATCGCCGGTGCCCTGCAGACAGTGACTATCGGCCTTCAGAAAACTTGGCAGCTGGCACCGAAGCAGGCTGAAGGCTTCAGAGTCTCATTGGTGCACCTAACTCTCTTGTTTACAACAAGACAGCAGGGTAATATCCATGACGTGCGTGTGTGTGTGTGCGTGTGTGTGTACGTCTGTTGCCTCTGATTCCTTATAAGGGTTCCAGGACAGGGAGGGTGACCTAATCCCCCTGGAGAGTGTCACATGCCCTTCTCCCCCATCTTCTTTCCCCTCCTCCTGCCTGCTTGGGCTGTGACATCACAGCTGGTTCACAACAACCCCCTACTCCAGCAACAACCCATCCCACCCCATCCCTCTCCAGCTTTCCTCCTGCTCTCCTCTGTGGTTTATGTCGGAGAAGAGCATGCAGCACTGAGAAAAAAAAGTCACGGAAAACTACCTGTCTAATTCACTTGTCGACTTTCCAGATTGTGCTGCGTCATGATTGCGAGTTTACACTGAGCTGCTGTGACAAAGCAGCTCTGACTTGTTGGTACTGCTGGGGCGCTTCTAAGAAAGGTGGCAGCTCCAAAATTGCAGCATCATTTTCCCCAAGAAGCTCTCTGCTCTCCACTCATTATTGTTTTTCAGTCTGTGTTATTGCTGGATTTTGCTCGGCAGTTGAAACAGACAAAGACTCGTTGTTTTTATAACGAACTGCCTTTGTGTACATAAAATGTGAAACTTGTATACGCCAGCTGTGTGTGGGCCCTCCGTTAATGATGGAGGATCTGTTGTGAGGGGAACTGCTTAAAGTGGCAATTCATGCTGAAAACAGGGTTGATTTTCGTGGCCTGTCTGGGAACGATGCAGAAAAACGGGGACGTATAGTTTGGATGTGAGTGGAAGAATATTACAGAACTAGTTAAGCAATCACTTTCTTTCCGTTGTGGCGCCGTACATTTCCGACATCATCAAGCGCATTCAATCAAGAAACGCAAGAGGTGACATAAGCCTCCATCGAGGACTGGACTTGTGAATGTGTTGCCTTGACGTGAAACATTCATCCATTCGCGATTCAGCTCCTCTATATAAGTCAGCATGTAACAGACATGCCTGCACGGCTGCTGCAGCACCCTGTAGGAAAGTGTTGTGTTGTTGGATATAAACAGTTTGAGGTGTCCTTTTGCTATCATGATGCCTTATAACCAGCTATATGTTTATTGTTGAGCCAATCACCATCACTGTATGAATCAAATCATGTATTTTCTGTGTGTGTGTGTGTGTGTGTGTGTGTGTGTGCGTGATATAGCTGTTATGCAGCATTGGCCACCATGAGGAAAACTTTGGGTTTACATACGAAGAAATCATCGTTTGGTAAGTGTTGTTTGAACTCTGTGTCACAATCATCACTTTGTTGTGTGTGCAGTAAATGATATTTTTAGTCTGTGTTTGTCTGTATTTTGTATTTTGAACACAAGTTTTTCATTGAGGAGCAGCTGGAATGTATAAAAGAAGGTTGTTAATTGTGTACGTTGTCTATTTTAGCATTTTCGCCTCACTGAAATGTGTGATCTTTTATTTTATTTTATTTTTATTTTTTTAAATCCACAGTCTACGATTAGCTCTACTCAATGAGGCTAAGGAAGTGCGTGCTGCAGGGTTGCGGGCACTCCGCTACCTCATTAGGGACACCATCGTGCTGCAGAAGGTCCTCAGACTACAGGTGGACTATTTGATAGCCAGGTGAGAGTTGTGCTGTGTCCATAAGAGCCAGGTGGAAAGATGTTGTCAGACTGACTTTTAATGTTGGATAGTAGCGAAATGCAACACGCCAATCACACTTATTTTCTCCTACTTAAAGGACATGACTAATTATGTCTGTGTGTTTTGTGTAGATGCATCGACATCCAGCAGAGCAATGAGGGGGAGAGGACTCAGGCTCTGAGACTAGTTCGAAAGGTAAGATTATATATATGTTTTGTTCCTTTTTGTCCTCAGTGGTTCGTTAATTGATCTGTAGAGTCGGAGGAATGTGCCTACTGCTCTCACTGCTCAGGCTAGTGCTAGCATAGTGCCACTGCAAAGATCATTGGGTGAGCAGCAGTGTCAGCGTGTGGATGGTTTGCACGAGACTGCAGCCGAGGATATTTATAGCTCCTTCTGTAGTTTACTGTAAACCTTCTTCACACCCACACTCTCACTCACACACACACACACACACACACACACACACACACACACACACACACACACACACACACCGAGGCAGGCTCTGGTTTCAGGAAAGGACCACTAACCATACAAGCAGCAATACAACCCTTGTGTTGGTTGGTTGTATGTTATCACTTTTTAAATTTTAACATCACATCACATTGGACCTTTCTGTCTCTTCTGTTCTCTCTGCTCTCTTATCTCTTCTGTTTCTGTCTCTGAGCATTATCCGAAAAAAATGCTAACATAAAAAAAAAAAGTTCAGTTGTCTCTGTTTGTCCAGACTTATTTGATGACTCATGTTTTTGTTTTTGTTTTATTTCCTCCCCCTCCCTCTGCAGATTATCACTGTCAATGCAATGCTTTTCCCCACTTCTATTGCAAACTCTCTAATCGCCGTGGGAACTGATGGACTACAAGAGAGAGACCGCATGGTCCGCGCAGCCATCGCTATCGTCTGTGAGCTAGGTGAGTCCTGTTGAGATGGAGGTACACAACACCATCATTTTGTGGGCACTTTCATGTTGAGCTGGGTAGAAAAAACCTTGAAAAATACATATTTTGCTTTGAATGAATATGAAAAGCCTCTCTAATATTTCTTTGTTGTTGATCGTAGCCCTAAAGAACCCAGAGGTGGTGGCCAAACGGGGAGGCCTCAGCACCATCCTCAAGAGTGTGATTGACTGTCAGCTGAGCCGCATCAATGAAGCTCTGATCACCACCATCCTCCATCTACTCAACCACCCACGTACCCGTCAGTACGTGCGCGTCGACGTCGAGCTGGAGGTACACACACAGAGACACACACACACACACACACACACACACACAGAATATGAATTGAGAGGAAGTGGCTGTTTATAAATGAGCCTGGGAGTCATTCCAGTCAGGATTAGCAGCTGTAGGTTGCCCGTCTCTTTCCCATGGAGCTTAGAGTAATCAGTTACAACTTTCCTCTAAAGCCTCATTGTCTGTAAACAGACACCTGGGACAGAAACATCTCATCACTGCACTCATAATAGCCCAATTGATGTTATATGAGACAAGTTAATTATTTTTGCAAAAGGTTTTATGTAAATGTTTAATGCTTATTTATTTTTGTAAAAGAACAAATAATAAGTTGAATGTTTTTTATATGTGCATTACATGTGTGTGTGTGTGTGTGTTTGTTCTGTTCTCCAGCAAATCCTCGCGCCTTTTACAGATTTTCACTACCGTCACAACGCAGATATGGCTGAAGGGCAACTCAAGTGAGTGTGTGTGTATGTGCGCTTGTGTGTATGTGGGGTATGAAGAGTGTTAGTGTTACAGTAGAAACAAAAAGATAGTGTTCTGACATTTCCATCTGTTTACTGTTTTCCATGTTCCTATATTGGTAACATCATGCGTTGAGAAAGTTGAGGGTTTGTATAGTGTTTTTGTGATGTGACCCTTATTGTCAGAACTACTTGACTCCACATTTACTCACCCGAGGGTTAAGTAGAGCAGGGTAAAGTCATGATAATCCTCTAAGTCACTCTGAAAAGACAGGCTTTTTAAATAAAAGACTTTTTTATTGATTCTCCTTGACCTTCATGTTTTGCTCTGCTTACATTTGTTGTGCAGTCCTGCTCCTTTCATGAAAAAGCTCCATAATGCTGTGTGAAAAGTGCTGTACCGAGATCATAATAATGATGTGTGCATGGAACATGGTGTCCTGTTTTTTTTTTTTTTTTAATGTTTGTTTTCATGGTTACAGGGAGGACAGAGAGTCACGTTTCTTGTCTAGTAGAATGGCCATAGTTGCAGCTTTCCGCTCCTGGTCTGGTAAGTGCTCAGATAATAAACATAATAAATAAATGTTGTTATTTAAGTGAGAAATTGATATGAATTTGTTTTAAATGTATTGTGTTTTACAGTTGAATGTTTCTTTTTTTGTACTTAGGGATTATCAACCTATGCAAGGCTGGAAATTCTGGCATCCAGTCTTTAATTGGCTTACTTTGCATACCAAATATGGAAGTTAGGGTGAGTATTGAAACAACTGCATAGAAAATATGTAAAAATGTCCCAGAAAATAAGGACATTTGTGGATTTAAACACAATGGATAACTTTTGTTTACCACTAAAGCGACCAAGAAATCACTGATAAAAATCTCCACTGTCAAGTATTCTTCCCACCAGCTTTAGTGTTGCAACTCATTTCTATGGTCACCAATCTGTTCTCATTCACCCCACATAGCACTTGCATTGACGTTAGCCATACTGACCTGAGTTTTTCCAGGCTTTCACCTTCTTTGGGAAAGATTCTGGTCATACCAAATGTGTTTTTTTTAATATTTGGAGTCATCGCAGAGAGAGATCAAATAACCACAACAGATCAAGTGCTCATAGATGTTATCACTGTTACTGTGGATTCATAGAGAAACTAGAGCTCCCTCAATCCTTTTGGCACATAATGTTCCACAGCGGTACAATTAAGATTTTGGAAGTGCTCTTTGGAGTGCTGGTAAATGTACTTAGTGCAATATCAAACACGTGTGCGGATTAGGGATGTCCCGATATGACTTTTTCACTTCCGATACGATACCGATATTGTAGCCTTGAGTATTGGCCGATACCGATATCAATACGATACGATATAGGCACGAATCATACATATATTTATTCCTTATTTTGTTGTGTGGAATGTTAGAAAAGGCTTGATAAAGTGATGTTACTGTTACTGATGTTGTAGTGATATAACAGAAAACAATAGTCAGCAACAGTAGGTATAGGAAAAACTGACCCATTTATTATTAACCAATTGGTTACATAAATTTTAACCTTCAACATAAGAGTATTACCTCAACAAATCCAATAAAAACAAAATGTTATATTTAAAGTGCAAAATAACCACTGGTTACCAACATCATTATACAATTGAATAGAATAAATTAAATTTTAAAGTGCAAACAATTCAAGTTCACTCCAGTTATTTTTTTTACTGTCAGCATATGTTGGAAACAACTGTGGGCAGGGACAAAAACAACAACAACAACACAATATTGTCCACTGTCCAACTGCTCTAAGTTAAGAGTTCACACAGCTCCAGTTTCACTGACTGACTGTGCCCAAAACAATGTAGTAATTACTCTTAGTCTTCACTGAAGAATAGAGTGTAAACACAATAAACATATCACTCTAATAACAAGAGCATAAAACAAATAATAATCAGTCAGTGCTGACTACCCTTACTACTCCTCCTCCTCCTCCGCTTTCTGCAGTCCGAGCATAATGTGGAGATTTTTTTTTTCACGCGAAAATCCTCATGTTCTTTTTTGTGGTGTTTTTTCAAATGTGCGATGAGGTTGGTTGTATTGAACCTTTCCGGTTCTGTCCCTCCACGGGACACTTGCGCCTGACAAATGTTGCATTTAGCTGCAACGTCTTTGTCCGAGTTTACAGTAAAATACTTCCACACAGCCGACATCACTACACCTTGCTGCAGGCACACACGTTGTCGTTGTTGTGATCACGTGGGCTGTGCATGCTGGATCAGAGACGCTCTTCTTCCGCGGCCGGCACCAACGTTAATTAAGGGGCATAACCGCTACCTACTGTGTTGGAGTGTGATCAAACCAGAGTCACCTATTATTATAGAAGTGCTGGAGCGGTAAATGGACAGCTTATATCGGAGCGTTTATATCGGAGTTTTTAGATTCAGTCCGATAAAATCCGATATTCACTTTTTTGGCTGATATCGGACTGATTTCCGATATCAATATCGGATCGGGACATCCCTAGTGCGGATCTCATAGCTTTAATGTCATTTGCCCTGCAGAAAGGCTTGTTGGAGGTGTTATACGAGATATTCAGGCTCCCTGTGCCCATTGTAACTCAAGACTTCACAGAAGCTCTTCTAAGTGTTGGTAAGAAAAATATCTTTTCTTTTCTTTTCTTAAGAGTTTATTTTTATACTTCATCTGATTGTATTTTGGTACTCAGTAGTTTGAGTATTTTTATACACCGCTCTGTTGAGTGACAGTTTAATAAGGCTGCTTGGCTTTGCATTGTAAAAAAGTACTCCCGAGTTTTACACTAAAATACTATCTTATAACATAGAATAAGTCCATATTGTGCACAGATCGTATAAGATTTTCTTTGCTGTGGTCTACCTCAGATGCCGCCAGGTTCCAGGACACCTGGAGACTGTCTGATGGGTTTGTTGCTGCTGAGGCCAAAGTCGTCCTACCCCATCGAGCTCGCTCCAGGTGAGAGATGACGCAAGAGCAGAGACATTTTGTAAAGCGTAATCCGCTATCTGTCAGCTCAGTCTTTACATGAACCGTGAAATTTGAAATAGATTAAATTTCCTCTGTTTTGGTACAACAGGCCGGATCTGATGGACAACTACCTTGCGTTTGTTCTGTCTGCCTTCATCACCAGTGGGCTGCTAGAGGTGAGCCAACGCAAGTCTGTGTATACTGGGACCTAATCTTTCTTTCATTCCTTTTTTTTCATTTAGATTGCAGATGTTGTTTTATGTTATTAAGATAGTACGGCAAAATAATAATACAATTACATCATTTAGGACTGAACTCCTCTGAGTATTTTGCGTCATCTCATTTATGGGCAGCGGTTTTGTGAGGTTTGAATGCTCAGACTAAGTCACGTTGTCCTTTCTCCTCTTCCGTCTGTCACTGCAGGGTGTTGTTGAAGTGGTGACCAGCAGTGATGATCAGCTTGCTGTCAGAGCCACCATCCTCTTGGGAGAACTTCTACACATGGTAATATAAAAATAGGGGCAGTATCTGTGACACTCAGCATATTTTGGAAAGCTGGAAATGTGTTTTTGTTTTTTTGCCTACTGATGACCCCCAGCACACTAAAGAAATCCCTAGCTTTTAATGTTTAGGCTTGTTTGTCACCGCACATAAAAAGTGTGTATATTTCTATAAGCTGCCATGACGGCGCTGTTATAATACTAAATGTATCAATCTTTGATTTTTCTTCCGCCCTCCTCTCTCTCTTGTTTAGGCAAACACCATCCTTCCTCATTCCCACAGTCACCACCTGCACTGCCTTCCTACCCTCATCAACATGGCAGCCTCTTTTGACATCGCACAGGAGAAGCGACTGTGAGTGCACTTCTGTACAAACACACTTTTTTTTAGCAGAACTATACATTCTCGCACAGTACATTGCATTTTTCTCTCTTCCTCATAAAAGCTCTTGTAACAGTAACCACAGTCCATTTCTAGAAGTGAATCATTAAAAATAACATAAATATATCTTAAACTTTGCATGTTTCAGTCGAGCAAGTGCAGCTGTCAACAATCTGAAGAGGTTCCATGAGAAGAAGAAGAGAGGAACGAAACCAAACAGTCTTTATCTGGACCACATTATCCGCAAGTCTGTGTCTTCACCTAACCGCAGAGAGTCACACTCACGTTCCCACCGGGACATCTATGTCATTAAGGTAAGAATAAACCATGCTGCTAAATATTCTACATTTTTAGCACTTAACCCCTAACCCTAACCCCTAACCCCTAACCCAACATATACAGATGGTTTATGTTTTAGCACACTCCAAAATGTTGTTATTTTGTTGCAAGCTAGACACCAGTTTATCCAAGAGTGACAAGTTGGTCTAGTTCAGAGTTTGGAAAATGTGCTAAGCCAGCTATGTGCCAGCTGTTGTTGATTAGCAAATGGCTCCAATGTGTATTCTTCTTCTTAAACCGCAACGTCTCATTTTGTTAAATACTCAAGAAACAATGTGTGAACAAGACAGCTTTGAAGTTATTAGACAGCACCTCGAACAAAGCTAGTCAAGCTGTTTCCTTTTACTTTCAGTGTTTGTGCTGAGAACTGGTGAGACGCTGTAGTTTATTGCAGTTTTAGAACAGATGCGCTGTTTGGCACAATGTAAAGCAGATGATGCTCAAACTCAAGAAGCTGTGTTCACCCTAAGTCACAGGCTGGTGTGGATAACTGCCTTAATAAATCAAAGATGACACTAATACTGATATCTGATTTCTGCTAAGCAGCATAATTCTTGGTCATTAGTCAAATAAAATAGTTGCAAAGCCTCTTACTTTCTACATTCAAATCTTTGTATTCCTGTTTTCTTACATTGTCAAATCAGCATTTCCTGTTTTCTGTGTTTCTGCGTTCAGGACACAGAAGAAGCACTGATGTTGAATCTGAGAGAAAGTCACATTCTCAACCACAAGCAGAACCTGGAGTGGAACTGGTTGCTCATTGCCACCATCCTTAAGGTCAGGCTGTTCTCATGTAGCACCACAGACTGCCTATCACACACACACACACACACACACACACACACGGGCCATTGCAGTTTTTGGATTGTGTCTCATGTTTGAATGTTTTTCTCTTCCAGTGGCCAAATGTAAACCTCAGGAACAACAAAGATGAACAGATGCACAAGTACGACCCAGTCACGCCATTAAAACCGATAAAAACACGTGAAGCAGTCGGAGTACTTTTTGGATAATTATTGAATACTTGTTTTTTGCAGGTTTGTGAGGAGACTGCTGTACTTTTATAAGCCCAGCAGTAAATTGTATGCAGGGCTGGCATTGGATCACCCAAAGGCCAGACAACTCACTGTGGTCGGCTGTCAGTTTGTCGAGTTCCTCATGGACTCAGACGAGGTTAGAAGAGAATCTCCACAAACACATACACAGGTTCCTATTTTTAAGATACTTGTTATTTTTTTTATACTTCTCTAACCTGCTTGTCCCGTTTGTCCTTTCTCTCTCCAGGATGGTCAGGGTTACCTGGAGGAACTGGTGAAGGACATGGTGTCATGGCTATCCTCATCCTCAGGGCTGAAGCCCGAGCGCTGCCTGCAGAGCAACGGCCTGCTCACCACACTCAGCCAACACTACTTCCTCTTCCTGGGGACGCTCTCTGCACACCCACAGGGAGTCAAACTGCTGGAGAAATGTGGCCTGTTTCAGTGGTGAGTGTACAGAAACGCACAGGTGATGGACACATTTTATCAAGCTCAATATAAAACTCAATATACCGTCTGTGCTTGTTTTTTTTGTTTTGTTTTTGCAGCCTGCTGAATCTGTGCTCTGTGAAGAACCAGGACGCTGTGCTGAAACTTGCTGTATCCACACTGGACTACAGCAGAGACGGCCTGGCCAGAGTGATCCTCTCCAAGATCCTCACTGCTGCTACTGATGTAAGGAAGCCACACAAACAAAAACAACACCTAAGAAGCTGGTATCAGTTGTTGAGGATTGTTTAAAACTCCTCATGTCGCACAGCACAGCTTTTAGTGTCTCTATATAACGAGTGGCATAATCAATAATGTCCCCTTTCTTTCTCCCACAATGCCTCTGAGTAGACGTGCAGGCTGTATGCCACCAAGCACCTCCGCGTGCTGCTGCGAGCGGGAGTGGAGTTCTTCAGTAGCTGGGGTATGGAGCTGCTGGTCACACAGCTTCACGACCACAGCAAAGGTGTGTCCATGGAGGCCCTGGACATACTGGACGAGGCCTGCGAGGACAAGGTGACTGCTCGAAAATGCATGCATCAAACACATTGAAACAGTGGAATACCCTAACCCATAATAGATCTTAAAAGAGGCAGAGGAAAATGATGGACATACGTACAGTGTTGGAAGATTCATATAGAGTTTTTTCATCTTTTGAGGGTCGTTGTTGTTGTTGTGTGTCAAGCCCCTCCGTTGTCTCACTCATTGTGTCGTGCTGTTTGACAGGCCAACCTCCACGCTCTAATCCAGCTGAAACCAGCTCTGTCCCACCTGGGAGACAAAGGCCTCCTGCTGCTTCTCAGGTGGGTGTTCACCACAACAGCACTATTTACAGGATATCACAGATAATATGTTTTGTCATTTTATGTAATGCCAAACTGTCCAGCAGTGTTTTCATGCCTTCTCAAACACAGTATATTCTGTCTCTACTGTGCAGGTTCCTGTCCATTCCTAAAGGTTTTTCCTACCTCAATGAGAGGGGCTATGTCAGCAAACAGCTGGATAAATGGCAGAAGGTAGAGTATATTTGCAGAGAGAGAAAAAAAAAAAAAAAGACTGGAGTTTAATAGAGGTTTTAGTTTAACACTGAGTCCTGAATGTATTTTGGATTGCAGGAATACAACCTGAAGTATGTGGACCTGATAGAGGAGCAGCTCAACGAAGCACTAACAACCTACCGCAAACCTGTTGACGGAGACAACTACGTCAGACGCAGCAACCAAAGGTGAGAAGCTGCTCTTGAAGATGTGAATTGTTTTTTAAGTCAACCTGCTGAGCCCTCGGGTTGTTTGTAATGTTTCTGATTTTTGTCTCCAGGTTACAAAGACCAAATGTCTATCTCCCTGTGCACTTGTATGGCCAGCTGGTCCATGATAAGACAGGCTGCCATCTATTGGAGGCTCAGGTAACTACTTCAGCTTAGTTTAGTAGCACACCGGGTTCTTTCTCCGTTTAATGTTCTACTTTCCGTTGCTCTGGGGATTAGGGGGTTGTGCAGATTTGGCAGCCCTTCTTGCTAATGCTCGTCTTTTTCTGTCGGTCTCCAGAGCGTGGTTCCTGACCTCAGCTACACGGTTCGCTCCCCGATGCTGGACACCTGGGAGGGCATTAAACAGCTGAAGGCTGCTCTATGGGCTTTGGTTAGTAACACTTGATATCAGTTCATGTCTGTGTCTCCGCAGTTACCCTGTCACTAAAATAATAATGGTCATAATGTTTGTTGTTTCTGTGCAGGGCAACATTGGCTCTTCAAATTGGGGTCTGAATCTCCTGCAGGAGGAGAATGTCATTCCTGACATCCTCGCGTTGGCGCAGCACTGTGAGGTGCTGTCAGTACGAGGGTAAGTCGTTTTTGACACAAAAGGACACTCACAACTATAAAGCTCATTGATAATGCAAAAACTGTGTGGCGGTTGATTGGCAAAGATGAATCTAACCCATATCTTCAGTACACATTTTGAGCAGAATGTGATATCCTTTTTGGGGCACCTCAAGCTGTTCCAGTCTGTTATCAATCATTCTTCGATATGTTTCTTCAGACTTCACGGCGTCATGCTGAGCATAGCATGTCTATGAAAATACATACTAACACTCTTCTTTCATTTTTAAAATACTCAGTTTCTTTTAAAAAGAAGAAGTGCTACTCAAGATTTCGTGTCTCAAGCATCAAAAGTTCTGTTTTCTTCTTCAATAAGACAATGTTCATGACAGTTCACAGTAAACTGGTAAGGGCAGCTCATCGTTCTATTAATAGAAAGTGAAGAGAAAAACTGGGGAAAATTAGGTTCTTAGCATGCTGCATATCAGTCAGACATCAACGTTATTAAAATATTTCTCCAGGATTCTTTTAACATTTCATTTTACATAATACAGTTTCTGATCAAATAGAATTATTCCTTTTTTTTGTTGTTATGTTTGGTTTTGATTTTCCACAATCAAATCTGCTCTATAAACAATAATAATAATGATGTCTAATGTGCAGTCATTAGTAAGTCTTATGTTTATCATGTTTACTAACCATTCTTTCATATCCACAGGACGTGTGTTTATGTGCTGGGTGTGATCTCCAAGACCAGACAGGGTTGTGAGGTGCTGAAGCAGTATGGCTGGGATGCAGTCAGACACAGTCGCAGGACGCTGTGGCCTGTCACTCCAGATGAGGTTGACACACAGCTGACCTCAGAACTCTCCTCAGTACCGAGCACGCTCAGTCTGAACTCTGAATCCACCAGCTCCCGCCACAACAGCGAGAGCGAGTCTCAACCAAGTATGTAGGACTCCAAAATAATGTGCATTACGTTCTATTTCTGAAATGTATCTTGTTGTGTTTCTAATGTTTTTATCTATCCTGGAATATATATGTTTGTTCTTGTGTTTCTAATTCATTCCTTGTGCTCTCTCAGACATGTACATCATTGATGATGACAAGTATGAGGTTCTGGACCAGTCAGACGAGCCCTCTTTCTATCTACACTCCAAACCAGTCAAGGACCGCAGCCCCTTCACGATCCTGGCTTCCACACGCTTTGTTCGCACACGCTTCCTCAACTCCCTGTCCCTCCCCAGCAAGAAGCTGCGCTCCACCAGTGACCCCAAGACCCCATCGGGCTCTCGCACCCCTACTGAACTCAAGACGGGGAGCATGAGGCGAAACAGGACAGTGACTGAGCCCTCCGTCTACACCCCAAACCAGGGGGACGTCTTCACCCACTACAACGGCAGAGGAATGCCGAAGAGTCCCACAGTGAGCCTGGAGACGTCGTTTGTTGGGACCAGAGGGGGCTCCGAGGAGCAGCTTGTGGATGGCAGGCTGGCCAGAGGAGGAGGATCAGGCCTTGGACTGAGCAGTCTGGGAGGGCACGCGGAGCATCCCAGCCGGGAGAGGGAGCAGAGCAGCCGGGAGCGCCTAGCAGGAGGAGACGGTGGCTCATCGTCTAGTGGAGGCAACGTGGGAGGGGGTGGAGGAGGCGGCGGAGGTACTCAGTTCAAAAGCCGCAGTCAGAGCTTTAACACGGACACCACAACCAGCGGCATCAGCTCCATGAGCTCCAGCCCGTCCAGGGAAACCGTTGGAAACCCAGAGCAGCCCGAACCTGAACCAGACTCTTCCGACTGTGTGAGTCTTAACACGGTCGTGTCGGCCAAGACTGTCAAAACGCTCTCCTCTCTCACCCCCCAGTCTCAGACCAACCACATGTCCACATCTAAGTCCTCCACTGTCTCTCTGGTACCGCCCGGCTCCTCGCACACCCTCCCCCGCCGAGCTCAGTCTCTCAAGTCCCCGTCAGTAACTACCATCAAGAGCCTGGCTGACTGTAGCTTCATGTACACCAGCCCAAGAGATGCACTGGGTTACGCTACACTGAAGAGACTGCAGCAGCAGAGGATACACCCATCTCTGTCTCACAGCGAAGCGCTGGCTTCACCCGCTAAAGATGTGCTGTTCACAGACACCATCACTATGAAGACTGGCAGCTTGGACTCAAGGCTAACACCTCGCAGGTAAGACAATGCCACAGGGAAAATATGGCAGAAAACGGACACAACTTGAAGTATTGATTTTTTTACTTTTGCCTTCATGAATGCTTGTTACTGTTTTTAAATGACGTGTCAGATCTCCATCATCTCCATTGTTTGTTATGTGAGGAAAAATTAGAGGGTTCAGCAGATATTGTGTGAGGTTTTGGTTTCTGTCTATCAGCAATCACAGGTGTGTTTGTGTTTTGAGCACCCTCTTCTGTGTCCGTCAGGATATCAGATAGGAGGGATACCTGTCCAGATCCCAACATCTTAAGTCCGTACCGCAGACTGTCCACAATTGTCCCGCGGTGGGTGGACCAACTCAGAGTCCTCGTTAGTAGAGATGTAGCTTCTAGCGCAGATGTGATCCAAACGTGTCCCCGCTGCTTTTACTTTAGTTACAACTATAGCTCTACACCGACAGTGTTGCGTTGCCATTGCTTTGACTCCTGTAGCTTTTCAGTGTAAACCCCTCCTGCCCCCCCCCCCCACCCTCCCATAGTCTGGTCAGCTGTTAGAGAGCCTTAATAAAGTCAAAATCAACACACATGTACAGTAAGGCACCACTTTCTGGATGTGGCTTTACTGTTTGCTTCACTGTATGTTAACTGACACGAGTAGCTTATTAACATCTTAACTTCCTTCACAATCACTGTACACATTATTGTAGATAACTGATTACTTTAAATGTCTAAAAATAGATAATAGCTCCAAAGTTTTGCATTTATTTTACTCAAAATTATTAAAAACATCCAGTGATTGAAATATTAGGTTAACTGCGCTAAATTTGTATGAGGTGTTTTTCTCCATGTGAAGTTATAGACAACAGTTTTTTGTTGTTAAAGTGTTTTGAAAGTTAACTGACATTGCATTATGGCAGTCGTCAACATACAACATATACTATATATAACTGCTGCGAGTGTGTGACCTGTAGTTTCTGCCCTGCTAGCTTTCTATTGTGTTCCCAACATCCTTCTCACTCATTGCTCACAAACTCTCCATCTCTGTGCTCATATCTACTGTTTTTGTTTGTTTGTTTTTTCCCACTTACTCCCCACATTCCCTATCTGTCCCAGTCTCTCCCCCCGGGTCCTCTCACATGCCTCTCCTCTTGCCCTCCCTAGGTTTCTGAAGGCTCTGAGCTTCGCCTCTCTAGATAAAGAGGAACTACTCAGCCCCATCAACCAAAGCACTCTGCATCGCTGCTCTTCAGTGCGCTCTATGGTCTCTAGCGCCACCTTCGGTTGCAACGATGACTACGTTGGCCTAGCACTGCCAATGGACATCAATGACATGTTCCACATCAGAGACTCGGCCTACTTTCAGCAGAGGATCAGCCCACCTTCAGAAGAGAGAAAACGCTTCCTCTTTGGTGACGGAGATGGTAAAAATAACTTCATGTCTGAATAAAAGACTAAAATGTGTGAAAGAAGATATTTGAAAACAAAATGAAGCTGTAGATATAGGGAGAAGAGCAGCTTTTGTGAGGTATGAGTGTACATGCTTACTGTGGTTGTTCTCTCTATAGGTGATCGCCCCCCTCTCCCCTTACTGAAGACACAGTTCAGTATCTCTGAGCTGATTGTGTCCCGAGGCGATAGCCAGAACCACACGGTGGGTTTAGACGAGACAGGGCTGCAGGAACACACTGAAGAAAACTGCCTCTACTGTGTAGGATCCAGCGTCCTCGGATACCCCACACAGCCACAGATCAACAGTACGCACCCACGGACAGGTGAGTGGACACACACACACACACACACACACACACACACACACACACACACACACACACACACACACACACACACAAATTCAGCCATGATCCAGAATGTAACACTCATTTTTTTTCTTGCTCTGCCAGACTACGTCGACTTCCCACCATGGGGAGGCCAGAGCGGCCATCGTCTGGAGGTGATGCCTCAATCCAAGTTCTCTGGGGTGTCAGGCTGCAGCGACGCTGCTGTGTCACAAGGTTCAATCTGTGGCACGCTCACACCTGGTGACATTGTCATAGGTGAGACTGTGAATAACCACAAACTGCAGACTTCTGTGTATTTAACACTGTTTTGTTTTTGCACCAAAATAATGTTTCAGTATTACTTTGAGTTTCTCAACAAACAACAGTGAATTTATATTTTCATCATATTACATTTTACAGTCACAACCAGAAGGCTGAAATATATAAATGGGAAGAGATTTGACTTCAGTGTGATTTATTCTTATTTATGTAATAAAAAAAAAGCTTCTTATGATTTTATTTGTCTATTTATTTTTTAAAGCCTGTTTCAGCTGAGGTAGGCAGCAGTGACAATGATTTTCAGACAATCTAAGATGGATAACACAGAACATCATACAAAATCAGAATTAAACATAAAAAAAAAAGTCTAATATTTGTTTGCAGTATAAAATAAGTAACTGGCAGCTTCACTTTGGTTGAACAGTGCACATTTTACTCAGATTTTTTTTTTATTTTTATGTATTGATATGAATATTTATTATATCTTTGATGTGTCCCTTAGGTGGCAAGTCGATATCAGAGGACGGCCCTGCCTCCCGAGTCTTGCTGAGGAAGGAGGTGCTCCGCCTCATCATCAACCTCAGCTCCTCTGTAGGAACCAAAGGCCACGAAACAGGACTACTGACGTAAAGCTCTTTCTCCTCCTCTCTATACTTCCTTATTTTGAGCTGCATGTTAAATTGCAGATCAATAGGAGTTGTGTTTTTAAAGGTCTGTTAAATCTCTGCCTTCCCTTCAGGATAAAGGAAAAGTTTCCCTATGCGTTTGACGACATCTGCCTGTACTCCGAGGTTTCACACCTCTTAGCCCACTGTATGTTTCGCCTGACCTCAAGACGCTTCATACAGGAACTCTTCCAGGATGTGCAATTCATGCCAGTAAGTGAAAATTCCACCCCTTCCCTTTTTATCCTCTAAATGTCTCTGTGCTTTCCATCACATTTATGACAATCCTCTTTGCTCTTTCTCCAGATGTTTGAGGAAGCAGAGGCGATCCTGACAAAGCTACCAAAACCTGTTGAAGAGGACGTTGACCCTCCTGTAGAATCCTGATCATCTTCACCCCCCTTGTTTTCCCTGCACAGCCCCCAATCCTGCCACCCTACAAACATGGAATGAACACAAGAATGAAAGACAAATACGGCTGTAAGGACAGGGAGGCATTTGGCATGTTTCTGTTGCTCTAAACAGATCACCACAGCCAAGGAAAATGAGGAGGTGGTCATCACTCGACTTTTCTTCTAGCAAATTAAGAGCTGGAAACAAAGGACGTCAGTATCTGTAAACAAAGTTTAACCTAACAGGCCTAATGCTGTTTCAGACTTTTTTTTTTTTTTTTTTTTTTAAACAGGAAAAAGGGGGAGCAGTTTAACCAAATACTGTTTTCAGATGGGGTGGCAATCTTGAGCAACACTCAATAATAATAATAATAACAATGATAATAATAATAATAATAATAATGATAATAATAATAATAATAATACATCAACATAATGTTTAAGGACAAGCTGGATCATTAAGACAAAGACTCACGCTGTGTTAAAAAACAAAACAAAAAAAGAAGAAAAAATTCCACATTTTCTCTTTCCAGAGGTGGTGTTTTCTGTAAAGAAATGAAAAAGGCATGTTGTTGTGTCTACCCAGTGATTCCTCAGAGCCCTTGTTCTTTTTCCCCCCCTTATGAAACAAAACACTAAAGAGGGTCCTGCTGTTTCTTTTTTGTTTTTATTATTATTATCTGGAGCCTTCCTGGTTCACATCCCGACCCAACCTGCGATCTGCTCTAGCCAGATAATGTGCTTTTGCTTCTCTTGCCTCATCACTTCCTACAACCTGTAGCCTCTTGTCGACACAGACAGCCAATTACTTTTCTATTTCTTGTATCTCAGACAATCAAACATCACTAGTATTGTACTTTCCTAAGCACTATATATGTCACCTTTACACCCTACATAAGGAGAATAGCATGTAACTTTATGCTAGTTTATGCCATCCTTTACCTGCTTAGGACCTTTAAGTCTTTGGAAAGGTGCTGTTGTATAAGTTATCTAAACTCATTACAGATTTAGTACCAGACTCCGCTCTTTCCCAGGCATTTCCGAAACCCACCGTAAGCCCAGCAGCCCCCAGACTCTACGCCTACTTACCTCTGTGCTTCACTTCCACTGCATGTGCAACAAGCATGGCGAAGCTGTAACCTGTTTGTCACCTTAACGTGTTTTCTCACTTGTAGAACTTTTTTGAAGATAAGTTGCCATTACATGCTGCCATTACATTGTAGGAATATAATTACCCCTGAATCTGTTTCCATAATGCAATATCACTGTCTGTCATTGGCTGAGACGGAGGAGGAGGAGTGAGGAGGAGGAGGAGGAGGAGGAGGAAGGGGGGGTGCGATGACTAAAGGATTTGTAAAAGGTTTCCAGGGAAACGGGGGAACCTCCTGTTTCCATTGGCTTGTTTTTGCTATAATGCTGCTACACAAATGGACTCATAGAGAGATGATTCATAGATCAGCTGAGTGATGTCAGATCCGATCTATTTATTATATGTCTGTACCATAGAGTGAGCTCAACCAGAGAAGAAAAAAGTTATTTATATTTTTTCCTCAAGACTGTATTATAATTTAAAAAGATTTGTTTTTTTGTTTGTTTGTTTTTTTTTTTTTTTGCCTGAATCGTGGTTTCCCTTGTATAATGTGTACAGTATGTTTTGGGGGCATTGATGACCTAAAGAAACATACAATCCTATCAAAGGGATGCATTGTTAATAAAAACAAAATTGAAATACCCAAGATATTGGACTTTATTTTTATCTGATTTTTCACTCATTTTGTAAGTCGTTACTTCTCTCTTAATTTACTTATAACAGGCATACCACAATGTCAGCGTCTGCTTCAGCAGTGCTCTCACGTCATAGATTGGGGTCATAATGTTGATCAGCTGTTAGGAGCTGTATCGTATAGATGAATTACTATTGGAATTACTATTTTTCCATTAATATTGTCATTAAATTAGTTTTCTGCTTTCATGAAACTTTAACAGAACTTTCCAGTCAAAGCTGCTCCACATTAAGAAGCTAACTGCCAATTGTTTTCTGACCATTTTAACATTAAATGCAACACATAATGTTTAGTTTGACAATTCCAACTTCGATACAATCAAGTATATTTAGATTCTGTGTGATTCTAAGACAGCGAATGGTCCAGAAAACACCAACATGACATCAATTCAAGTTCTTCTTTGGACAATCTTCACTAAAATATGGGTGTTTGACACAATATTTTTCATGGCCAGACGAGTCAAAGAGGACAAAACTCTTAGTGATCAGTTTGAAAAAACAAAACACCTATTATAATTACTTTTTTTAATTTGAAAAGAAGGTAGTTTTATGACTTACATGAAAAACTATAATGCCACAGTAATAATAATATAATTTAAACATAATAAACACATGTAATATTTTTTCAGCGATTGCACATTTTTACAACAATGGCATCATACTACAATCGAAGAAACCATAATATGAAATGCTGGAGTGCGTGTCCCTTTATACCACCTGAAACAGTGCTAATGTGAAGTATTCATACATTCATACATACAAAATTATTACATTCAATAAAAAAAATCCCAAAAAAGACTAATTCAAGAGTATTTGTCTACTTCCTGTCATGTCAAATGATTCCACAATTGAACAAAAACAATCATGCCATGAACACAAAGACAGAGACATGTATATCCATAACTGTATGTTGAGATAGGAAGATTGACTCTCATTGCAATAGTCAATTCTTGCATTGCTCAGAAATATTGCACAACTTGTGTGTTGCTGTTGTTCAGTCCCACTGCTCAATTTCTGGTTGAGGTACATAGTTAGGTTAATGATTTCCATATTGAACCAAATAAATGACCACTCGTTTGCTATCTCTGTCTTAGTCTTTGTCCATCCTTGTTCAGTTTGTTGGAGAGGTATTTTTTCGGAAGAGCATAAAAACAGTTCAGTTTGTCTAGTTGGTGGTGCTCAGAAACGATCAATTTTCACCTCCTGCTCCTCCTTTCTGCTTTCCATAGTTTGTGATGGTCTTCTGTCAATTGCATGACCCTTTGTCGAGTTTGAATCTGGTTCCTCTTTTGTCTCGTTGTCTTCGTAGCTCAAGTTTTCGTACATTTGTCTCATGTTGTTCTTCATCTCCAGCTCCTGGGCGGCCTTTGCTTTGTCCTGCTGGTGCTGCAGCAGCACTGCTTTATTAATACCAGGACCTGAGAAAAAAAACACAAAAATCATGAAGATCAGGAAAAATCTGTTCTGTTTTATTCTTTAGTGCCCTCTGTTACACCCAAAAATATGCAGTAAACAAAGTACATACCAAAGTAGCTGAGCAGTACAGGGAGGAATATGAGTCCATGAGCCATCCCCAAGAGTGTAATGACAAGGTTTAACCGGAAGAAGAAGATCTGGATGAGCTGTGCTTTAGCAAATGCCAGCACAAGGATGCCAGGTAGGTTGGTCATAGCAACGCCAGCAAACACCTTCAGGGAACAAAGTAAACACACTCAGTCAGCTATTACTGTGTGGTATAAAGTGAGTACTCGTACAGTTGCTTTAACTTTGTCTGTGATTCACACATGTCTGCTCCAGATTGCCTTATGGTTTACTTACAGCGCTGCCCATGTTTGCTGTAGCCTCCTTTGCTCTTTCCACATGTGTGGGTTTAGTGCTGAGTGCAAAGGATCTCGTCAAGTGGGACACAAACTCCACAGAGATACCCACCGCCTGCAAAAATAGATTGAATCAATGAGCCAGCTATTAGCATTTGTTATGCCATGATTATATTTTCATGAAGTATAATTAACACTGTCATATAAGACTAGAATGAACATATCTCAGGTGAGCACATGTTATATACATCTGTAAGCAAAGTACTACACAAAAGTAACAATTCATTGTTCAGTATCTGAAAACTGAAAATGGAAAGTGAAAATGTCAAAAGTATACCATCACATCCGTCTAGGCTACAAGACAAATGTTAAAGGGGTATTCCAGCAAATTAGTACTACACTGGATAAAGTTGGGGGACTCAAAGGAGACCAAAGATTTAAAAAAGAAGCAGCAGAGGCCGTTATACCCTGACTTTTAGTTCCTGGTATGGGTCAAACATCAAAAATACTGGATCCTACATTACCCACAATGCACCTGAAACATATTTGTATGGCATTTTTCTGACTTTCTGTTATTAAATGTGTAGTCTCTAAGTCTGTACATCTAAAATAAACATGATGACATCACTACAACATCACCTGGGTTATTTTTTTGAGACTTTGGAAAGACATACACCTGTTTTCACGAGGTGAGGAGTACTTCTCATGATGAGTAAAATTAATTTCATGTGTAGGAGTGCCCCACCACAAGGCGTGCTCTTACCGTGACCAGGTTGATAAGGGCTACTGCATTGTAGTCGATGCCCCAGAGAGTCATGACACCAACAGTATCCACGACGATCATGATTATGGTAATAAGGTTAAGCAGACCAGAGCGCAGATCCAAACCTAACAGCAGACAGCAAACCACAAATGTCGGCAGCAGACACAGGGAGATGTTGAAGAGTCCCTCTGGCACAATGGTCAGGTACTGCTCATAAAATACATAAGTCACCCTGGAAGAAGGACAGAAGCAAAATAATGATCAGGAACTACAGAATGCATAGATTGAATGGATTAGTAATGGAAAGAAACTGCCCCTTCACACCATAGAAGCTAAAACATATATTTTTTAGAGATGGGAAGATGACATGAAGGAGTTAAGGGAATAAAAGTACGTACGTGTAGGGAAAAACTTCAAAGTCTGGTGAGGTGCCAGGTATTTCCCTCATGCCCATGGTGATGTTGTGTGCCAGCTCTCTGGCCTTCAGCAATGCAGCAGTGAACTCCTGAGAGTTGGTCAGAGGACTGTGGTAAGCCATGAACCGAGAAGCTGTGAGCACAAAGTGACAGATTCAGATATTTGCATCACATCTTTGTAAAAAAAAAAACAAACATTTGACTTTTAGATTACTTTATAAATCTTAATAAATCTTAATCTATATAGGTCTTACCTATAATTTCTCCATTGTCATCCCTCACCACAGCAGTGTCATAGGCTCCTAGACCACTATTGAAAGGGACAACAAGCAGTGAGAATGTTGTCTTGATCATGTGATGTTTTTGTGTGTACTTGTCCACACAGATAGCTATGATACACACCCTTTGGGGCACTTCAGGTCAGGTCTGTTACCCAGGAAATCAGGGAGGAAGCGGTTGAATTGTGCCACACTAGGTCTGAGGACACCATCTGCAGGAATACTCATACACCTCCGTCCACAAAGAAGAGCATCTATTGGGACATGAGAGCAGAGCAGGTGTTAATAGAGGAGGGGTAATTTCTCATACAAGGACATTCACAGTTGAAAGTGTGTGTTACTGTGCTGATACTTACTTTCATCTGCAGAACAGAACTGCCCGCTATTTGGACCGAGGGTATACAGACGACAACAAGTGGATGCAGGGTTCAGCCAGTCGATGAAATCATCCACCCAGGAGTTAGCAGGAATAGAGATGTAGGATCTACAGATCACATGATCAATGAGTTAAAGCAACGCATGAATACAAATGTCCATGTGAAGAATAAGGTGGTATTCTTTATCTTATTGTCAGCAAATCCTATGAAAAGAAATCGGAGAAAAGTCTGTTTCTCAGTAATTTCAGACTACCCTACCCTGTCTATGGCGGCAAGCTCATTAATTATGACTGACTGAAGATGTCAATTTAGGAGTCAAAAATGTGGGTCACTTTCCTAAAACATCTGGACACTAGTTTTTTATCTTATGTTATTCAGATGGAGGTAAATACTGTATATTGTGTACTATATTCTGATGGTTATTACAAAGCTAGCCTGGCTCTGTCCAAAGGTAACAAAATCCACCTTCCAGCACCTCTAAAGCTTACTAGTTAACATTATATATTTATATAACATTATATATTTTGCTAACTGGTTTCTGGCTGTAGGTTCATGTTTCCTGCACAGACATAAAAGTAGTATGAACTCAGAGTTCTTCTCTAAGATAGAGCACATTTGTCATTAATGTCAAACTATTTAACTTTTTACAGCAATATTCACATTATTGTAGTACTTGTTATGCTTGTTATCACTTTCATGTGATATTATACTTCTAGCGAATTCCCCATCCATGAAAACAGCATTGTTGTTTACTAGTAAGCAACTGATAATACCTGTGATAAGTTAGCTCCTTATCTCCAGGAAACAAACGTGTGTTGTAAAGTATCCATAGCTGATACTAAATAATAAAAAAAGGGTAATATTTCTCTACTGTAAGCACCATAAATCATGTTTGCTTTGAAAGGATATATACTATACTTTACTTAACAGGTAAAAATGCACCAAAAAGTTACATTACACTTATCAATTAGCCTTATCTACATACATGTTTCCATTTATACATGCAAACTGTACTAGTGGAGGATATTTGTCTGGCATGATCAGTTAGAGGCGGACTTTATCTGCTCAAAGCTGTTTAACTGAGTTTATCATTAACTTATCAGATTGGCTTGGTTGCTGCTATATCAGCAGGTTCAAGGATCTGTCAGAAAAAAATGATGATGATGTGAAGGACACCACTGATGAATCTAACTCATTGACTTACAAATCAGGGTTGTCAGCGGCGTACTGGATCTTCTGGGTCAGGGAGAATTGATCGCAGCCCACGCTGGAGCAGACTGCATTCATGCCCGCCTCATCGGAGAAGTTGAAGCCTTTTCTTGTTACAAAATAAACAGGGACTCCAACTTCAAAGTATTTGTACAGGTACTCAAAATATCTCAGCATATAAGACCCCTGCACATAAAAACAAGAGAAAATTTGTCAGGTTACATAGAAAGAGGAACATGAATATACTGTATAGTTAAGTAAGTTCATCAGCCATTTGAAGAAAGCAGTTCTTAACTGACCTGAGGCATAGCTAGCTCCTGATCCAGACCCACAGTCACATTGAACATGAGGAATATGGAACCAGAGAACATGATGATGAAAACCAGCATCTGGAGGGGACACATAGGAGAGTGTATTCAACACATCATCGACTTCAACAATACATTGATTTAACTTTCATAACATGATTAGCACACAAGAGGTCACAGGTTGAGAAAATAATTTGTCTTATGTTATAGCTGAAGGGTTATACCACTATGATCCTGGTGCAATTTTTCAGCAGGAAGGGGGCGTAGTATTTCCTCATGAGGGGCAGCAGGAAACCTTCGTTGGGCTTATTGGGGCGCTCGGTAGACACTGTAACACAGCAGAGCAGTTCACAGCGGTTCTTGTCTTGCCGCCGAGCATCCAGGGACAGCAGCGCCACAAAGGCTGTCATCTGGAGAATAAAGTCCATGAGCACAGCCAGAGCGGCGTAGAGCGCAAAGGACCTCACTGCTGGCATAGTGGACAGGGCCCCTTGGGTAGCACAACAGAGACACAATTAGGGTCACATATTGTACTTAAACACTGTATGTGCACAGACTTGTGTTGTTCCTTTACCAAGCCAGTGTTAGATATAGCACTTTGTTCATGCAGATTCTTTTCAAAGACAAACACATATGCCACACATATTACCTAGAAAAAAGCAGACAGATTCTGAGAGACTGCACAGGAGCATGCTGGGAGCTACGTTTCCAAGGACGCGACCAATCTGCTCTTCTCTCGTTTCTGTAGGCCTCCGTACATCTCTCTACGAGGAAGGAACGGCAAGGTGACATTGAGAAAAAAATTATACACATATCTTAGAAAAAAAACTGCCACATTGTACATTTGTTGTGCACACAAATAAACACCTGGTGCTCCAGAACAAAGATGAAGACGTTGTCAGCTCCCACAGCGAGGACCAGGAAGGGCACGACCTGCAGGATGACAAGGGAGGAGGGGATGCCGACCCAGGAGTAGAAACCCATGGAGGCCAGGACAGAACAGCCAACCACCAGGATCCCACCCAGACCCACCAGAAACTTAGAGTCCACCTGCAGGACACAGAAGAAAGATTCAAGATATTCATTTGACTCAGTGAATCCTCTCTTTTTTCCATATGTTTTACTTTATCAAATCTTATATATTGTATAACTTCATGGCCAATAAACCTATGTGCTTCACCTCAGAGATAAATGCTTTACAGCTGGCATACCCACAATACTATAGTCTCCCCTTATCATATAAGCGATAAGTTCTTATCATATACTGTTATCATATACCAGGCACATGTGATATACCTCTATCATATGCCTGCCTCTATCATATGTCTGTCTCGGTTTTGAGCTAAATGATAACATCAGCATCCTAAAACACTCCCAGTGACAATGCCACGTGACAAAGTCAAATGTTCATCTGAAGCTAATAGGTTTTTTAGGTGGTATTTTGTCACAAATCAAAGTAATAAACAGACAAAAATGATGACCTGATGATGGCGCTAGATTAAAAGTTATTGAAAAGTGAGTACAATATTAGTTCTGAGGGGAACATGAATGCCAAATGCCAATGGTAATTCATCCAGTAGTTCCTGAGATAATGTCAACAAATGTCACCCTCATCAATGGCACTAGAGAAAAATTCAGAGGATCACCAAGTTCACCCATTCTCTGGGGACCACGAATGTGCTGGTCGTTGAGTATTGTGAAATATTGCATAATAATGAAGTTGGACATTGTGAAGTCTTACCAGTATGCGTTTCCATGAAGAGTACTCCCCGAGTGCAACAGCAATGTAAACAAAGATTACAGCATAGCTGATCATGAAGATGGGGATATCCTCTGCTGTCGTCCTATTAATTTCATCCTCGAGAGACCTCTGTGGACATGGGGCCATAGATAAGTAAAGAAATATGAGTTTAGGAGTTAAAGGACCAGTATGTAAGATTTAGTGGCATTAAGTGGTGGCAGTGCAACGTGATGACCTCTATGGAAGAGGACCCACTCCCTATATAGATATGAAGGGCTTATTTTAAGGTAACAAAATTCTGCTAATATTTCTGCTGATAGATCCCCTAAAACTTATACTGGTTATTTAAGATAACAAGGTGATAGATAATACACTGTTTATTGCAAACAGCTATTTCCACTATCCCAAAATCCACCATTGGAAAATTACCATTTGTGACTTTTTTGATATGTGACAGATATATTTATTTATTTTTTGTGAGATTCTATTGTTGACTGTACCTCTGCCATGTATGCAAAGGTGAAGTTGGTAGCAGGGCTTTTCTGGTATTCTTGGACAATTTTGAGAAACTCTGTCTCCCACTGCATAGCCACTTTGAACTTGATGTCAGTACGAGGATAGTTGTTGAGGGAGAAGGTCAGGATGAAAGCCTCAGCGTTGGTATAGTCATCATCTGTGAAAAGAAAGGCATATACAAGTGAGATGGTGTACATTTTATGTAGTACAAACGTACACGGTCGCCCATAAAGTTGGAATAATTTTGTTTTCAGACACAGCAATACAATTTTGGGAACATATACACTTTATCTATCAAGAATAAATCACATTGTCACAATCATTTCATGAGAAGAAAAAAAATATATATATATATTTTATTCCAATTTTATGGGCGACCATGTATAATGTGTAAATGATCATGCTAAATATAACTCACTGTTATAGCCTCCAACAGCCAGAAAGGAAAAGACTGGAGCTCCGTAGTCGGCCATGCAGCTCATATCTAAATCAGTGATGTCTTTGAAGGACAGGGGAGAACTTGAGAGGAAAAGAGAATGAAAAGATATTTTATTTTTTTATTATTTTTATTACCAAGCATTAGCAAAAGCATTATTGCCTTTTTTGCTGTTTAATTTGACATTTTAAGAGTCCTTACTTGAGGCAGTAGATTAGATGGTCTCTCCAGTCCACCTCTTTGGTCACTCCCAGCTCTGTCATGTTCACTTTCGCATTAATGTTTTCTACACTGTTCTGGAAGTACTGTGGCAAGCTGTTTACTGCACAGTCAGTCAGGGAGGGATTGGATGGGTTCAGTGGTGCATAACACACATCCTTCAGAGTTGCTGTGCGGTTCAGATCGTCAGACCAGAACTCGATGTTCTAGAAATGCCATAGAAGAGGCATCAGTGTGTCAATATTATGCAGTGAATTTGTGCAGATACTATCAACACATAACTTTGTTCCTGTGGTCTTTACCTGTATTTGTTTCTGGAGCTCCAGCAGCTCAATAATGAGATCTTTGGATACAAGGCCACTAAAGTTTTGCTGCCCAAACAGCAAAGAGTCGTAAATGTGACCTTTTCTTCCTGGTGCCGTCAAGATCAGCTGGTTGGTCCTAAAGAAGGGGTCAAAGTGTTTGTCATGGAAATCCTTCTCCTCACGGGCTCGGCTGTTAGGAGCAGACCACAGCTCAACAGGGTCAGTGGTGAGTTCAACGGACATGAGGCCAGTAGCAAGAGCAGCCACAACTACAGCTGACGCCAGGAGCACCTTGAATGAGAATGAATTATTAACAACTGAGACATATCTTCTTCATCTGGCTTACAACCAGCTTCCTACTTATAGCCACTATAAGTAAAGTTTTTATGCAATTATCACAAGCCTTAAAAAACTATCATGATGGTTTTTATATGCAGAAACATTTAAAAAATTGAATTCTCTATATCTATTTATCAGTGTCCCCTGATCAGATCACAGTGTGGTATCAATGTCAGAAGTTGTGGATTTAACATGTCAACTAAAACAATTAACCTGCACATTGTGCACTTTACTTTTTCTGGTAAAGAAATGTTTGCAGAAACTAACCATGAGAGGATACTTGGCCATGAGGGTTCCCCATTCCTGAAACAAAGTGGATAGGAAAGCTTGAGCAGCCAGGCTATTCCTGTCAGCGCACGTAACTTCTGATGGATCTATGACCTGCTGAGTCACATCATTACTGTTCTGGTCTTTGCCTTTTCCCTTTCTCTTTCCAGTCTCTTCATCCTTTCTTTTTTGAGACCTCTTACAGCAAGAGACAATGAGGAAGAGCAGGAAGGAACATATCAGTAACACGAACATGATGATAGAAATCACAAGGTAGCCATCTTCCCCCAGCAGTGTGAAGGGTGCGGGTGGCTGTGGTATAGACACATTCGGGCACGACTCTTGGCAGTCTTTGCAGGTGCAGACCTCACCTCCAGATGGTGTGGTCTCGTTACACATTAAAGCTCGTCCATTGTAGGGAATGACACCCTCTGGTAGTCCCGCAGTGTCTCCCTCTTTAGTCAGCCTGAAGTCTATGTCCAGTGGAGCCAGGCCATTACTGGAGTCGCCCTGGAAATCATACCAACGCTGGGCGTTGCACAGCTTGGCACCATACTGACCACACATGGCCGCGATGGCAAAGCCTCCTGTTGCAGGGATCCTGACATTTTTACAAGAATCATAGGCAGCGTTTGCAAACTTGCTGGTTACGAATGCCTGGTAGGCCACCACAGCCTCTCTCGTTATGCCCGTTAGGTTACTAGTGATGTTCATGACTTTTGTGACTTTTACTGTCTGGCTCTGGTTGGGGCTGCAAGTGGTGATGCAGTGCAGGTGGGCAAAGTTGTCAGCGCAGGAAGGGCAGCGGACCAGCACAACCTTGGACAAGGCCAAACTTGTTTCCAGGGATCTCAGCTGTGTGGGGGAGCAGCAGGCGTATGTGTTGTTCTCTCCACGATCCAGTAAGGGACACACCTGCCACAAGAACAGGTGCCATATGAGTGGACAAACACAAGCTCATTTGATGTCAAAGGAAGACTCCTAAAACATTTCTTAAGAGTAGACTAAGTGGACTTAAGAACAGACATCTGCTACTTTATTATGCTT
This sequence comes from Scomber japonicus, assembly GCF_027409825.1. Lineage (NCBI taxonomy): Eukaryota > Metazoa > Chordata > Actinopteri > Scombriformes > Scombridae > Scomber > Scomber japonicus. The sequence continues at coordinate 28,346,564 of NC_070586.1, read as the reverse complement.
GATTCAGCCTGAGCAGGATCTACATACAGACCTTTACAAGTTGCCTGTAGTGTTCTCCTCTGAGAGGTCGGGCACGGCTGTAATCGAGACAGGGGACCCTAGGAGGAATAAGGGCAGATCCCACTGACGGGTTTCGGCCACAGTCCTCATAAAAAGAGCAGTAGCCGGGTTCATGTTGGGCCTCAGACAGAACCTGAATGGAGTTTTAAAAAATAAATGGTACAATGTTGCAGATAAGTGAGGAACAAGGCACACATACAAGCCTGGAAAAGTAAATAAAACATGAAATGCTCAACACACAAAGACCCCAAAATTAGCATATTATAATAATAGAAATAGATAGTAATAGAAATAAAAATTCTGAATGATATTCCCAACACCTTGCAGCTAGTAACACAGTTTGACTAGGTTTATCATATTATTTATGTACATTGGTACAATTCTATTTTTTTTAAGACATTACAGTTTTAACTCATAAATGTCTTTGCAGGGTTATCATGACATTAGCTTTGTACTGTGCCCTGTCATATCAGCTACTTAATGCCACTTTGCAGGAACAATAAAATAGAGAATTGTATGTAAGTATGTTCAAGTCCAAATATGTTGAACATGTTCAAGGTTGATAACAACCACAGTCACATAATAAGATATCCATAAATTAATTCCAAATTGATAAATATCTCTGATATCATTTATATTTTACTTCCATGTAAAAGCTCTTTGGTCACCTATAACTTAAAAGTGATGGGAAAAATCATTAGATAAACACAATTTAAACATTTTTACTAAAAAATGTCAAATGTATGATAAATGATGATAGATTGCATTGATTCATCTGGGGCAGACTTATTTTGTCTTTCATTTTTACACTTTAACATTAACCAAAAACACACAAAAAACTTACTTGACCATGTAACTATAAACTTTAATGTCCTTTCCAGTAAAGAATGAACAATTAAATGTAGTCACTAATATGTTTGAGAGGGTTACTTTGAAATGTCATATTTTATTAATCACAGATCACCTACTTAACAGCAAAAACCTTTCTTTTCTTTATGGCTTTAGAGACCTAGCCACCAATTTATAATTGTGTACACATGGCAAAATTTCCCTCACTTATGAAGTCTCAAATTACCATGGTGTCATCAGTGCCACCGTTTATTTGTGTTGTAGTCTGTTTGGTGTCTTATTTTGTTTTTTGTTGGGGCCGATTTACAGTTTGTATACACATGTAGAATTACTTTATACATTTTCGCTTATTTCCACCACTGATGCATGAATTCTGATGCACTTATGTTTATAAACATTATCAAATGGGTTTTATTTTCCATCATATGTACATTTACATGTAAAGCATTTGGTGCATGTAATTTCTTTTGCTGTAAAGCACTTTGAGCTGCATTTTTTAAATGAAAAGTGCTATACAAATAAAGTCATTTACATTTATGCTGCTTTACTGCTGAAACAAAGGTTAATGTAACCCTTTTATAATAACCAACATTTTGGTTAAAATAATAATAATAATTACAATTTAACTACAACCTTTTCTAAATATCTGTAGTGACTATGTGTGTAGTATTGCAATTACAAAAACTTACATATAGTCTTCTATTTCCTGGTTAAGTACTATAAAGTTTGTAATACTGCAGGAAAATAATTAAGTATGAGTATTTGAATATTAGATACTATTTAGATTTAGTTTACATATTAGATTATATTTATATATTATTTTTATATTACAGTACACCATTACAACATCATCCAGCACTACTTTCCTAACAAAGAAAAACTGCCGAACCAACTCACCATACAAGTCAGAAAAGTAATCAGGGCTGCGAGGTGGACCATGATTCCTGACAGTCTTTCAGCAACAGATGAATCAGGGTCCTCAAGTACAGTAAAGTGGAGTGTATAGTCACTGCTGCCCAAAGTAAGACAGTGAGAGGTGTTACGTTGAGTCTTAGTTGTCCTCTCTCTCCAGTCGCTTCTCTGGCCGTCTAACAGTGATAGGGTTGGGACAGGGAAACATCATGACATGTCCAACGTCACCACTCCTGTGATGTCACACCTTTTCTTATCTGGTCTGATGTGAGGGTGGCCAATCACAGCTATGGATGATCAATTCATCTGTCTGATAATTAACATGGGAGCAATTTTGATAGGGTTTCTGTGGAGATGCAAAGCAAATGGGAGAAACTAAATGAGAGATGAGAGTCCATAATAACAACCACACCCAGAGCTTTGCTTATATAATAATAAGATTGATACTACATATACTTTATACCAAACTTTTCATTTATGGTGAAACTCAAAGTGCTCTTCTCTCCACCTGAGTTATACTTTGCTTTTGGTCATCTTTGACTTTTGGTGTTTCTATTGAAGACAGATAAACTTGCAGACATCAATTTCAAAGTGTAGGACACTCACATGTTAAGTACAGTAAGCTGGAGCAGGCACGAACATGACCTTTAGACCTTATTTGTGAAGGTTATCTTGTCTATAAGGTTCAGAGAGACGTCTGTATCAGCTGATGTCCCAGTTTCCTTTTTTTCTTGACATTTTCTTCATAAAGGTCTTTCATGAAACCCAGCAAGATCCTGACGATGGTAGTTGGCAGACATGCCAAGACAACATGACTAATCACTTTCTGTATCACATCCTACAGTCTAAGATTAACTTTGCAATTAATGTTGTTTTTGCACGCCAAGGTCATGGGCAAGATAAAACTGACAACCAAGGTTCCACAGTCATGCCACAGGGCATCAAAGCTATCAGGGTGAAAAGTACATGAAGATTTAAATTTGTGATAAACAGAGATGCTAACAAGGACAAGAAGAAATGGGGCGGATATGGAGATGTTCTTTGTTCTGCCATTATGCTGATATGTCATGGCATGACAGAATTTTGTAACTTGGCCAGCATAACAAAAAATGTTGCACACTGCATTGAAGACTGTTGAATAAAGGGTAAAATCATTTCATTTATCAGCATAAATATCAATTTATCTGCTGTTTATCAGTGTAAGTACCCCAAAAGTAATTAGTAATTCTATAGTATTTTAAAAATTCACAGTAATAACTTTTTGACAGCTTCTATCAACGTGTATTGTAGTCCACGGTAACAACAGTCACAACAACACTTTAATTCCATCAACAAAAAATTGTATTAAATGCATAATATTTGTAAGTAAGTTAAGCATACAATATACAAAATATGCTGGTTGTACACTTTTCTTTATGGTGAAAAAAAAACATCATTCAAATGAAGACTCTGAGACAACAAACAAACTAACAATATAATTTATCACAATATCATTTGCTCACCTGAATTATTTAAAGGAATACAGGGTTTGTTACACAACAGCAGGAACAACATGATATCATTTGATCTGAATCTGTCTACAACCATGTTTACTGTTAAAATGTGACTTTTGTGTTGAGACTATCAGAGAAGTCAATATTTATGATAATGGCCACTTTTTAAAAAACATTTTTTTGTGCAATATCTGATTTTATGGTCTTATATTGGAGTTCTGATTGGTTCCAAACCATACTGAAATATACCATCAAACAAATTACCAAATATAATTTCATAACTTAACCTCATTTTGCTCATTTCAAACTTTCAATCCCTGAAAAGTAGCAGAAAGTTATTATGAGCCTCAATACACAGATAACAGATGAAAGACACTGAAAGTTACATTTACTCAAGAGTTTTATTGAGTATTTCCATTTTTGAATATACTATACTATATTTGACAGAAAAAAAATGATTTGTTATTTTACAGACTAACATTTTAAATGTTAAGCTTTTAATAGATTTGTAAAACATCATCCAATAGTTTGTTTAAATGACATACTACTAGATGAGTTGCAACATTAAAGGACATATAAGTGTTTGAGCTTTTTTCTTTATTTTTTATTTTCATAATAACTTCATTAGTATTTCATATATAAAAACAATTACTTTATTTTTAATGTAGTGCAAAGCTGGGTTTGTATGTAATTATTATCCTGTTAGATAATGACACTGAAACATTTGCTAAAAGACTATTACATGCACTGATTCTGTTCAGCATTTCATGTCAAATTGCATAAAGAAAGAATTATGTGTGTAACTATTCCCTCCTCCTCTGGTGAACATGAATCAACAATATGCTGCTATTTTTCAAACAAACTAAACATTTAGTTTAACAAATATATGTTATAGATTATAGAATGCTGCAGGCTGTGCATGTGTTATCTACTGTAACATGAAACCATAACAACATACTAACATAAAGCTGAATCTGAATCTGAATCTGAATCTGAATCTAATCTAAGCTTTTCTAGGGTCGGGGCTCAAACCATGATGATCAATACAAAAAGAAACACCTTACACATAGAGAGATGCACAGAATCTCTTGGTGTCTCTCCTCCAAAGTACATAGTCATTAAAAAGGACATATCTACACCATTTTGCTCCAAGACGTTGCTGATTTCAAACTCAGATAAGACACTTTCCCCTCTTTATGACTGAGTCTTTATCAGTCATTATTTATGGAGCTCTCCTTGTGCTTGCTGGTGGAGCAAGATAATTATCTCGACTTTTAGTTCTAGGATACAGGTCAAGGGCAGTTCCCTCATGGAGGTCTTGGTTATCAATTTAGGAGGATATAAAACCTGATGGCGATACCGTTGGATGATCCTCAAATAACTGCAATTAAAGATATTCAGGATGTTTTAAAGGAATCTCAATAAGATAGTTGATTTAATTTAGACTTTTCTAACTTATTTCATTAACCTTTTTGCATAGAAGTTTGTACTCTGCAAGTGTCCAACCAAAACATCCACATGATACTGCTTTTTTTCTTCCTCTGTGACAACACAAACTATGATGATATAACTTAGCTCTTTCCAGAATAAACATAAAGCACTATGTCTGGCACATGCATGGGCCCTGAGTTATTGTGTAAGTCAGACTATCTTGGCATGGTGTCTCTATTTGGGTTTCAGTCTCAACAGACCACTAGTGAGTTGTAGGAAACTGCAAGTATTCAGGTGTCATTACCCTCTGTGTCACTTGGAGCTGTGTGTGCATGAATGTTTGCTTTATTTATTTCTCATTCACCGAAACGCTCTTACATTTCTCTTTGGCATTTGGAAACCAGGTGAATAGACGTTACGTGGGCGACAAAATGTCTGCCTAGTTGAGTAGGAAATACACTCCTCAGTGAGTCAGCCGTCAATACAAATCAGTAAAAATCATAGGCCCTTTTTACAACATAGCAGGAAAAGCACAGACAAATGCAAAAACACTGATGGCTCCGTTCCACTGTATCATTGAACCATAGCCAGGGCACACCTAAATAGATAGCAGCCATTATTACTTAATGTAAATAAACCCTGTGCTTTCCCTGCCGACATGTAAAAATAACATATGATGCTCTGTAACAGTCAGCTGCAGCAAATACCATTCATTTTAAGTTGAATTTTAAATAAAGCTGTAATCAGGAACTGACAATAATGAGTTAATTTGCTGTGGAGGGGCGGGGGTTTTCTTACATTTTACACATTTTTGAACCATCTTTTACCTTAAACACAGGACGTTATGTTATTGATGTGCCATGATATGCTGCCCTGGAAATGTGTTTCATCAGCACCTCAGTGTTAATTAAATCAATACTCCATTCATGCATGAAATCCAATTGGCGGCAGCGATTCAATGCTGAACCATGAACCAGTCAGACACCTCTTTATGGATGACCATAAAACCAACTGTTATCCTGACCACCCACTCTGCCACCTGCTGGACAGACAGCAGAGCACTTTCTCTAACAGAGTGGTTCAGCTCTCTGTTAGGAGTGACTTTGCCATCATAAAGACTGATACAAGAAATCTTTCCTGTCCAAAGCAACAACTTTGTTTCATCCCTTCAGTAACTTTGCTCACAGTGAATTTTGCATCTTTATACTCTACCTTATTGCATTTTTAAAACTTTGCACAGTTGTCTAATGTATACAGTACCTTGTTTACATTTTATTATAGTTATGGTGTATGCTAAGGTTTTTTCTTATATTGAGCTATTTTGCTTGTTTCTTCTTTTATAGATATACAGTTTCTCTTCTTGCATGATATGTATATTCATTGTTCACTTGCAGTCCCTGAATAACCTGTTGTAATACAAAAAATGTGTATATGTATACATCATTACAAAGTGTCTTGATTTGGTCTGTTTTGTGAATAAAACCCACTGAGGTGGTGACACAGCTGGTTTCATATTGTTGTGAAAGACATTTAGAAATCTTGAGTGTTGTCTACTCTGAATAAAACAAACTTCTTAGGGAACGGTGAATTTATTCCACAAAATTCAATAAATTCAGGACAAAAACATTTTCTATCCCTATGAAAAGTACATTAAGGTAGAAATTAAAGTAAAACACATGGCTTATTTGGAAAGTTTGGAGACATGTTTAGTACTAAAACATAATTCAAAAGCACTAGTAAAAAAAACATGCAACATTTTTCAGAGTTCAAAAGTAATCCTCACTTCCTGAACTTAGAAAATACAGTGAATATGAAATGGGGAAAAAAACAGACACTTGATTCAAAATCTGCGTTGTTTGTTAGGTCCATAGTCTCCGGGCCCGGGGAGGCCTCTGGGAAAACCTCCCTGGCCTCCTCCGGGCATGTTGGCATTTCCGGGCCCCGGCATCAGGGGAGCATTCTCAGCAGCCATCCCAGGAGTGCCTGTGGGACCAGAATTCCCACCCAGTGAGTTTCTGTTCATGGGCATCCCATGGCCGCCCATATGCATTCTCATTTCTTGCTCTCTGTTTTCAGGGAAGTTGCCTCTGAAGCCCTCCTGCTGCCTCTTCATCATCTCTTCATTACGCATCCTCATCTCCTCCTCTCTTCTCCGGCGTTCCTCCTCCTGCCGGAGCTCTGCCTGTTTCCTCTTCTGCACCTCCTGACTGTGGAGCTCCTCCATCCTCCGCAGCTCTTCTTGACGCCTCAGCAGGTCCTGTCTCATCAGCATCACTTGGTGCTCGTGCCTGGCCGCCTCCATCTCAGCCTCCAGCTTCTCCTGAGCCTCCTTCATGTTGCGGTCCACCATCTCATACTGTTGCTTCTCCATCTCCATCAGAGCCTTCCAGCGCATGGCGTACTCGTACTCGAAGGTGCCTGGCTGAGCAAACCTTGGCGGCTGCTCTCGTTCTTTGTGATACTGCTGGTTTTTGTTTATGAGCTTCTCTGACAGTCCCTCCTCTTCATCACACTGCTCCATGGGCTCCACTGTGACAGGCCGAGGGAAGGCTGTGAGCAGATAGGCACCATCACTGCATTTATCTAAAGCCTTTCTTGCTGCTGGTTTTGAAGTGTACTCCACTATCCCCCTCCCTGTTGGCCTCCCTCGGTCATCGACTATTATCACAGCCCTCTCTATCTGGCCGAAGACAGCGAAAGCCTCCTCAAGCAGCTCATTGGACACAAACTCAGGCAGATTCTTCACAGTTAAAGCGGCTCCGTGTGTGGCAAACCTCACCCGTATGGGTCTGCCTCTGAAGAGAGTATCATCCAGCTCAGCTCTAGCGATCTCTGCGATGATCCTGGTCTCCAGCCGGATGAAGCCGAAGCCTCTCTCCTTGTTGACGAAGATCTCGTTGGCCTGGCCGTACTTGGCGAACAGTTTCTCCAGGTCCTCCTCGGTGACCCCGGTGGGGAGGTTACCTACAAACAGCCTACTGCGCTGGGTGAAGGTTTTCTCCCCGGGCTTTCTGAAGCTCTGCAGGTCCAGCGTTAAGGCCTCATTCGGGCTCCTGTGCTCGCTGTGCTCCGGCTGCTGCCCGTTCGTGTTGGTCCCTCCGGGCTTCCTCTGTTCCCCGGGCCCGGGCTGCCGGTTTGGGCCGTGGTTCTGCTGGGGGCCTCTGTTACCCTGCATCTTTCTGCACCAGGAGTAAGAACCCGAGTCGAGAAATGGCCCGATAAAGAGGAGCAAGCAGCGGATCGTGGCGCACAAAGACCTACGAAAATGGCGAGGCTGCCGCGGTGCTATTGTGACATCACACCCATGCGACCACAGTATATAAATCCGTGACGTAAATGATATGCGACAGGAAAACAAAAAAAAGCATTTTTTAAACTTTATTTTAATACAGAAAACAGGACAGAGAGTATTAGAGGAAAGGGAAATAAAATAAACTAATCACATAAACAAACTACAAAACAGTTTACTTAATTTATTAACAACACAGTAATATTACAATATAAAAACAGCATAGGGAGAAGTAGAGAAAAATAAAATAATCACAAAAACAAGCAGAAATAATATTCTACAATGTAAAAAAGATACAAAGTAGCCTACAGAAATTAATAAAAGTAAATTAATAATTATAACGTGAATAGACCATATTTCAAACCAATTGAAATAATTTGGCAGTGTTGTCCACAATGTTTCAAAAGCGTAAGATGTGTTTGAAGTTTTTTTGTGTTTTCTTTTGCTTCTTTGGTTTTTTTGTCTGTCTGTTTTGGTTTTAGATAGGAACTCAAAGACTGTCTGAAGTTCAACATAACACTTGAAGAAATTGGAGAAATCTGGATTTATGCACAATTTATAACAATAACAATGTTTATATTGCATATTGCACACCATATAATAATAATAATAATGATAACAATTATTATTATTGTAAATCAATTATTTGTTCATCATATTTCATTACGACTATGTATGTAATCAGGTGTACGTGCTTTACAAGTGAAACTAAAACTGGGTTTAGAGACTAATACACACCACAACAATTAAAAAGCAAAAGAAGGGAATTAAATAAGACAACAATAAAAGATTGCCAATTAAGATAATAAAAATATACATAATGAAAGTTAAAACAAACAATAGAATAAGAAAACATTGTGAAGTACCAATAGATATAGTAAAACAGTAAAATGTTAATAAAGTAGAGTAGAATCAAATAGCTAAATAAATAAGGTGAAAAAAGGTAACGCTTGGGCCAGTGTATCTTGGTCATTCTATTTTATTTTCAAAAACAAAACAATTAGTGGTTATTCGAAGTTAAAATTTATTATATATATATGTAGGCTAGTTGAGAGCATATGAGACCTAGAGATAGCAGTTAGGTTGGGTTAGATGATCGATGACATCGTTTATATATCTATTTTCACATTACATTACATTAAATATCATGCACACCAATAGACTGACACGCTCTATGTAAGCAGGGTGTAATATCCAGAGTATAACTTCTTCATAAAGTTTAACTGAGTGTTTTGGTTGTATATAAAGTCATCATGTTACACACTCCGGTACAGTAGGTGGCGGCATGGCTCCTTTAATATTGATGTGTGGTGTTCCGGTGCAACCAAAGAAAAAGAAGAAAAGCGAGTTATTTCGCGGGAACTGTTGCATCTTTTCGTTGCTGAGGAGTGACAGCATCTGTATTAATACAAAACCTAATTTCATACTTGACGTAGCCTAGGACTGGTACAAGCTTTATCTCTTGTCTGCTAAGGTAAGATCGTTAAGTCTGCTTCACGCTAAACAGCTTTAAACCCTGGGCTAGTTGTAACACAGTTTGTAAAAATCTACTAACCTCTTCATCTTCAGGTCCGTCATGTTCTCCGACTTGAGTGCCCAGAAAGACTCCTCTCTGCTCAGCCGCCCGGCCGGAGAGGAGCAGGGGCCGGTGTTTGACAGAGTGTCCCCGGCCTACAGCCCCTGCTCCGAGCGCTATAAAGTGGGAGACAGGAGTTTCAGTCGCCAGTATGCTCATATTTACGCAGCACGACTGATGGAGATGAGACCCCTGCTCACAGAGAGAGCTCAGCAGAAGTGGGGTGAGTTTTGGATATTAAACCCCCACATCAGTCATGTGAGAGATGAGTGAAATGTTTTTTTTGTCTCCAGTATTCACTTCTAAACGAGTCTTTTCTGTCCTCTTGCAGGATCAGATGTGACGGTCAGGAAGCTGTGTGATCTTCAGACAGGAGAGCAGTGTTGTATTGTGGGAACCTTATTCAAGCGCATGGAGCTGCAGCCGTCTATCCTGAAAGAGATCAGTGAGGAGGTCGGCCACACACACACACACACACACACACAAACACACACACACGAATATCAGACAAAATGAAATCAGCTGCTGGAAACGAACACGTCATGACTCTCTTTTTCTGTCCCTCCTTCAGCACAATCTGCTGCCTCAGCCTGCACGAACCAAATTCATAAGTGAAACAGATGAGCTGATTCTGGAGGATGAGCTCCAGAGGATCAAACTGGAGGGCAAAATTGACAAAGACAAGTGTGTCACAGGTCTGGATTTTTCACAACCCTTTGATGGATGTCACTGTCACAAAACATTAAAGGACCATAATAGTACATGGTCTCCTGTATGACATGGCATCTCATTGTTTTTCGTCTCAGGTAGTGTTATCGCAATATACGGAGCTGAGAGGAATGATGGAAAGTTCACAGTTGAGGACTTTTGCACAGCTGATCTCCCTGTGCAGACAACGAGACCCACGCTCGGCACTGATAAGTAAGCACACAGAACTTAGTTTGAATCTTCAATGTGCTGATAAATTCTAATGGTCGCGCTTTTCATTGTGCAGGTTCGTGCTCCTGGCTTCGGGACTCGGCCTCGGCAGTAGTCATGCCGACAGTATGCTGGGGCTACAGCTGCTTGTTGACATGGTAACCGGTCAGCTTGGTGACCAGGGGGAGCAAAACGGAGCAGCAACGATATCAAGGGTCTTATTGGCTGGAAATCTCCTAAGTCAAAGCACCCTGGACAAGGATGCATCAACAAAGGTAACTTGAACCAGTTTAACCATGACTCAGTAATTTATTTATAGAAATTAAAAAGTTTTACTGTTCCAGAAAAGTCACACATTAAAATGACTCACTGAAAAATATTAAATTGCCTAATTTGAACCTCTCTGTTTGTATAGGCAAAGTACCTCACCAAGAAGACTCAGGCTGGCAGCGTGGATGCCATTCGTTTGCTGGATGAGCTGCTGCTTCAGCTCGTGGTGAGTCTGCATCTACGTCTATGAATAAACATTTTCTATTTATTTACTGTGATTGTGCAGTGTAATGATATATCCTGCCACACATAATGAAGTGTGTTTATCATCAGAGGATTGTCTTCAATATACCTCTAATTGTCTGTTGTCTTCATATATTCATAATATATATGTGCCGCTGCGTCCTCTTTTCTAGGCATCTGTCCCGGTGGATGTAATGCCCGGCCAGTATGACCCCACCAATTTCACCCTCCCACAGCAGCCTCTCCACCGCTGTATGTTCCCTTTGTCCTCGGTGTACCCCACACTACAGCTGGCCTCCAACCCATACCAGGCTGAGATAGACGGAGTCAGGTGAGTAACGTCACACATGACACGTGTATATCTTGTATTTAGCGTCATGCATTTAACATACTTATAAAGCCTCGTGTCTGTTTTTCATAAAGGTTCCTGGGCACATCAGGCCAGAACGTCTGTGACATCGAGAAATACAGCAGCATGGACAGTCACCTGGAAATATTGGAGGAGACGCTACGACTGAGACACTTAGCTCCTACGGCACCCGATACCCTCGGTTAGACTTTGCATGCACAATACAACATAAACCCTCTGGCCTAAGTATACGAGCTGTGCAAATTATTTACACTGTTTTCTTTACATTTTGCATCAGGTTGTTACCCATTTTACCAAAAAGACCCATTCATCTTGGAAGAGTGTCCTCATGTTTACTATAGCGGGAACGCCCCTTCGTTTGAGTCCAAGCTCATCAAAGGTCAGTGTGTGATTTGTCTCTATACATTATCTTAGCTGTATTTGCATTTTAAACTGTTTCCTCCCTTTCTTAAGTATGTTAAGCATTCTCCTTCCTCCTCTCCTCTTGCCAGGTCCTGATGGCCAGGAAGTGCTTTTGGTTGCCGTTCCAAAGTTCAGCAGCACCCAAACGGCCTGCCTGGTCAATTTACGCACTCTTGAATGTGAGCCGGTCAGCTTCTCTGCTTTCTCTGCCGAAGACGACGAGGAGAGTGAGATGAACATCAGCCACTGAGGGACACACACACACACACACACACACAGACACACAACATGCTGATACTTCTTGGAAACTATTCACATGTATTCAGACTCATTTCCTATGACCACAGAGTAGTCATAGGGAAATGTTTTCTAGCAACATAAATCCATGTTGTCGAAGTCGATAAAAGAAAAAAGGAGAAGACACGTGTTATGTATTAACAAGCCTTTATTTGAAAAATAACTCTTGTACCCCAGCTGTGTCTGAGGAAACATGACAGAAGACTTTCCTTTTTCTCCTGACTCTGTTACCAGCTTTGAACAAATGCTCCTTTAAAACCTTTCATGACTGTTCATACTGTAAAAAATATTTCTGTCATTGATGAAGACAGTGTAAATAATTCAACTCTGGCAAAGTAAAGAGAAGAAGAGTCGTGTTTTTTTTTTTTTTTTAATGTGTATCCACAATAAACATCTCTTTAAAAAAAAAAAAAAAAGACTGAATAACGAGTCAGAAAAATGCAGTGTGAACCCTTGAACTGAAATGAAACCATTAATTAAAAGGGTTTGTGAAAATGTGTTTTTTCAAGTTGTTAAGAAACAGATACACTATACAGTTAATATAGTTAAAGTTTAGGAGCTGACTCTGAGCTTTCCCCTCTGTTTATGTCTCATACAAAGACAGGATTCCTCTTTTGATTCTTGTTCAACCTTCTCAAAGGAAATCATAGCAATGAGATCTACAATTAGGACAGGATGAGTGCGTGTTTACAGAAACAGACCGTGTATGTTCGATTTAATAGTCATCAATTTTGTACTCATAGTTATAATCCAGGATGGAGTCTGTGAATCCACCGGGCGTCGAGGACTGTCCCTCCTCTATGGGCCATGAGTCGTACCAGGATGTAGTGGTCTCTGGTGTTGTGGGAATCGTGGTGGTTGTCGGGGGTAACGTCGTCGTCGATCTTAACCTCATTAATCTCTGTTGCCGAAGGCGGCGGAGACGAGCTATTCTGAGCCTCCTTTGCTGATCTGATAACCCATTCTTGCCAGCAACCGTATGCCTGTTGCTGTTAATAACTACAGGGTATTGCACTCTGGTGTTGCCATGGCCAACCAGGCGAATTGGCTTGTTGCCGTGGAGGGCCATGATCTGTAGAGAAATGAAGAAAGGATCTTAACCATCTCATCATCTGGCAACAGGTTTTTAAGGTTTGCTCAGTGCAGGATGGTGTCACCTTACCTGTTTAATGCGGTCCCAGTTGGATTTAGCCAGGTTGAAGCTGCAGGCTGTCGCTCCTGACTGGTAACCCACCACGCAGAGCTTGGTTACAGCAGAGAAGCCCTCAGCCCGCGCTGTCACACGGTACTCCCCAGGGTTCAGCAGACGCCAGTAGTCCCCAGTTGAAGCTACAGCAAAGAGGGAAAAGACATTTAGTTTTTAACACCATGGATGCAACGTCTTATTTCCTTAGTTAAAACATACAGTGAATCTAAGAGTGACGCCTCCTGAGCAGTGTGCTGACCTGTGGTGACGTCATGGTTTATGCCCTCTACCGACACAGTGGCGTTGGCAATGGGGTTCCCCTGCTGATCCTTCACAATGCCTCTGATGCCACGATGTACCTAGACAGCAAAGAGCTTTATTCATTGGATCACCTTAAGCTTTCACAAGGTGGTCACTAGTCTTTCTGGGGTCTACACAACATGAGCAACAGTCAAACAGCAATTAAAAATCACATTAATCAATAAAACAAGAAAATTATGAAAAAACAGGCTAAAGATCAGAAAATAGGTGAAATCACCCAGAAAAATTAAAACAATAAAAACAAAATTAAAATGGCTCCAAAACTGCAGCAACTAAAAGTTATAAGTCATATATGTTGGATTCATTAGATTGACTTTTGTCTGTAGGGAGCATTTACACTGCCAGATGACCAGCTAGTTAGTGACGGGGCGACACATATCTAATCACAATTTCCCCTTACTCGTATTTAGTTGCTAGCATTTTGATTTATTTTAGGACATGCGACAATCAATGAGCAACTTTTGGTGAAACATTCAGCTCAACTACTTTTGGAATTACAGAAAAACATAGTAATGCTGATATGGGAGGTTATTGCAATTTAATGTCCTCACCTGACAACATGTGAGGAAACCATATACAAGTAAGAGGATAATTGAGGTTTGGGCCTTTCATAGTGGCCGAATATAAAGTCACAATTGTTACTAAGAAAAGTCTTTGAAGGAGCAACTTTTATACTTGGTAGAAATTAGATACTATTTTCCATTTGATGCTCGAGCACTCTTTCAATGCTGTGTGTGTGACTGACCTGCTCCATGAAGGTGAGCATTGCTTCTCTGTTCTTCTCCCATTCGTATGCCAGGTCGCTCTGATGAGGGAACTTATCACAGCCCAGGAATATGGACAACTCAAAACAGTTGGTGTGCAGGTAGCTGAAATCATTCATACCTGAAGAGACACACACATACACACACGAGCTTAACAGCCTGCGCTTCACATGTTGTCCACCAGAGTGTGTTATAAATACACACAGATGCTTAAAGTCTCATTCAACATCCATTCAAACCTGCTGGTTTCTACTTACTTCCTGTGATGGGCTTCCACTTGGCACGGTTGACGATGCCTTGTCCACCTGCTGCATTGTCCCCTTGGCATGAGCCCTGATAGTTGTGTGTCATGGTCAAGTGTGTGGAGGCATAGGAGACAGCCAACCACCTGAAGAGGGACTCATCCGCAATCACCCGTGGCTCATCCTCAGGCTCACCGTATTGGTAGCCGGCACCTCTTCCTCTGTCATCCTCCTCCTCTTCTCTGTGGCCATAACCGTGCTCGTAACCGTGCTCGTAACCTTGCTCGCGGCCGTGATCGTAAGTCTGGTCATAGCCACGATCATAGCCACGATCATAGCCACGGTCATATCCACGGTCGTAGCCGTGGTCGTAGCCGTGGCCCCTCCACTCCTCCTCAGGCTCTGCATACCCTCTACTTCTCCAGTCTTCCTCTGGCTCCTCCTGGTAGCCCCTTCCCCACTCTGTCACATCAAAACCCTCTTCTTCATACCTGTGAGAAATGATTTGTGTAAGCTTTAACAGTTCATGGAGAGCTTTTCAGGGGAATGAGGAGGAAGAATTTGGGAAATAAAAATGTGAAACAATAACAGAACACAGAGAGATGGACAGAGCAAGTCGTACTGTCTCTTCTTGCGGCTGTGGGGCTTCTGGCTCTGGGCAGGCTTGTTGGGACGTAAGCTGTCATAAGGGTAGGCCACAACTCTCTCCCCGCCCTGGAAGTTTGCACCCAACACAAATGGATGGCTTTTCATCCAGGAGATTATGGCCTTGGTTTCCACAGCAACCTGGAGCCAAAGCAGGAGGATCAGAATTGCAGATGAAGTGGAACATAAACCCACATTTTTTGTTTTCATAGTAAACCACAACTACCTTTTTATAAAACAATAATCTTTCACATACACAGTATACTATATTGTAGGAGTAAGCCTAAATAAACCACTCGGAAGGAAATGATCTGTTAAGGGAAAACTACCAGATGGACACAAAGTCCCTCCCGCTTACTAAGCTGTTGGTCTCGAAGTTCTCTGGTATGGGTACATGGTGGTTTGGGGTTAGTTTGGGCACCATGCCCTTGTCTTCTGCGTCCCACAGGATGCTGTTCAGATCGGGGAAGTTCTGGAAAATATCAATGCCGTCCTCTGTGAAGTGGCCGGTGGTCCATCCACTCAGCTCTGATCCCTGCAGGACAGAAAATGGATGAGGGACACATCAGAAAAATATTCTGTAACCACTAACATAATACAACATGATTAATTGGAATTTCCTGTTTTGTTTTTCTGTTTTGTTTACCCAGAAAAGCAGAGATGGGATTTTTCCCCCCCTTAACTGACCGTTTCAAAAGCTTCTTCATGTCCATCAGGGTTGAGTGAGGGCACCAGGTGGATGCGTATTTGTTCCACTACCCGCTGGGCTCTGGGGTTTCTGTCTTTGTACTCTTTGCACAGGTACTGCATTAGAAGCAGGATCATCTCCCGACCCACCGCCTCGTTTCCGTGGAGACCTGCTGTGAAGCGGAATTCCGGCTCACCTGCGGAGACAGTCACGCAACAGTGTACAGTTGCTTGTCTGTTAGCCATAATCTGCAGACTTCACCTGGTGTTTATTAGGATTTAAAGGAGACATCAGTGGTGCCACTGAGGCTCAGTCTTCTGCCGGTTTTAATTTCAACCAATCAGCAGCTCAGTTTGTTGAAGAGTCTGTGAGACAACAGCTGGTCTGACATTTGCTTAAAAAAAAGCCTTCTCTGATTTTGATTATGGTATTAATAGTGCATATTACAATGAATTTCCATGCAGATAATAAAACAGTTGCATCAAGCTGTCATGTGAACACATTCCCACCTATTTCGTGCTCTGTGGGGTTACCAGAGATGGCCATGGCTATGATGTCCAGTCCCTTGGAGCTGCGGCCCAAGCTGTAGATGCTGGTGATGTTGGGACACTCGTCATTCACTGACTTCATTAGCTGAACATAAAGATATGGCATGATCAGTGTACAAAGTATTGTATATTTTTATATTTGTATATTTTGTTATGAAAAGTAGTGAAAATAGTGGGAGTTATTCATGATTTCATTGTATTAGTGTGTTGCCCTCTGGTGGCTGAAATCACTCAGTGAGATAGGAATAAACTTTGCAGGGGTTTTAATATGAGTGTTTGTCACAGTGGATGAAAGCAGAGCCTCTGGTTCAAAGTTTTATTGTTTCCTAGGAAATTATTTTGTTTTTGGCATTAATAACTGATTTCCTGTGGAATGAAATCAGCCAGCAGATGAGCAGGAGGCTGAATGCAGAGATACTCACTGCAACCATTTCTGAGTAGCTGTGATGTTTGAACTGCAAGTAATCCACTGGAGTCACTTCATTTTGCCTGTACAGAGCATCAGCTGGATCTATGAGAGCGAGAAAGGAATAAGAATGCATAGATTTCTTTTTTTAATGTTTAATGTTTGTCCATGTTAAGTGTGTCAGGCTCACCAGGCAGGGGGCAGCCAAGCACCTCCAGCCTCATACACAGTGTGCCGTTCCAGCTCTGAGGGATGATTCGGATGTAGCGGGCCACCACAGGCACTGCCAGCTGGTTCATCACTGGAGTGTCCTTATCACTGTTTCCAAAGAACAACTGGACAGACATGAAAGAGGGTGGGAGGAGGAAAAATATGAGAGAGAAGAGGAAGGAGATATCATATGAGGCGCCCAAGGAAGTGGCTTTACTCTGCTTTAAACATCATTTTTTTAGTGAACTCACCCAGTCAGCATATCCATCATGGATGGTGGTCCACTCTCTGCTGTCGTTGCTGAAAGCCACGAAGTAGGATGTGACATAGTCACTCCTGAAATGAATCAAGACAGGCCCATGAGTTTAGGAAGATACACATGTAGATACTCTGTATTCATGTGTGTTTGTGCCTTACTCATTCTTGGAGTCTCGTCCCTGGGTAATGACCCCAGTAAACTCTGTCGCCCTGCGTGCATCTATCTCAAACCAGTGAATTCTGTCCTCTGAATTTGCACACCATGCTCCCCCTCTCAAGTTATCCTCATCATCAGAGCCCTGAGAACAACAGAGACCAGGACAGTTTTTACTGTACTGTACTGTGTAAGAGCTTGTGTGTGAATTCAAAGCAAATATAATTTAACCATGCATTGATATGCATAACTTGTGGTTGCCAAACAAGCTCATGTTTATTTAAAGACTTGGCAGTATGTAAGTGATGGTTGTAGTATATGTACATGTTCAGACCATGGCCATTCTGCACTGATTGATGTATACCTGCATGTTGAGGCGTGCCCTCTGAGGTGCAAAATGATACTGAGACATAGAG
This sequence comes from Scomber japonicus, assembly GCF_027409825.1. Taxonomy (NCBI): domain Eukaryota; kingdom Metazoa; phylum Chordata; class Actinopteri; order Scombriformes; family Scombridae; genus Scomber; species Scomber japonicus. Next base: position 28,328,616 of record NC_070586.1, on the reverse strand, counting down.
GAGGCAGAAAGCTGGTCCGTCTGGATCTTATGGGACTCCATCCCCAAGGGAGGACATTCTGCCACGTATACACACACGCACAACAGAGAGAAATCACATGATATGTAAATTGTATCAGTAAAGCTTATGCTGTGTTTTTCCAGATTTAGAAAGAGATTGACTCACTCTTTGGCTCTTTGAAGACACGCGGTCTGTTCCTGGCCCGATCCTCTGCCTCCTTCAGTTTCTGCACTCTCTCTATCAGAGGTCAGAAAAACAGTCTTAATACAAAATAAATTACAGAACATTTGGTGAATATTTACTCTCGCACAAGCTGTCTGCCCAGAAATGATCTAGGAACTCACTATTATTTTGCAAATTTTAAATGCCAAAAATCCCCATGAGGACCTGGAGGGCTGGACCATGGTGAAACAACAAAACAAAACAGATGTTGTGACTTCCCTCCTACTCCAAGTGTCTACTGATCAAAATCAGATCATTCTGACCCAGAGATTTTACTATTGAAGACGACTGCCGCTGAATCCCATCTAGCATTGCCTCAGTTTACATTCTGACACACTGGACCATGTGGTACATTATCATACAGTACTTTATTGCTCTTAGTATGGCTGCCAGACGTTTTGCTGACACTGGGAATGTAAAAAATGCTGTATGCTCCCTCACCCGACCATTCACATATGCAGAAGTGGACATGAACATGAACCCATGCACACATACTGATATGTGGAGGTGCAGACACACATCTGTTTTTGAGTCCTGCTGAGACATAAATGCTTCAGTGACTTTTGAACTTGTGCTCAGAGTGAGCTGAAAATGCTTTTCACCTTGAGCACAGTTGGCTGTGAACCTTGAACACAGGAAGTGCCCTCCGACACCAGTCCTGACAGTGTTATATATCTTTGGCTCCAGGCTTGCCTTAACCACCATCTAACCTCACTACACACAGCAGACACGTTGCAAACAAAAGAGAGTTGAATGTAATGTGAATATCTGCATTTTTTCACTGTAACAGCATCCTCATTTCATTCTCAGTTGACCTCCCACTCTCCCTGTCTTTGCTTAAATCCAGCTCACAAGATATTTTTAAAACTAATCTCCATTTTGTTTATGGGAGGATGAACTTTTGTCCCTGCCGTGCAAGTTAAAGCAAGCACATTTGCACCAAAGGTCCACTGACATTTGCATGGTGGGAAATCACATCTGCATTCTCTTACGATAGAAATGCGTTCCAAGAGAACGGGCGCCTTAGAGCACAATGCTGTTATCTGTTAGAAGTTTTGCACTTAGGTCACAGACCATGTTCTCTGCTTTGGCAACTGCAGTATCATTTGTAGTCTGACGTGCAGTTTGGTGTTATGCAAGAAAAAGAAGTCCTCATCTGGGTTGTCTTACCTTTCTCCTCCCTCTCTCTCTCTTTCGCTGCTCTCTCTCTCTCTTTCTCCATCCATTTGTCGTCTGTTTCGTCCTCTTTCCTCCCTGTAGAAAATAAGACAATACCAGGAAAACTTTATAGATTTATCTATAAATAAACCAGCCCCATGGTGCAGCAGTGTATTACAAGTATTTCTGGATTTTTTGCAAGCCATTAGGAACCATAAACAGCAAAAAGTTCCCACCCATTTATAGTGAGGATCATTCATAAATCAGGAAAGTTATTCTTTAAACCTTTGCTTTGGTCTCTGCTTTATTGGCAGCAAGTCTTACTATGGCTTAACTAATGGTTCTAATATAAAACATTTGGGTATTCATTTTCTAGCTCCCCTGTGTGTGTGTGTGTGTGTGTGTGTGTGTGTGTGTGTGTGTGTGTGTGTGTGTGTGTGTGTGTGTGTGTGCGTGCGTGCGTGCATGTGTCCGTGCGTGCGTGTGTGCGTGTGTGTGTGTGTGTGTGTGTGTGTGTGTGTGTGTGTCCGTGCGTGCGTGTGTGTGTGTGTGTGTGTGTGTGCGGGTACATACTCATTCCATATTCGTCGTAATCATCATACCATGTCCCCTCATAGGGAGAAGTGACTGTTGGCTCCTCTGTGTTAAAACAATCCAACCAAACAAACAGTCAGACAACGCATTCAATCACTCAGTCAGTGGCACCATGACATTACAAGTGAGATTTTATGAGATTGCATGGTTTAATCTGCAAAGTTTTACAGGTTAGCGCAGCCCTGTTTTGTCCAACCACAACAACTGCTCTCTTTGGATGCCACTGCGACGCCTGCCATGTAATTAAAGTTGTTAAATCTTTAATTTACATTTACAAGAATCATAACATAGTGGTGATGTGATGACAGGGCTTTTCGTGCTCCCCAACAAAACTATATGGAAACTTTTGTTGACTATGTGGAATCAAGCAAGCCCGCCTACTCCTGTTTGAAAAGTAGGGCAGGTTAACTCACAGACTCACTATAATGTTATTCCCATGTGCTGAATTGCTCATCTGCTCCTAGACTAAAAGCACAGATGGAATGGACATTTCATCTGCATCGCAAGTCAAGTTAACTGTCTAATTGAAAACGTGACATTTTGATTACTAGATGAATTTCTGTCATGCTTTGGGTGGCAGAAGTTACCTGGTATAGTTTCTACTTTTATTTCAGGGCTGACTTCTTTACCATCAGGGAATGGAAGGTTATCAGGCTCCTTAACTGCAGGAGTGGAAAAATAAAACATAATTAGAAATTTAAAAGATCAACCGGACGGTTTATAGAAGTGTCAGTAGAAGACTGAGAGTATTGTAGAAAAAAAGGCTGTAACAATGGACCAATGTGAGGGAATCAGCGGATATGGTACAGTATGCTGGAAACTCAGAGTAATGAGAACATGTCCATTCCAGACCAGTGTCACAGCACCACACGACACGCTGTTTCCAACATCTGATACTGTGGAAAAACTAGTTCAGTCACTCCATCAGGTGGATGGAGGCTGGAAGAGATAGTGCTGACTGTAAAAGTTTGAAGTCTGCAAAGTATATTCTACAGGATAAATACACTTGAGATTCATTATTCCACTGATTTGTCAGTTTTCCAGCATAGGGGGCTGAATTTGGACAATCTTGTATTAATAACAGCCAGTGGACGTAAACAAATGTTCCTCTGTCACCACAGATGCGTAGAATTTGCAATAAAATTGTATTATCCTCCTTGTTTTAGTGTCACTTAGTCTTAATACTTAGTTTCAGAGTATTTGCATCTTTTCAAGACATAGTATTAAAACTTTTTCTTTGCAGCATCATTGACCCCCAATGATTTCCCCACAAGGATCATTATTGTTTCATGATCCTGTTCATGTCGGTAACTCCCCCACAAACCATCCTCAACAAAAATGTTAAAAAAGCCAGAAGAAACCAAGACTCAGACATACATGTGGCATCCCAGTAGTCATCTGTCCCAACCTTCCCATCGACCTCAGGGGTAGGGGGCGTTGGGTCCTCCTCTTTCCAGTAGCTGTCATAGTTATCAGTCACGGGGGCATATGGCTCTTTCTCCTCTGGTTTCCAGTAGTCGTCATAGATATCAGTCACTGGAGCGGTTGGCTCTTTATCCTCTGGTTTCCAGTAGTCATCGTACACATCTGTTACAGCAGGGTCTTCCTCCTCCGGCTTCCAATAGTCATACGGGATATCTGTGGTCTGAGTCTCAGACTGAGGCCTGGATGATGTGGGATCAGCATCCCAGTAATCATCGTCCCGTTTCCAGTAATCCTCATCTGGCAGAGAAACAGATGGACTAAAATATTTACGTATGGTTCTCAGGTGGAAAGAATAGATACTTTGGTTATACAGTGCTTTGGTTTTTAAACTGGATGTGACTGAAATACACAGAATTATGAACAAATAACACTTCTTGGAAATATGAAGGACACACAGTGAAGCCAGCAGGGATGAAAGTTGGTTGTGTTTTCCTGTGCAATGTTGAAACAAATTGCCTTTCAAGACAGGAAAGTATGACTATGACAGCTGAGTAGTAACTCCCATATTCAATCATTTAATTATAATTTTAATAGTAGATGTTTCTTGTAGATGGAATAATGATGGTGTGTGCACAGGGGGGGGGGACTGGCAGAGTTACCTCCTGTACAGTGCCTAAAATCCAATGGGACTGTAAACAAATTATTAGGATTTGTGGGGGTCAGAAAAGGGGGGACATTATGTACTTTTTCTTTTTGGTGAGCGGATGAGTAGTCTGACTTTTTTATGTGGGAACAGAGAAAGGTTGTTTTTTTTTCCTTTTTGAACAGCCAAAAAACTGTATTTCAACAAATCCCTTGCAAGATTATTCTTTTGAAAAAGGAATCAAATTATTTCTTCTAGTGTCCAGAGTGGTTCATAAAGGTGGATATGTCTCTCAAAATCAAAAAATGTTATAAAAAAGGAAAAGAAAAGTGAAATGTGTAATATAATGTTATCCTGTATTATAACTGATGGTCAGCCTTTTTGTCATGCTTGACATAACTTTGGAATTTGCATGCTGTTGGCATTTTGGACAATTTTTATTACACAAGGTTTACATGCAATTAAATTACACCATCTTAAATGTATTATCCTTTACTGTCATTAGTTGTTTATGATGGAATTAGTTGTACCAAGCATGTACTGTATTTTGAGAGATTAATACAGAGGAGTGTCTTGTAATTTTCTTGTAATTTTCATACAGTCCCTAAGTGTGTGTGTCACTCACCAGTGTCAGGGTAGGGGTAGTCTGTGTACACCTCAGGTTCTGTGGGTGGTTCAGTTGGGATAGCTAGAAGCAGCAGACAGAAACAAAGTCAACAACATTCATTCAAGTCCGAGTCATTCAAGTACAAACTTGGCTCACTGCTCCATCCTGTCCTCACCTGTTGTGGTGGGTGGGAGGGTGGTGGTTGTTGTCTGCCTATCCTTCTTCTTCCCTTTTTTGTCAGTTTTGGGCTTTTTGGTGGCATTGGGGTCTTTAGGCTCCTTGTTCTTCTTCTTGTCCTTCTTCTTCTTTTTACCTTCATCTGGTGCTCTCCTCACTCTGCTTGAAATACCTGAAACTATCAATAGAGAAATGATCATCTTATCTTTGTTTGTTCGTTTATGAGAAATAAATTACACATTTTTTTCTTTTATTCAGTGTCAAAATGCATCTCTGCTGGGGGAAAATCCAGACAGCCAGATGTGCTTTTAAGTGGTTGGTTGAGGTCCATTACTATTTCCTTCTGAGGTTGTCTGAAGTCCTGAGGCACTTTTATGGAAAACACTTCCCTCTTTCCATTAGTTGTGCTCTATTAACCACAATTCAGTTTTTAATGACACAAAATCCATCCAGACTCTAAATAAATATATCACTATCGCCTGGGAAACAGCTTACCACTAAGACATAAACATATGTGTTTATCACATCTGAGGCTTTGTTGAAGCTCCAGAAAAAAGCTGTATCCCAAATGTGTATCACTCTTCATATTCCATTCTTTCATCATGAATGTACACCACAATCAGTATTAATCATGCAGGTTTACAGCAGCAGAGGCGGTGGAAAAAGGTCAGTGTCATAAAAATCTGTCTGCAAGATGCTCAAGTTAGCATGGTCTTCTCCTGTCTGGCGCGAGCTAAACCAATCCATCTGTCCTGTGTATTCCCTGCAGTGAAGACGCAGTGTAGCTGACAGGTGAGCACCTGGAGTGACTCATGTCCCTTGACACTTTTCAGAGACTAAATAGGTTTGTGTTTGTGTCTGTGTTTGCTCACCCATGTCATGACGTAACTTGGACCATACCTGAGCACAAAGGCGAGCTTTGATCTCATCTGTGTGACATATTTCTATATTTAAGTTAAAATGATGCTCTGTACACATCGTAACAGGACAAACGTCTCCACTCACCTGCCTGTGGAGCCTCCTCTGTGTCTCTTTTGGCCTTGCTGCTGCTTTCCAGTGGGTGTGGGTCCATTACAAGTCCCTGCTCACTTTCTGGGTTATCCAGGGACTCATCTTCTAGCAGATCCCCCGCCTGTCTCTCCCCTTCACTCTGCCGGAGAGAAACGATCCCCCCAGCACTCTCCCCTCCTCTGGGGATCAGCAGCAGGCAGCACAGGGCCAGCAGAGCCACAGACATAACCACAGTCTGGCTTTTCATATCTGCTGTTCTTCCAACAGAAGAATCCTTTGGTTTGCTCTGGGTTTTTTCTCTCAGGAGTTTTTATCACACCCTGTCCAGTCCTCAATCCAATTTCGTCGTGTTGCGTTTATCCACCAGAAGAATTATGTTTCACCCTTTCTTCCCCTGTGTCCTGTCCATGTGATCCACACTTTTACTCCAGCAGAGGAAATTTCTGTAGCTCCACACACACCCGCAGCCACAGTGTCAACCAGTTTCTGACTGGGCTAGACAGAGATGGAGTGGGAGGGGGGTAGGGATAGACGGGGAGGGAAGGGAGGTGGGTTAGAGAGCAATGGAGAGAGATACACAGTAAAGCAGCAATCTAGTCAAATGAAAAGACTGGGAGCCTAATTGCCCTGCAGCTACGGTCAGCTGAAAAAACAGTGTGGCCAGAGGATCCCCTTCACCTGGCTGACGAGTTAGAACAGGTGCAGGGCTCAGACAGGAGATGGGGGAGGAGGAGGAGAAGAAGGAGGAGGAGGAGGAGGAGGAGGAGGAGGAGGAGGAGGAGGAGGGATAGCAGGTGAGGCCTCAGACAGCAACGCTTGCACCACTTGGTTTAAAAAAAAGAAGCCGGTGCTCCTACCGAATTCCTCAGTGGAGAACGTTCACCCTGCAGACTCACAACAGAGAGGAACAGCAGGAGAGAGGAGTGACTCCGAGGACATTGAATTCCAGAAGAGGAGGAGGAGAAGGAGGAGGACGAGGAAGGGGCAAAAAGGGAGGAGGATAGGGATTGTGTATGTGTGTGTGTGTGTGTGTGTGTGTGTGTATGTGTGTGTGTGTCAACAAAAACCAAACATCACTAATCATTAGAGGGAGAGGAATTCAAACAAAATGAAACAAGCAGGAGCTGAACATAAATTCTTTGTCCAAGACTTGTTTTGATTGGGAATGAATCTATGCTTTCCATCTCGCCTCTGTCATTCTTTCCTCGGTGTGTTGCTCGGCTCGCTCTCTCTTTTCTGGAGAAGAAGTTATGGCAGGCAAGGGGGCCACAGAGGAGCTCACACAGATTGGAAGAATTGTTTGAGCAGATGACAGAATTATAACCTTTTAAAGATTTGGTGTTTTCTTTGCCTCCCCCTACCATCCTCCTCCAGCTCCTCCTCTGTCCATAGTTTGGAGAGTCTGTCAGTTGCTGAATATACAGCAGTATATTTTACTGTCTGCCTAGTCAGGGTACACCTTCTAATGTCATCCTGAACTGTTTATACTCAGGGAGGAATATCTGACATAGGCCTAAAATGTAGGCCCACTAAAGAGAAATTACGACTTTTTAACTTTAATTTCATTTTAAAATTACAATACAAGTAAGGAAGAAGAAAGTTATCCTGCAGTGCAAAATCATGTCTGAGGAAAAGGTCATCTTTCGAAATGCAATGATGTCATCCTGAGGTTTAGCCCCAGTTTTCCTTAAAACTCCATCGTCACCTGCACTCTTCCATGAGAGAATGTTTATTACCCAGAAATGCCTGATCTTAGATTTAAGTGGTGAAATCAAAACACTGCACAGCCCAGTGAAGAGCTACTGAGTCTGCATACTCTTTAATGCAGTGTTTCAATCTGAACAAGTTTTAGACAAGAGATTAAGGCACAAACGCCCAAGAGCACGCAAACACAAACCTGCTAAAGTACTATCACAGATAGTGAGGACAGTGGAGTGTGACAGTGTCACATTAAGCCGTAAAAGATTAGATTTTTTTAATAAAACTGTATTTCAACATGCAGTCATATCTGTGGGGGATGTTGCAATACAGTTTGGACTGTGAAGAATGCACCAGATAATTCAGACTACAGTAAGGTCAAGCAGAGGCCTTTCCAACTGGCAAGGATAAAGCACACACGTGCACACACGCACGCTTGCTGCATGCACGCACACATGCACGCACACACGCACACACGCACGCACACACACACACACACACACACACACACACACACACACACACACACACACACACACAGAGGAGCAAGCTGGAAAATTATTTTTCTTATTTTCCCCCACCAAAGCTATTTCACAATACAGAAGAAAACTGTACAAGTAATACCTTTAGTCATAAAAAAAATAAAGAGAGCACTGGAAAACTTCATGTGAATCACTTCAATTGTTTACTCATAAGACTCAAGAGATTAACAGAACACCAGAAGAGCCAGTCCCTAAGACGATAAGGAATGTCTCTTATCTAGTAATGAAGGGAAGAGTTCTTCCAAGTTGGAGTCTGACATTATATACAAACAGTGGAGGAGCATAACTAACTATCTTTCTCAATTAGGCTGCTATGCTCAAGTACAATTTTGAGATACTACTTTACTTGAGAGTAGAAAATCTTTCCACTCTCCACTGCATTTATTTGACGGTTGTTATTTTAGAGGTGGGCTTTTTCCACAGACACATAAGACACCCAGCAGTAAGCAAAGTATTGTAAGTATTGTAATAACAAAATGTAATGGAGCTGCATCAATTTTAGGGTCCTGTTATTACACTACTCACTGAGACACATGAAACAGTAGTTAACTGCCACTTATACCAACAAGTATGATACATGACACGATCATGGTAAATGCTACAACCTAATTTAACAGTATTCCAGATATTCAGCAAACTGACTCAATAATGGTAATTACAGATTAATATCTATCTTAATGTTAGATAACTTAAAATAGCATTATCACCATGCCCCTGATAATACCAGACCAAATATTACTGAATTTGTTTGAAAGCTTAATTTTTTATTAGTGAGGAAAAATTTATTAATATTTCAAAAGTTATGGTTTCGCCTTAATATCTCATTAATCATTAACTTAAAGGTGCAGTCTGTAGAATTCAGTAGGATCCAGCAGAACGGACTTGGCAGAAATGGAATATCCATTACATGTTTTAATTAGTGTACAGTCAGGTCCACAAAGAATCTCCGCCCACAGAATTCCGATGACACTTCCTCAGATTTTCCACCAACAAAGATACTGCTTGTGAAACATGCAAAATTAAAATTACTTTTCCCCACATTCAATCCTGTGTTCCTGTGTTAATTACTTATTTGTCTCTTAATATATGCCAAATATTTCATAAAATCTGTATTTTTTACATTATTACGTTTTTTTCCTGTAAAATAGTTTCAAATGTGTGCTCATAATGTGTCAGAGGCTTTTACAAAGGTTCAACCAATCAAATGTGACTTTGTGTAAGTAGCTGGCCACACTTGGCATACAAAACCGCACGTCACTATCTGTGAGTCATAGTAGTTAACAGAGCAATATGAGCACAGACAGGAAGAGATAAGTGTTTTGATATCAGTGGGCAAAAACGTGTTTTCATTCCCAGAACAATGTGTCTGAGCTCTAATTAACTGAAAACAATCTTTCTTATCTGAAATGAATGTTTTCTATCACTTTAAAAGCAAAAAACATTCAGCAGGTCTGATAATCACCTGAAAATAAGAGTCCACATACACGCTTGCAGACACAACACACCCAGTTTACTACGTGAAACACTTACTGATCCTAACCCCGCCCCCCCCCCCCCCCCCCCCATGCCTAAATGGTGTAGATACTGTGGGTCTGCAGATATGCCTACTTGTCCCCTTCTATGGAGCCTGCCATGTTACACCACCATGTTTCTACAGTAGCCCAGAACGGACAAACCAAACAGACTCTGGTGAGGGCATTTCACGTTTTGTAAGTTTTACAGCCACAGCCACCAATCTGTACCCTCACCACTAGATGCCACTAATTCTTACACACTGGTCCTTTAAAATGTATGGAAATATTCTACCAAATTATCATTTGTGAATAATAAATCGTGTGTAATATAGTTTTGCACAAAAAAAAAGACATCTCTTCTTTCTCCCTCATTAAAAACTCCAGAATCTATGAATATGAAAATACTGTTTGTTTTAAAAGATGTCTCCTTCTTCAACGGAAAGTTCATTCTTAGTTTTTGTGCACTGGAGGTTTCAAGTTTCCACATCACACTTGTGCAAGTTGAATATTGGACCATAATTGGCTCCATAATAGTTGTGATGTCACAAATCATACCCATAGTTACCATGCTTTAAATACAATTTTCATTGAGTACAGATAGTCTTTCCATATTCAGCAGATGAATGTGACAACAACCTTCTAGTGTCAAACTCTGCACATACATCATTCTGCACAGAGAAGCTCAAACATCCAACTGTAGAAACAAGTAGAAAAACACATTTTTGAGAGAAGGGGGACTTTAAGTAAAACTGTTACTTGAAATAAAATATTTTTACAGCTTGGCACTGCTGTTTATCATTAAAGGATAAATACATCTCCTACCATTGTACACAAGAATGACAGTGTGAACATCTAATTACAATCCTCACATAGTCACTATCACTCACATAGTGATTACTGCTCAGATAGTATATCACAGTCAGTGGTGGTGACTCTCTTCCAAGATTGAGCACAATGTTTTTGCTGTCAGCAACCTAGAAGAAGACACCATGGATGATAATCACAAAGAGAAGATGGACGGTGACCATGAGCACAAGAGGCCTCCAATTAAGTTGAACTGCTCACAACAGCCACACTTCACACTTCACACTTACACATACAGAGGTTTTAATTGAGGCACAGAACACAGTTTACAGAGTCAGTTTTTTTGTGGATTTGACATCACTTTTATTAGTGTCTGTAAATTCCTATGGGTCAGCATTAAGCAGAGCAGCAGGCAGTGTCTGTGCATGCAGCCTTGAGCCGAGCGTAAGCATCGACTGGGCAGGAAACAATGACATCAGGGAGAGAGGAAAAGAGAGGAAGAGAGTTGGGGGAGGGAAGGCGAGAGTAAGAGTGAGAGAAAAATGCTGTATTCCAGCAGGCTCACTAGGTACAAATGGAAACAGATTTATAAAACCCCATCCTGCACTATTCTGTTCATTCTCACTAGGCACATGGTTACTGAAACACTCCTGCAGGATACCTGACACATGACTGATGTCTGTGTATTAGATTATTAATCATTTATGAGACTCCTCTGTGATATAACGAAAGATGTGTCATGTATTTGCTCTCTACCGAGACCATGTGCATACTGAGGAATGCTAATAAAACTATTACAGACAGCACAGCACACTATTAGCAGATATGAAATATAGCTCATGGAATTGTGATGTTGACTTGGATTGGTGATAAAAGATTAGCTGAACTATTTTTTCCATCCTGTGTGTGCTGTGATTCAGCAGGTCCACCACAGCCTAGTCATCTGGCTCTGTGGGACGGGAGCCATGAGTTTGATTAAGCACAGATGTCGAAGCACACAGCACCAAGATTCCTTTGGAGGCGTCCCAATATCATTGACCCAGCACCAAAATCCCCCTTTCTCTGATAAACTGCAAGTATTTCAACACTGGAGTGGACCATGGAAACATAGTGCAAGCCCACTTATAACAAATTATGGACAATTGTGCCTCAGTGATGTCTAAGTAATTTGTTTCCCCGTTGAAAAATGAGGCACAGACAGAGAGGCCTGAGAGTTTAAACAGTGTCTGCACAGCAAGCCAATATTAGTGCTCCACCCTAATGATGTTGCACCAGAGGAACATATGAGGGTCACTTAAACTAAACAGCCAAAGAGAGAATAAATAATTATTAGGTTTAAATTTCATTGGAGTTTTAAGTATATTGTCTCATGTAAAACTGAAGCTTAGTGTTCTGTATACATTTATGCATTTTACAACTCTTGCTACACTACTATATAAACCAACCTGTGAATTATGCAACACCTGTGATCTGTAATATGTCAACTCACTGCTTTGGTTTTATTAGTTGTGGATCTAGCAAAGTGTGCACTCTAGTGGCTAAACTGAAGAACAGCAATGTCAGAGACCCACAACAAACCACATCTGTTTCCCAACTCCAGGTTACATAAGCAGAAGATGAATATGTGGTTTGTTCATACGGGAAAAGTGATCAAATAAAATTACTCAGAACTAATCAGCATGCAAAACTGAAACACTTGAGTTATGGGTGTGCTATTGATGCATAATATTGTTCAACAATGTTTTGCAATAATAAAAAAGGCACAATACAATTCACAAAAAACATTTCTAATTGAGGAGAGAAGATGGTAAGATCTTAGGAAATATATGTAATAAATACAAATGATTAGATTAACGCATTAGTAATCTTACAGAAAATTAGTCAACTTTTTTGATTTTGTTGGAATTGTTTAGTTCCATTATCGACAAAAAATGCCAAATATTCTTTGGTTGAAGAGCATCTCAAATCTGACAATCTGCTTCTTTCCTGTTTTACATCCAAGTAAATAGTAAATTATTTGTTTTTGATCTGGTTTCCTGTCAAAACTAGCAATTTGAAAATTACACCTTGAGCTCTGTATAATTGGATTTTTCAGTATTTTCTGACATTTAGATTGAACGATTAATCAAAGTATAGATACATTTTTAAAACGCTGACTTAAATGAACTCTGTTACACTAATTTGGAAACATTATACTTTGAATCAAAGGGTATAATGTTAGTATGCAGTATGGAACAGGGACATTGTACACAGCAGTACAATTATACAACAATACAAACAGAGAAACAGTCATTTTTAAACAGCATTTATTTAGCTTTCTCCATACAATACATTTAATGTACAACAGCACATACTGTATTCTGAAATAACTCTCAATATAAAATAGGGCTTCTACAATCAAGGTACAGTCATAAAATGCTCTGAGGGACATGACGATGACGGCAACAGTAAAACACCTTCATATAAAGCGCAGGATATTGAGAGAAGTGATTGTATTTGCCGAGCTGCTGCTGTGGGAAGCAGAACTTCAGACCACACCTCTCAGAGCATCCGACATCCTGCAAGAACCCGTTTTTCTTTTCTTTTTTTTTTTTTTTAACTCTCTTGGTTCTGGTTTCACAACTGAGGAGATACCAAAAAAAAAAAAAAAAAAATGATGATCAACAGATCAAAAGATATGATCTATTACAACTGCTGAAAATATAACTTTTGGTAATATGAGAGGATAAATCAGGCCTTGTTTGGATACTTAATATATACCAAGGTCAAAGCATACACAGTATAATGGCTGCTAATCAAGCCTATATCTTTACAATCATATATTGAACTGTTTGTTTGTGACCGTAGCTGTAAAGACTTGATTGTTTGAGTGTTTTCCTGACATCAAACACTTAAAACACAGCAAAAGTATACTGTACTATCACTGAAGCCACAAGAAAACCAGCTCATTTCAACATGGTAACATCAGCCAATTATAGATTGATTTTTAAAAGGATTTCTTTATCTGCAGATGTGCATCAGAGCATGTGTGGGCCTATAATAGTGTCTATAAATGTGTCTTTAAATAGTATACACATAACATTGACCAGCTTTTTGTGTTAGTTTGCTATTACATAGTGCTTCAGGTGTTGAATATACACATTATATAACATATCCAATTTGTATGAGAGAAGGCCTAAGTACAAGGAAACGTAAAAAGATAAGAGTCTGACTGAGAGGCCAAAAACATCAGGAGAGAGAGAGAAAGGAGAGATTTGTCTCAAGTCTTGAGGTAAGCAATGTGTTTCAGTATAATGCCCTACAGACAATCATACAGTTACAATCATTAATTCTCTATATACAAACTTCCTGATTTACATACACTGTACTGCTCCTCAGTTTAAAATTTAATAAAAACTAAATGTAAGATCGTATCTGTGGTGCAATTCATTAAGAGCGAGGAGGGGAGTCTGACTTCACGAAGCCTGTATTAATGGTGGGTGATACTGAACGTTTATGGCTATTGAAGATGGCCTGTTTCCTCTTGCATACGTCACACATACTATCAAATATCTACAACAGTGCAAATTTTCCTGATCGATCAAAACTCTTGCAAACAATTGGCAACACTACATCAGCTCATTTTTCTCAAAGTTATACGATGGAGATGGCGTGGGAACAACTATCTGAGTAGATGTTGACATTGAAAATTTACATATTTTAGTAATATGTATCCATTAGGCCTGCATGTTTTTAGGGGTCACATCAACTCAGTTTAATGCCTTATATGAATGGAGGAAGTCTACTGTGGCACGGTGGCTCAAATAAAAGAAGAAGAAAAAAAAACAAAACAGGAAGTGAGCACTCCACCCCACATGGCTCCACTGGATGTAGGCACCGTTTTTACTGTTACCTTCTTAGAAGACAAGGTTGAGCTCAATAACACGTCATCCCACATCTCTCCAAGACATATGTCCAACAGCTGCGCCACCTAAACGTGTGTCTAATGACGGAGGCTTTAATGCAAAGATGAAATGAATGTGCTATAGTAGTAACAGTTTGCGCACTGGTCGACACTACAGACTGTAACTGAGACGTGACATCAACAAGCTTTACGAAGAGGAGGAGGCTATAGGATGCTACAGTACTAGTGCTACCTGAACATGCTACAGATTGAGACTACAACAATGGGAGACGGTTTCACATTAGCACAAAGCAGGAACCAGCTTTGCTGAGGAGCTCTACCCATTCTAGGCCACAGAGTCGCTGAAACCAGATGTATCCAGAACCTGTTTTTAAAAAGGCAAACAAAAAGATGTGTTGTTTGTTTTAGGAGAAATCTTGCCCTCTGAAATTCTATGTACCGTTTTGAAATGACTAAAGTACCGTCTTTGCAGCTTGATGGATCAAGTACTTAGTAAAGCTGGCTTATTGTGTGCAGAGGAAAGCACCCCATCTGTAGTCAGTTTCTGTCATACGACACACACACACACACTCACTCACACACACACACACACACACACACACACACACACTCGCTTCCACAAGCGCACAAACCCTGAAGTTAGAAACGATTTCTATCGTCACACAGCACTATCGTTTTGATTATCATTGAGTTAGAGCTGGGATTGCATACTGTACCATACATCTCCAAAGAGAGGCACCCTTCATCAATATCAGCTCATTCATTTCACCACACACAAGCCTGCACGCACGCACACACACACTTACTGGAATAAATTTTCAACTTTTCCAAAAAAAAAAAAAAAAAAGAAAAAAAAGAAGAAAAAAGAAGAAGAAATTACAATCACATGCTTTATAACGGAATGTAGAGAAAGCTCATACCAGACCTTCGACTTTAGCCGGGACCACGCCAAGCACACAGACTCTGTTATGAAGTATCTCCTTGGCTTTAACCGCGAAAAGCTGCGAGTGTTCACGAGTCTGAAGATTTTCAGATGTTCTGGTGGAATTTAACAGTGTTAAAAATCCTTCTCACGGTCACTCAGCCATCAGTTTAATAACAAAGTTCTGAAGTGCTTTTATGCATAACTATGAAGTTATGACAGCTGTCCCTACAGAAAGGACTAAAATAGTTATTTTTTAAATTATTTAAAATATATCCCCCCGCGTAAGAGGGAGCTCTGGACCTAGTCTATCAGACCACTTTCAGCTGACACCGACAACTGGCAATGCCACCGTACACCTGGACTGGAGGGCCCTTTCTTGCACATTTTTCACATCTTTCATGACGTATACTTCATTCACGCTCTAATAGAGAATGCAAAGTGATCAGACCTTCAAAGCCAGCTGCATTTGAAGCCTGCTCTGTAAGAGAGAACAGCGTCTCCTGGTGATTTCTGCTCTCCGCTCAAAAGATTCTGTAACTTCTCCGGGTATTATATCTGCTGCTCTCCACTCATGCTAAGAATACCTGCTCTTGTTTGCTCCATGACGGGGTTTGGAACCGGTTAATTTTTTTCTAACCACCCTAAAGTTAACAGAGCGTTTGATAATATGCCTGACGATGACGCTCTTCCGCTGCATTACAGGCTGTTAGCATGCTCGTGTGATGGAGCAGTTTCTTGGAGCGAGAGTGAACGCTGAGCCTTTTAAATAAGTCGCTCCATGCCACGATCCTGCCTCTACAGTGCTGACACACCCTGGCTGAGAGATTCTAGAGACATAAATGTGTACATTGTAGACTTCTATGCCAGTAGAATGACAAGAACATGGCAGCTATTGATTTGGCTACTAAATGCACACAGCAAAGTGCACACATTCACTTTCTTGTTGTTTTATGACATTTTGTGTTTCTGACCTGCATCAGCTCTTTAAATTTGACTGTTAAAAAAAATAAATTAATTACACCCCCCCCCCCACCCCAAAGAAAAATAAACATCATATAACTCTGAAAGACCCCCCAAGCTTCATCTGATCAAAGTGCAGCACCCCAGCATCAGTGGAAGGAGCGGAAGTGTTTGAAGTACAGATAGCAGGTCCTAGATCAGGGTCTGGAGGGTTCTTCTTCTAGCTCTCTGAAAGTAAGCCACTCACAAACAAGACTGCTCACACACACCCAGGAGCACTCACGCACACACACATACGCACGCACACACACACACACACAGACAGACAGAGTCTAGCTTAGATGAGTCTGGCCTCTCCTTCCATGTCTGGCGGTAGATCACACACTCCTGTGAAGTGCATCTCCTTTCCCTTGCTTCCCTGTCCTGTCCCGGTTCTGGCCCTTCGATCCCCCAGGCTGGGAGAGTGCTGTTGGGCCTGAGGGTCTGGCGATGTTCCACGGGGGATTCCACCTGCCCTCCTCTCTTTCAGGAAGACCTCTAGTCGGCGCAGCATCTGCTTGGGGTTCTTTTTGGCAAACAGCTCCACTTCTGAAGGGTTAGAAGAAGAAAAAATGACTATCTGTAATAGTCCTGTGACTCCAATACACACGAAGACTGAGCCAAATTTGAGTTCTGAGATATTGCAAAAATCACCAGTGCAGAGGTATACAAATATTTTTCTTTACCTTTTAGTACAAAGCCAGAGTCAGCAATGGTCTTCTGTTGGGTCTTCCACAGTTGGTAAAGGTGCAGGTACGTGGCAACATAGAACTCATTCAACACACCCACCACTTGTTGACGACGGTTGCACTCCCTGTTAAGACCAAAGGCAGAGAGGAGAGTTGGTGTGAAGTGATACTGTCTGACGCTACAGCAGAAGGTCAGGATGACATAAAACAAAATCAGGGGACGAGTGACTCACTTGGACATGGCTTCCTCTCGAAGTGCTTGCAGGGCGATACGGGTCATGTTGATTGACATCACACTGAATGGAAAGTTCTAAACCAGAATACAACCACAAGGAAACTTAGAGAGGGTCCAAGGGTAGGTGCTGAAAAATGCTAACCTTTATTTGATCCCTGAGGGGAAATTCTCTTATTCGATTTAGTTCCTTCTGCCTCAATTTAATCACTGAATGAGTCAACATTAACACAAAGATAAAACAATCACTTTCATTATCAACTAACAAATAAATGGTTTTGTCTATAAAATAGTGAAAATGACTGCAGTGTGTTGATTATGAAGTGGTGGTACCTGTGTTGGGTGTTGTGATAACTTGTAGATGTCTCTAGCCAATGGTAGAGTCTCTGGATCCATAACAAAGTAGAGAGTATGCATCAGTCCCAGGAAACCAGTACCACGGAGGTCAGTAGCTGGGTCTGTACCTACAGCACAAAAAAACAACCCAAATTAATTCAGTCAGCATATCCCTCTTTGGTGTCAATAACTGTGGATACAGATTTTTTTCTAAATTATTTACAGCATCACTCTACCACACAAAAGCCTTCTTTGAATTCACAACATTTAATACTCTAGAAACTTGTACTGCATTGAAATTGGATAATAAACAATTAAAATCTTTTACGTCATGAAATTAAGGAGCAGTGTAAAAGGTGTTTTACCCTGAAAGCCGATGTTTTCCCAGTGCGACCCAAAGCGAGGACAGTCAAGCCTGCAGCCAAGCAGCCTCTTATAAATGGTCTGTAGGACACGCATGTGAACTGTCTGGCTGTTGTCCACGTGGCCTACAAACAACAAGACACACAAATATGCTTCAGTAAAAAAATCAGTGGTTTAATGGAAACACTCACGAGTTACACCTGGTGGATTATTTCACCACCAGGCGGATTATTTCATCACCAGGCCTGGCCAACACACACTCACACTGTGCGATGGCAAAGACCAGATCCCGTTCCTCCAGGAGTTCCCTGTGCAGTCGCGGTGGTCCGAAGAGGAAGTGTGTGATTGCGGCGAGACCTGTCCTGCGAATGGTTGGCTGGATGTTCTTCTGCAGGTGGGGGTGGAGATGAAAATAGAATACTGCTTTAGAATAAAAGTCATGATCACTACGCCACAGTTTCAATCCAATTACTCTATTTATGGCCGGACTGAGCAACAGGACCAGATGCTTTTTTTCACTTCTCTTTCACATTTTATGGCTCTAGTTTTCCAGCTTTGGGAGGCGACTGCAGATAAAGGCAACACTAGATGTAAGTCTTTCCCTCTCTCACCCACAATCTGTTGATTCTTTATCTCACTGAGCAGTGATCAAGGTCTGTGTTACAGACCTTTAGTTATCATTTCCTCTACTCTATAGGAACATTTTATCATTTATACTTAACCAAGAACCATCCCAGTTTCTGATCTGTTCATTTGTTGTTGTTGGTGTTCACTGTTAATGCTAAGTCAACACTTCCTCCATCTGTTTCATGTTAAAATGCTGCCACCAGTTCCCTTGCCCTTCCAAGATACACAGCTTTTACTGTGAACCATCTGAAGGAAACACTGAGATTCACTGAAAGTGGCTTAACCTTGAGAAAGGACCAAGTTGAATTTCCATTAAAGTGATTCAGAGCAAGAACAATATCTCTGTTCAAAAGACAAACTTTTTGCACCCTTAATCAGGGACAAGCCTTGATTTGCGCCATCATTTAGATAACAGCTTTTATTTAAGAATGTATGGTATGCAGGGTTCCTTACTAGCAAATCCCCGAGGTCTGTGGTCTGGAAGTACTGCAGGGCTTCATTAAAGGAGATGAGCGGGGTTGGGTTTGAGTCCTCTGTGAGAGCTGCAGGATTTTTTCCAAAAAAAAAATATATATTTTTAGCAACAAATTACAGATAACACATTCAAAATCACTAAGTCATGATTATCTTGTACAACAGGTGAAACTACCAGATGTTTCTGACCTGGTTGGATGTTCTCCAGAGCCTCCCACTCCTGTCTGGCCTTTTCCAACTCTGCATTTTCCTCTGTAGAGAAAGAAAAGGTGAGGTAAGAAAACTAATTCAGTTGATATATATGGTAATACTCAAACCTCACAAGCTGCAAGCCTCAAACAGTGTCTTGTCTGCCAAGGGGCTGTGGTGCAATTGCTGACACCCACCCAGTTTATGCCCTGTCATAAATGCTTCCTATCTAACAGATCTGCATCATCCAGAGCACCACTGAGACCCCACTCTACCTCCACGCAGGCAACCTGCACTCCTGAGGGAGGTTTTACCTGCAATAGCTGCCTGGTATCTAGGATACACTCACAAATTCCTGTGGGAAGAGGATGCAAGACAAAGGAGAGGTTGTGTGAGAGTATGTGTGTGTCACCTGCAGGCTTTGGCTGGTCTCCTCCGGCTGCCAGTGTCTGCAGAAGACCATTCTGCTTCAGTGCTGAAAT
This sequence comes from Scomber japonicus, assembly GCF_027409825.1. Taxonomy (NCBI): domain Eukaryota; kingdom Metazoa; phylum Chordata; class Actinopteri; order Scombriformes; family Scombridae; genus Scomber; species Scomber japonicus. The sequence goes on along the minus strand of NC_070586.1, from coordinate 28,309,001 downwards.
CTGCACAATTACCAAACAAAGGATTATCTTACACACAAAGGGGACCAGAGGATGGTTGTTAAAGTGAGATACTACACATAAATTGTAACTACCGGCAGGGATCTGAGTGATGCGCTGCCATTAGTGTTGTCTTTGACATTATGACCGATAATCAGTCCGTTCATGACCTGAAAAGAAAAAAAAAAAGTTTGAACTGTTTTAAAGGTTTTTCTGGGAAAGAAAATCACATTGAATGAAAATGAGACATAGGTCCCATCAATGAGAAGTGGTCTGTTTTACTGTACTCACAGGCTTATGGTTGGAGTGTCCATTGGTGATCTCCTCTAATGGTTTACATTCATGGGACAAACCATTCAGGCCCTAAGAAGAGGGCAGCAACACAGAGCAGCTGATTACGACATGCACCCAATATAAAAATAGTGCAGCCCTCACTGCTCTAAGACAGGCCATTCATGATCACTGCTTGCCTCATTATTATCTCATTTTTTTTAAAGTCCTAGAATTCCTAATACCAACTTGGAAAACTGAAAAATACTAAGTAAAACAAACCAAACAAACTCCCACAGATGTGTCAGAAGTTGTGCATTTGCAAACACATCTGTTTTACTAGTGTGCTTCCTAAATTTAAGCATTGAAAATAAGGCAATCAAAAAATAAAAAATAAATAAAGAAGTGTGTACCCTCTACCCTCCCAGATACACATGCATTCAAAGACTACATTTACATGCACAAAATATTCCAGTTTTTGTGTTTTTGAAGAAGACAATATTCCTACAAAGCTGTTAACATGACTAATGAAAATTAATTTTCCACTAATATTCCCGACTACATGCAGAGTGCTTTCAGGGTTTCCCTAGCAAGGAGAAAAACATTAGTGAGCTGCTGCCTGATACTTATAAGTGATATGACTGATATTATAAATATATAATTACAGGCCTATTCAGTGCCTGGGTTGTACCATGACGTTTACTACATTGAGTGTTTTTGGTGCATCAAATCAAGTTGTCACCGTCAGTCCATGGCTGCATGTCAGGATAATAACAAATCCACTTCATGAAGAAGGCACGCTCTGTTTTTCCAACCCACCCTGAACAGCTCTCCACTGTCCTCTCATTCCTCTCCTCTTTCTGCCTTCCTGCTCTAGCATATGTCATTTTGCTTGAGCAGGGGTAAATAGGAAAGAGGCTGTGAGTTGTAAACTTTGGTAACAAACCTTACTGAGATGCATATTCTGGATGCACCGTATACCAGTCTAAATAACGCTCATAAAACATGAATATATTGGCACATCCCTCATGCCTTAATTGGAAAATACTTAATTCAGAATATGCTGTTCACATGACCTGCATCCAATTAAGAATATTGTGGAATATGTGGAATATTTGGAATAATAGTGGAATATTAGTGTGCCTGTAAACGTATCCAATGAGCCCTGAGACACAGAGTACTCATCCAAATGTTTACAAAAAAAAGCAATATACAAGGATACAGTCCAGGGACTAAGAGGTAATGTTATGGCTAGAAAACTAAGTTGAGGATAGCTGCCGCCATGGCAACGTGCCAAGCACACCAGACCAGAGATTACAGCTAACACAGAGAGGGAACTGTTGATCTAAACACATGTGACAGAACTGATTCAACAGATGAGCTACTAATTGTTTAACATTAAACAACAGTGCAGTACAGGAAGCATTTCTCTATGATGGTGACAACATCAATATGCCAACAGTAGTAAAGAGAGTCTACTCCTAATTTCTCCACTTACACAGCAGGTGCAGGTTCCTGCTTTAATTGTGTTACATTAATGTAAACAAAAACACTTGAATGACATGAACTGTTTATAACTTTAAGTCCAACTATGAAAGAATAACAATACCTCAGGGTGGGATGTGACATCAATGTCTTCTTCCATTGCATATGAGTGTGTTGGCTGGCAAGCGCGTTCCTGATCCTGGCCTCTAAAGGCTTCTGAAATCACGGACTGAGATGGGGTGATGAGCTGCTGCAAGGACCACCATGGTTTCTGTAGTGCACATGTGTAGTGACTTTCTATTCTTTTACTCTTTTTTTCCTCATATACACAGAGAATCTCAGTCCACAGTCACCAGTAGGATTTCACAAAACTGTTACTGGCAATAGAAACCCATGTTGCACACATGATATCCTCGTTTTCTATGTGACAGCGATGACTGTGTGGTGTTGACAGCAGCCTGGTTTTGGTGGCTACTCCAAAAGTCTAACCTTGAGTGTGTGCGCGAAGAGGAATGTGCAGGTATCAGTCTACAAGAGCTGACTGTAGGCTATCCATCAATACACACATTTCCTGGAAACCTCCCTCCTTCCTCTCCTCCACAGATCTGCTTGGTCAGTGGGTTTACTTCTCAGCCCCATCAGAGGTGCACAAAAGCTGGATGATGACATTTTTCAGGGCTGGGCTCTCCCTGTCCAAGACGCTTCATCCCTTTGGCACTCAAGACAAATCCGAGGAGTACTCAGAGCTACCAGTATAGTTCAATTTACTATTTGCATCTGTGTTATGTCTTCAGTCTCACATAAAACAGCAACACGCAGGTGTTCCGTGAGATGTGGGTCATGGATGGGGTCCTTGTATGGTCAGAGTCCTGAGGAGGGGCAGTCATATGTACACAATATCTGAAAACTAGAACAAAAAATGTATTAAACTACACAAAATTAACAAACATGTCAATAAGCAACACACAAATCCATATTAACATGTGTGGCTATCCAGAAAACAGCACAGAGCTACATATGAGTTGAACTCTCTCACTATTGACAAAAATACTGCTATGAACTTACATCACAGTGCAATAATATTTCTTCTGGTATCATATTTTTATGCGACTAGATTAGCAGAGCAACCTAAATTCACTGCAGGACAGCTAATTAATTAAATTTTACTCAAGTGTGATTAAATTCAAATTTGAGGTACTTATATTTTGAGTCATGCTACTTTAACCTTCTATTATTTACTATAGTTACTATATAGTTAAGTTTGAAACACAACCCGTATAATAAGCTCATGAAGTATGATGCATTTTCTGCTCTATAATTCAATTTAATAAAATGTTGAATTTTGACACTTTCAGTGTATTTGGCTGGTAATACGTGTGTACTCTCACTTGCACAGTATCTTCAATTCAGGAGTATTCTTCCAATGAGGAGGTTTTAAGACACCCTTTCATGTTAATGTATATTGTGTACATTAAAGCAGTGCATATTAAAAGCAGTGTGTCATGACAATATTACAAATTATGCAGAATAAGTTCATGTTTGACAGAGTGACAGTTGTCAAACATACAGCAGCAGCCTGACGTCGCCTGGATAACATTATCTGTAGCAGCCAACAAGCTAGCAACCCCGCAGGCACAAAGACGCAGCTACAGCTTCATTTCTAACCGAGACTGCAACGCCTGCACACACTACATGTCAGCGGGCCTCATTTTGGTGCTTCATAGTTAAACGATTCATGTCATGAAAATTAAGTGCGGTTAAGTAGCTGGGACCTGCCTGCTAACACAAGAAAAGCCAGCTGTCCGGCTAACTAACGGGCTAGCTGTAGCTCTATTGAACTGCAACGGAGATGGAGTCTATGCACAAATGCGACAGCAACATGCGGAGATATCTGCTTTTCTCTTTAAGATATATTAAAAACGCCACAAAACGACGTGTGCCGCGGCATGTCTGCGCATAATATGTGATTTGAAGCATTTAAAAGTACCTCAGTTTCTGATTGTTTCTCCCTCCAATCTCAGCTTCCCTTCCCCCGTCCAGTGGCCACGGTAATTTCAAGTGCATCTTGGGAATTGTGGTTTCCTGTCGGACTCTGGGCTCATTACGTCATCGTTCTCCGGCACAGAGCAGGGAGGCTGTGACCTCCTTTTCAGTCTACAGATAGCCTAATAGCAGCTCAGCAATACATCTTTGCACAAAATACAGTAAAATCTTAATTTCCCTGTTTGTTTGTTTTAATAGATAATTGCGATATTGTGAAAAGGTTAATTTTTCATTTTTTCTGAATTCCTTGGCAAAGTTTGGACAATTCTTGGTGTTCCCCATAAAGTACAAGAATTTTCCTACATTTCTCTCTTACACAGAAAAAAAGCTGATGTTTGAGTTGAATTTCAGTCAAGGACGCACAGATGGATATTGGTTGCGGAAAAAAAAGAAGAAAGATTTAATCAAGGCAGTCATCAGTGCCAGGGATTCTATATGACTGCCAGATAGCTTGTTTTGTCTTCTTGGTCCTATTACACAACTTATCTGCACCGGACAATTTTCCCTTTCCTACCCCAGAATTTCTGCGTTCCTTTTTATTACACAAATAATGGAACAAGATTTCCGAGCATCTACAACTCTTCTCACATCTGCTTATGTTCAGATTTGAGGGATTTCAAGCAGATGTCAATTATTACCCTCTGGAACATTCTTTCACAGAAAAAAAAAGTTTGTTTTGCATTAGTCAAGCCAGCACTTAGAGCTATTCTGCTGAAGTTTGTGTTTTTTAGAGCACGCTGGAGTCAGACTTAACCAAAAAGGGAATTCTTAAAAAAGTGATAAACGGCTACCACTGTTCACAAGCTGCAGTCAGCGCACTTCCTATTTCAACTCAGAAACTTCCCTCAGGCCTCAGTGGTATGACATAATTACATAATTCTGAAGTAATGCTGCTGAATGTCTTGCAGCCGACTTAATCATGTGCGACAGAGATTGAGACCTACACTCCTCAGTTTAGGTAATCCTGGCCCCTGTAGTCTGCACTACATCCAATTAAAAGAGCTGTTGCAAAACATTTTGGATCGATTAAGTCTAAATGAAATAGGAAAAATGTTACACAACTGGCAATGAACAGATTTCCTGTTTGGAATGAAATCCACTGATACTTGATCTCAGGGAATGCGCTGCTGGCTCACACCGAACTGCTCGCTGCTGGGCTCCTCACACATCTGAATGGCCAAACACCTGCTCTCTCTGGCAAACTGTCAGTCCGAAAAACCCATCAAGGAACAGGAAGACATTTTTTATGAGCTTTATTATTCATGGTTTAAAAAAGAACGTTTAAATTCATCCATCTTCTCCCTGCTGAAGTGGAATATTTGTAAAATCACTGTACAGTTTCCAAGAAGGTTTTCTATTCAGTTTTTTGCTTGTGTATGTTCTCCTCTGTATGAGTGAGTTAGTGTGTCTTTATCTTCACAATGAGACAAGTCAAAATGAAATGTTTTATGAAGTTTTATTGAGGTTCTCATGCATCAGGAAAAGACAGAGTAATCATTCTCCTCACTGCTTTTCTTCTTTGCCGAAAGTGTAATAAAAATCATAAAACCATAAATATCAATTGTTTATTCAGTTGGCAGTTGTGTAATGCAATGCAATTGTGCAATATCAATAAATATAACAATGAAATAAAAGTGCATTTTTACAGCAGCAGGATGGACAGTAACTAGGGTGTTATCAGACAGAAACAATGGGCAGTTTATGACATGTTTTATGGCTTAGTGTGTCTGCCAAGGTGGAGTAGAGCAGAAACAATCAAAGCTGGTGTTGGTGGATCAAAATGTCATGACAGACTCTAATAAAAAGGCCAAGAAAAAGACACATTTTCCAATTCAAACCAAGATCTGTCCTCAGATTTTCCAAAAATTTTAGACAAGCATTATTTTCATCTGATCTCCTTCATTTCCTCATGATCGTCTCGTTCACTTAAGCAGATAAAGCAGATTTACATTATTTTCAAATGAGATGGGGTTGCTCCTCTGCTGCTGTCGAGTGCACTGCTGTGCCAAAGCTCAAGAGGCATCTTGTGTCAGCAGGCATGAGCCATCTCCATAGAAACATTATTAGCCATCCTTTGCCTGAGGTGGTTGGCAAAGTCCACCTGTGTCTGAGAGAGCACTTTGTTTATGATTGTCTTTGGGATCCAGCCCTGCAGACGACCAAGACAAAGTCAGTGTTAGATTGAATAGCATGGTGTTTAGTATTGCAGTATTGTCACATACATGTTTATGTTCAATTATTTAACATAGCTGAATGTATTTCAGTGCAATTCAGTGTGGTAAGTGTAAAAAATGCTGAGACGGCTTTTATATACCTTGAGATCTATATTTAGTAACCAGGTGAACTTGGTCTTATTTGGGTCTTCAGGGCAGGGCTTCATAACTATACAGGTGGGCCCGTTCTCCGCTCTGAAAAATGTCATGATCAGTGTTCAGCATCAATTTAAACCACATATCATCCATCCATTGCACACAAACAGTGTGTATCCATATCTCAGATTCATTTACTCCTTACATACGTAAATGTGGTGTGCATCTACCATAACAAGTTAATGATTCTGTGACTCACCTCACCACACCCCTCTGCTCAGGCATATTCGGGTGCTGAGTTGACATTCCAGCCAGGAAGCAGGTGGAGCCTCGACGCTTGGCACAACGAACGCTGACAAAGTCCCTTGGCCCCACAACGTTACCAGGTGTCTCTGCAGCGACCTCATGGGTTATCATGGTGTCCTGGCCAATCTTTTGAAGGATCTGATGAATCCCAATGTGACATTTTAGCAACCTTCTTGCATTGATATGTTTGTATTTGTACATGTTTTATTATTTATGGTATGTAACAGTGAATTTCAAGTAGCAGTATCAATTCACATGCAGACACCAGCTGCCTCTGTCTCACCTTAACTTCTTTGACATTTGGGTTCCACTCCCCCATTTGCTCCATGTTTCCCACCAGCTCCTCGTAAAGACTGTCTTGGTGCTGCTCCAACATCACCTCCAGCTTGAACACCTTCCCAATGTCAGGCAACATCTTACTCAGGACTTTGTCTCCATTTGCCTAAAAGAATGGTGTAACAAAGTACAGAAGAATTCATACAGTAATCTCTCAAATTTGAAACAATATATGTTGGCTATATCTCTTACAAGGTGAATGATTTAACACTTCAGTGAACCATTATTCTGCTTTCTGAGTCCTGTTTTGATACTCACAGCCACAGTTTCAACGGTCCAGCCCTCCTGTTCACCGAGGATGCTGATGGCCTTCTGCAGTGCATTCTCCCCTTGCTTCACATAAGACATCTCCTCCTCGTTGTACCCTTCCTCCTCCTCAATCCGTGAACCTTAAAACAAAACAGCAAGGAACTAAAAACTCACATCAATCTTCAGTTAACTCATAGTGGAGAAGGAGCATTTATAATAATACACTGACTTATCTGTTAACCTATCAACCAAAAATGCTTATAAAGTTTAAGATCTAACATAAAGACTGTTACTCGGCATGGCAGCACTGTTTGAATCCATAAACTGACTCAAGTAACCACGTGTAATAACTCACTGAGAAAGGAGCTTCGTCGGCGGACTTGGCTGATCCACTTACTGGGGCCCGGACCTGCCAGTCTGTTCAGCTCATTGTGAATGGCCACCATTGCATTCTTTCTCAAACCTGGGATACAGAGACAAACAGCCCACAGTTATTACAATGTTAAATCCACTGATTAGATCTGTCTTCTTTGATTCATTCAGCCATTCTGGCTCTGGGCTCCGTGCAGAACTCCACTGAGAAAATGTGCATTTTTAAACCTAATGTAAAACAGAAAGAAAAGCAGGTCAAGGCAAGAATATCTTAATGTCTCTCACTCACCTGTCATGTTCCTCATGTGCCGGTAGGAGATGCCAGCACACAGTTTGAAGGTTGCAGGCAGCATTTTCTGACACAAGAGTTTCTTGCAGCTTTAAGAGAACTAGAAAACTTGAAAAGCAAATGAGATTCAAAAATCTGGCTTAGTTGTAAATCTTAGAGAGAAGAGGACAAGCGGATGAGAGTGCAGAGAGGACTTCTGAGAGGATTTCTGTCTGTAGACGATTGAACGTGTCTGTATATATAAGAGCTCTGCACACAAGGCCGCCGTGCTATCACCACGTAGATAAACACACACACATCACTTCACTGTTCCAATGGCCATGTCGCCAAGGTTGCCTCCCGGACACGACGAGCATGTCTCAGACTCTCACAAACACTGTGTCAGATAACGTTCAGTGCCCAGGCCGCTGTATTGCTCACACTGACACACATAAAAACACAGCCTCTCTTCAGTGATGACAGTGCCAAAAGAGAGGTCAGTGTGAGAGACCCTGAGTGACTCATCCGTCCCTTCATGGTCCATTACAGCCTAAACACTCACAGGAATTTCAGGGCAAAAAATGTTCCATTGAGTTTGGCTCGCTTCTTCCCCTCAATTATGATTGATATCTTGTTTTGAGCTAGAAGTATATCTCAAGTACCCATACTTTGCATTCTTTCATCATCTTCATCTAATTACTTTTTGAAAGAATCGCTTATAAATACAGTATGAGTTTGAGCTGCTGACATGTTTCTGAAATGCTACTGAAATTGACAAATGAAAAAGATCAAACATCAAATAAAGCATGAAATATTTCTTTATTCAGTGACACAACATGATGTATGATATGATATATGGTCATTTCCATCTAATTGCCACCTTTACTAAATTTGCAAGCCCAGTTTATGGCAAAGATGAAGGTTGACACTTTAATATTTTTCTAAATATTGGCTTTTTATAAGGTCAGACAATAAGAGGAAAGTATTTGAACTGTGTGACTCTGAACAAAGGGGAAGTAAAGCCAGTGTCAAGAAAACATAAGGGTTAAAGGTGAATCCAAAAACTATGTAACAGTAATAAGAAACAAAGTTAACACTGAGGAACTGGTTAGATACATTTTTGTTACATACTGTATCATTGTAACAATGCATTTGCAAGACAGTGATACTGTAGGGCATTGCAGTCATCAAGCATGTACAGCATACTGAGCCAATCTATCCTGGATACATAAATGTTAAATGAAACTACTCAGTGAGGGTTTATTATTGTCCAAAAGCAGCTCTGTCATGGTTTCCATGGCAGTCAGACTTGTCAAAAACATCACATTTCATAATGCCAACATCTTAACATCAACTTCACGATTGTGCTTCAGCCTTTTCCTGTCTAAGATTGAATCACAGTCTGGAAAAATCTTGCTTCATCATCAAACAACACACCAAGATCTGTTAATAACATGTTTTGTCAAGCAACTCACATGTTTTGACAACCTTCCTCAGTCCGTCCAAGCAAAATCCAAATTATCTAACAGCAATATTGCCTCAGCGAGTTGCGCGTCAGACACACACTCAGAGTCAACAGTGTTCATGACCACAGGAATGGAAACCTGTCAAGAGAGTAGCAGGCTATCTGATAAGTGAACAGAAAAGGGCACAGAAAAAACAGGAACAGATTCATAAATCCCAAAGAAAGACTGAAGTCACCTTAACCTGCAACCTTGTGTCCCTCTGTGTGGAGAGCAGGAATTACCCATCATTCCCTCTGGCCTTCTGCAGGGTGGGTCATTTCATTTAAAATGGGAACACACGGGCCTAGTACTATGTGACCCATTACTAAGACACAGTGGACAGACCAGACACCCACGTCTCTTGTACTGTAAAGCTCATTTTTCTGAGATAATGAATTAGGAGCTAAAGTGGGTCATATTCCTATTTCTAATGGCGGCCTATTTGACGAGCAGCATTATGTTTTAATGAGCTTCAGTCCTGGGGCAAAAAGCATTTCTCAAATGTAGATCCCAGTCTGAAAAAGATCTAAGAACCATAGAAGGTTAAAGAGTGTCTCCTGTAGAAAAGTATATCTGAAAACCACTAAACTTTATATGTGTAGAAGACAATCATTACTGAATGATAATGTGTATCATAAACTTTTTGGATTTTTCTTGGATTTCTCATATAGAGTGTGCTTAAATAACAGTTTTTAAGGTATCTAAATAGCTTCAAGATAAAATAAAGGTTTGTATCCATCCTTTTGAATGGTCTGATTTTTACAGGTTTCTCCAAGTACACACATCTGTTTTATTTCCCATAATTCCATCTGATATTTGTTGCAATATAATGGAATTATAAAACAGCCATCTCATATATTTGTGACTTTAAAATGGTAAAAACTGAGAGGAAAACAGATGCTACCTTTTTTTGATGTGATCAAACAGATGAAGTAATATAATCTTCTAGCACTGGATGTTTGTTGTTCAGTTCATAAATTCACCTAGCAACAGTGACTTCTGTAACAGGTGCGCTAAATCCTCTAGTGGATGCATATCAGTTTGAAACAAAATAATCGTTGCCTGGCTGAAATTCGATTTTTTTTCCTACATTGAATAAAGTTGCAGTCATAGATTAACAGCGCACCTCAATTATACTCTAGAGATTTTGCATTGCTCTTCCATTAAGTTGGGAAACAGATGCTAAAAATCAATGCAACAACTACTCTCGATTTTTCATCTCTATGGGTTAAACTACAAACTACACTTCACATAATGCTAATTTCATGCTCCAAGTTTGTAATGCAGTGTCTTTGTAATGCAGGATTCATTCTAAATATTATAGTTTCTAGACATCCAGAGCCACTGAAGACATTATAAAGTACTATTTTCATAGGGTGAAAGGTCATGAGTTAGCTAATCTAGAATAATACAATCCATGCAGTTGCCCCTTTATGATTGCCTGTGGGAAGAAATCAACATTGTTGTCACATATGTAAGTTATGTTTTTTTTGTCTTTCTTAAACTTTTTAATTTACCAATGGGGTCTTTGACTAAGTTATTCCCCCACAAGTATCCTCTGTGAGACTTCATGCTCTTAACTGATGATATAACTGTATAACTGTCAGATTCATGCAGACTGCATTATATTCCTGTTTTTTTATTATGTTAAATTCAAGACTGCCTGTACATTAAGGTTTAATATATAACAATGCGTGCAAGAAAACAACTTCCTCAAGTTGAATTTGAATATGTACAAGGAAATGAGCTGCGGGCACAAGGACAGAGGAGACAGGGAAATAAAGAGGCAGGTGTACTGTGGAGTACTCAAACTATAGCACAGAGTTTATTGGGACTTGAAGGACACAGTGGGTTTGGCTTTCACATGCACTCAGCACTTTGCTGTACATCACATTAAGAAGGAAAACAGAATTCCCTCACCACTTCCCTCCTCTCCTCCTTCCCTTCCCATCCAAAAAACTGTGTGAGTCTTGTGTTGACGTGTTCCCCAGCAAAACAAACAGATCATGACAGTCAGAGGACAAACAAAGTGCTGATGTCTGTGTGGGCATTGTCTGGGAGATCATGCAAGGAGGCACTTCAGTCTGATTGAGATTTTTTTTTCATATCAAGTATATATATATATATATATATATATATATATATATATATATATATATATGGAGCGAGAGAGAGAGAACGAGAGAGAGAGAGAGAGAGAGAGAGAGAGAGAGAGAGAGAGAGAGAGAGAGAGAGAGAGAGAGAGAGAGAGAAAGAAAACAGGCTTTGCGTGAGATCAATAAGGACGATTATATTACTGCATTAACCGGCTTTCACTACCTCAAATAGGAAAATACCACATTCTTGAAACATGCAGAAGAGACTGAGCTCTTCCTCCCTTTTAATTGGCTGTGCTGCTGAGAGAAGGCCACTTCTTTGTGTGGTGTTGTGGGTTCCTCTGGCGTCTTCTTCCATCTTCATATGACAATATAATTCACCGGATGAATAGGATAAATAAAACTCAGATAATATATCATATACCCTGTGCCTTTGATTACAGCTGGAAATAAAACAAGAGGAAGACCCTTTAGATTGGTGAGGCGTTTTGAAGAACATGGAAATGTTAACGGGGCAAAATATAAAAACCTGTACATGTGACAACAATGGCTACGCAGCAATATCTTATAGATGGAAAAGGCATAAAGGGAGCAAGAACACTTAAGTATCGGATTAACTATAGAAAACAAGCGGTGTGTGGTAATATCAATACAATAATGTGCCTTGATGATCAGAGGTAAAACATTTTCATTTTGATGAAGAAACAGCATGACATTATTTTAAAATTGTGCAACTTGGAAGTCAGGCTGAGTGCATGTGTTCCTCTCCACTCCATGGGGACTGTGCAGAAAATTGAGCAGAAAAAAAGAAGAAAAAAAAGAGACAATTTCTGTTTCTGTACAGCATATTACTTTGTTTTTCAAACTCCACATCATGTCATATATAAAGTGACACTGTAAACCGAGGGAGACGTCTGTGCTGTATGGTATACAATGGTAACATCAGTGGAATGAGGTATGCAGAAGCAAAGGGATACAGCTGTCCATACTTACACTTGTCCATGCAATGAATACACAACACAATTCTCACAATTCTGTCTGTGTGCATCTGTCTGATTGTGTATGTATGTGTGTGTGCTTTAAGCTATATGATATGTCTGCAGGCTCATATTTAGAGAATGTGTATAAAATGGATCAGGCAACCCACGTTCTGACCCCCCTGTGGTTCTGAATGACGGCTAAAAACCTTCAAAAACCAATAAATCAACATGACAACAGTATCACAAAAACTTAACTGTAATCTTTGGCCTGAGTGTATGCAAGGCAATGTACATTATGTGTTGAGGTTGTCGAGGTGATGTGTTCTGAATGTTTAGGAGTGATTTGAGGTACGAGAGGTGGAAAAATACAGAGAAAGAATGAGTTATAGTCAGAGTTGTACAGATGGTGACACTATTGAGAGATATTGGTACAAGATATAGGCCAGAAAGTAAAGAAGACTCATAATGAGTGAAAAAGAAAGTCCTTTTCTGGAAAAAGAAATTCACCAAGACCCCATCTTCTATTCCCTGTGGTGGTCTTTATTATACAGTGGATCCCCTGAATATTAGCTTGTTTTCTATCCTTTATCATCAACATCAGTGGCTCTGTTCTATAGTCCAACAATCCTGAGGGTAAGTAAGGTTTGTCCGAATATTTCCAAACGTCTCTGCAACATCCCATAACAAATGCCCGGGGTCTCAGGGCCTGGTCAGCCCCCCCCACCCCCCCCCAATGGCTGACCATTTAGGCTCTAGACAGGCTGTCTCCGGCTGCTGCTCAGGCCCCGGCAGTGGACCAATCAGCAGCGGGGAAGCCCCTCAGAGCTCCTTCCCTTTGTGTGTGTGGCTCCCACACTGTCACTATGCCACTAGGGGGCAGAGTTGGACATGGAGTCCACTGAGTTTACGCTGGAAGACTGCATGCGGCTGTGGGAAATAGACACCTCTGGGTGCTAAAACAGAGACAGAGATTTAAGTGAGTTAGTTTGTTTGAAATTATCATGAGTTTTATGGGTGTGCGTGTGTGTGATTTCACTTACGTGTCTCCTGAAGATCCTGTCCAGCAGGCTGCGTCTGGGCGGCTCTGGTGGTTGATTCCAGTCAAGATCCGGAGGTCTTGTCCCTTGAGGCCCGAACACATTCAAATCTCTGAAACACTCAGTTTCTATCATCTAGAAATGAGAGAAGAGAAGAGAAGAGAAGAGAAGAGAAGAGAAGAGAAGAGAAGAGAAGAGAAGAGAAGAGAAGAGAAGAGAAGAGAAGAGAAGAGAAGAGAAGTTGAAGTTCAGTGAACTTTATTAGGCAAGTTCTTCCAGCAGTTGTACAAACTGCACTGAGCATTTAAAAATGTCAAACTAAGTGCACACACTTACCTCATTCTGCCATGGGATGGAAACGCTGCCTGTAGCAAATTTGGAGTAGAAGTCATTGTCAGTTTGGTCCAAATTTACTCCCTTGACTGTGGAGAACTGCTCTATGTCCAACACATCCTTACAGTACACTGCCCGAGGCTGGGAGAGGGCAATGACCACGGAAAAGAAGAGTTGGAGAGGAAAAACAGGAGACGCATTTATCTTAATAGATATTTTATAATCATGGAATTTTAGTTAAAAGAACATGTTTCCTGCGGTGGCCATTTTAGTTAGCTCATAGATTAAAACCCTTACTGAGTGCAGTAAAGGCAGCATTTCACAATAGGTGTGTTTCAAAGTGTGTACAACATTACAAACTACTCACATCAGGCACAAATGGAGGATCCACTATTCCAGCCTCCAGCCTCTTGAAGTTGATGTTTTTGAAGAACGAGTGGGCCTTGACGCCCACTGCTCTGTCCGCCTGGCACCCCAGCCTCTGCTTAGGGTCTTTGGTCAGCAGCTGGGTGTGAGCAGATGCAGAGATGACTCATTACATTATTCATTATTCATCCATCTCTCTGTGTGAACAACTCTCCATCAAACCCTCACCATTCTACAGATGGCCTTGGTGTCCTCTGTAAACTTGTCGTTGTACTCCTCTTCCTCCTCCTGCACCCTTCTCTCAACCTCCTCCCGCTTCACACGCTCCTTGCGGGCGCGGAAGGGGGATCGTCCAGCGGTCATCTCGTAAATGAGACAGCCCAGCCCCCACCAATCAGGACTCATGCTGTACTTTTCATTGTTTACCACCTCCGGAGCTGAGGAGAAAAGGGGCATTGGGTTGTTGGTTGAAAACTGGTAAATACTTGGGTGAATCTACTCTACTTAATGTACCCTGGCAAACATTGATTTGATTGTTTTCTTACCCATATAGCCGACTGTCCCCACCCTCCCTCTGATGAGTTCTCCTTCAGGCACTTTGATAGCCAGCCCCAGGTCAGAAATACGGATGTGTCCTGCAATGTAGATGACAGGCTTATCTAATCACATAAACTGCATGCTTTTACACAAATGCGTTCAACTTATTTTACCCAAGAAATGGATTATGATTTGTGACTTTAGTTTGACATTGTTCATCAGCAACAAAACAAAAAGAAATGCCGTAAACAAAGGTGTCACCAGAAATTTGATCTGATGAAACGTCAAAACTCACCATTGTCATCTAATAGGATATTCTCAGGTTTCAAATCCCTGCAAATAACACAGCACATTCAGTGTGTGGTCAAAGAACAATATCATTTATTCACAACGGATTCAACATAGTCAGTCAACTCTCTTTTGAAAACTGAACTCAGCTTAACTACATCTCAAAATGCATTTCAAAGTGTTCACATCACTACCTGTAGACGATCCATTCTCTGTGCAGATGCTCCAGTCCGCAGCAGATTTGAGCGGCGTAAAACTGGACCCTGTCTTTCTCGAAGCCTGGTGTGCCCATGTTGTAGGTGTGAAACTTCAGGTCTCCGCCGTTCATGATAGTCAGCACCAGACACAGAGCGTCTTTGGTCTCATATGCATATGCTAGGCTCACCTAGAAGAAGAGAAAAACACATTAAAAAAGGTTAAAAAGCTCGGACAAAGGAAAAGGGACAAGATAAGATTGAGTAGGTACTCACAACAAATCTACTGTTGACTTTCTCTAAAATCTGCTTCTCGTTGAGTGCCATGGACTCTCCTTTCCTCTTCTTGATCCTCTTCTTCTCCAGCTTCTTACAGGCGTACATCTTCCCTGTAGCTCTAACCTGGCAGGCACACACCTGAGAAAAATAGCATGTATAGAGTCATTTAAATGTATAAACATTGTATTCAACATCTATCACTATCTTCATAAACTGCATTTCTTACCTCTCCGAATCCTCCCTTTCCCAGCACTCGGTACTGTCTGAATGTGTCTTTAGTGATTGGTTGCCTGACAGAACACAGACACAGCAAAACCCATTAATAGACACTCGTACAGTATTGATTAGAACAGAGATATTATCTGCGGAACTCAATACCATCCTTAGTCTGTTTCCTGTGTAGAGAGGGTGGGGCCTCTTGTACGCTATTTCACTTCCCAGACATGGATACAATCAAGGATTGCTCTGAAAGCCTGCTGTTTACTTCTAACTGCCTTTGATAAAGCACTCTGCATGAAATATTTTCCTGTCTGGGGTCATCCTGTTCCTCCTAAGAATCCCTCAAGTCAAGTGCAATTCTATCAGAGTCCATTTCTTTCACTTTCACTTTTTTTCACTCCATTTTGTTCCCAAAACTGGGCAGGAAGTCACAAGTTTCATTATATGACAGACACTAATTGCATGTGTGAGTATATATTTTATTAACCATGTTGGGTGAAAGATATTGAGTTGAGTTATTGTTTTGAATTAGTCTTTTTTTTATGTTTTAGACAGTTCATTGGTTGTTTTAAGGTGCCATTCAAGTTGTTTCCAGGATAAAATGTTTGAAAAATTATGAAAATGTTTGAGTTTGTGTTATCTGTAAGTTGTTTGTTCTGTAACACATTGTTAGTAAAGTAGTAAGTTAGGCTTTTGGGCCACCTTTTTCTCCTCCTCATAGCTTAAAATAGTGAAACCTAATAACCTAATAACAGATGAGAAGAGGAACAGATTATAACTAACCTTGAACCTACTTAAAAACATCATCATAGTCTTCCTCTCTAATAAGGAAATATATAACAAAGGAACCTAAGTTGTATGATGTGTGCTTCTGGTAAACATAAATGATTATTGATGTTAATCATTGTCAGATTTTAAGGTTGGTGACTAAAATTAGAACAGATCACACGATTTGAGTTTCAGGGTAAAAATTAAATTTTGAACTACAGACCTGTGTTAAGTTTGTCCAACAGGCTAAAGACTAAACTTTCCACTTAAAAACTTGTAAATGTAAATGAATTAAGAATTTAGGGCTTTTAAATGAATGCTTAATATAAAAAAGATTTTTCCAGCCAACCTCTCCAGCACCTTCCACTGCAGGAAGCGGTCAAAGTACATGCTGTTCTGGTAGTCAGAGAAGGGAGCGCCGCTCAGGTAGTCGTGGACAGCCCTGCTCCAACACACAACAAAGCAGCCACAGTCAACACAGATACAACTGAGAATATACATTGCATATATTAAAATGTATCTCACAACATCTTTACTGTTATATACATGGCACAAGGTAAAGCCACTACCAGCAGACAGGTAAGAGGCCACTCACTTGCGGCAGTTGCTGAAGATCTCCTTACATGGACTGAGCTCGAGGTTCTCTCTGCACTGGTCGGCAAAGACCTCTGCTATGTCTACACGCTGAGGTGACTACATCAACACATGTAAACACACACAGTGACATATGCGCACACATACACAAATAAATTACTTTTTATTACACACTCTACATCAAACTGGGGGTTAACACACTTAACTTCTCTTAGAGCGAATCACGATAACTGTATCAGTACATAATGTACATTTACACTTTGTACAAACATTACATTGTTGTTTTTCTGCATTTAATGTGTTAACTGAATTACGACACCCTGGTAAGTACCCTGGGTAGTGTTCGGGAGGCTTTCATTCAGCTGTAACTCAACATTATTGTCTGCTTTCAGTTATTTTCCACAGTTGGAGAATCAGTCACTGTAAAAAGTTACTAAAGCTCACTTTTAAAGCTAAATGTAAATTAAAAACAGTTGATAAATGTATCAGATGAAGAAACGTACTTGTTTTGAGAGAAAAGTCTTGATGATCTGATCTCCTCTGCTCTTCCTTTTTTCATCAGGCGTCACCTCATAGTCTTCCTAAAAACACAATATAACATGCATTAATAACATTGTGTGCATTATCCAAAGTTATTGTCAATGTAGGACAGAGACAAACAAAAATTACATTTTTTTATAATTCTTTTTGTAGCTTTGTACAACTTTGCAGCAATTAAATAATTTTGTCAGGAAAAGACCAGTTTCTTACATAAAACATTACATTGTCCCTTCTCTCAGGCCATGGTGAGGCTCCCTAAAACACAACTCATCTTTTATAATGATCAAAGATACAATCAGCAGGAATAAAGGACATAAAAAAAACAAAAAATATACCCTCCCAAATCATCATAAAGTGGTGATGATTTATGATCAAGTTTTTCCTCTGCTTCCCAACTATGAAAAAACAACTGATTTTGTGTTTAATGTGTATGCTGGAGTAGCTGCTGTTTGGTGGTAAAAAGGCCACGTTGCAGACACACACCTCTCACTCTCTGTATCTCTGTGTGCTGCTGTCACTCTCACATAAACATATGGCGCTCTTGACTCTGTGTGTGAACATACGTAGCTGTTGACACAAACAAGTTTGGCCGTTACACACTGGACATATTGGACATCTCATAGAGGCATCGACATGAAAAGCGCTGTGACGCATTTTGTAGCCAGCGCTTTTAACTTTTGAAAAAGGAAGAGGGGCGGGGGTAACATGGCGCCCGTGCTGCATGCTGGCTCGACTTTTTCTATCAGTGGCTTTTATCCAACATGGTCCTGTGTTGCCTGGCAACCACACAGTAAACACTGCGGGATTCCTTGAGGTCCTGGAGTGTCACAGTGTGTCACACCAGCGTCACCGGCTTTCCACTACAAAACACACACACACACACACACACACACATACACACATCTACAGTCACACATATATATACAGTACATACACACATAAGCCTGGAGCTTTAGGAACAACAGGCTTTAAAAAGCCACAGCGTCACTGACACTTCAGACCAAAGCCACGAGAAGTCCAGTAATAAATACATACTGTATTATTCAAATGTAAATATATGAGTGTGAATATAAGGTGGAGAGAAATGGTGAAAGAGCAAGAAGTGTTGATTAACTAAGGATTTGTTATCAGAGGCACTAGAGAAACACACATAGGCAGACACGCACACACACAGTAAATGAGCTGTCTGACTCTCACCCTTGTCAGCAGGGGTTCAGCCAAAGGGAATAGAAGATGCCCCTTTAGCCTTTTTGGAAGCAGAGGGGGTCCAACACACCCACACACACATTTGTATCCACACACCTCATGATGTAAGAGGAACCACTGGAACGCCTGAGTGCATTCCTTCCTCTGTTCCACACACACACACACACACACACACACACACACACACACACACACACACACACACACACACACACACACACACAATCCCTCTCCCCTCAAAACAGTTGTCTTTATGCCTGTTCACACACTCAATGTAAAGAAACTAAAACTTCTACACATCTCAAAAAACATAAAACTCTCTCTCATAAAACAGTTTTATAGTTAAACTTCCAAACTTCACACAGGACTCACATGTCATTTAAACACTTGAAACACCTGCCTGGTTGTAATCACCCTCGGGACTGCTTTATTGTCAGTAAAGTGGTGAGTACAATGCTCAACACTGAGCGCAGCCTCTTAGTTGGTCACATGGTTTGCAGAATTAGCTCCAACAAGTGTTTGGGATGAGTGCATGTAAAGTGGTTTCCCCCTCGCTGAGAGTGACAGTCACTTTTAGGTGGAAAGAGGGAGGGGGCTGGGATGGGAGCGTGTTGGGATTGGATGGGGTGCTGTGGGAAACAATGCTGTCCTTTCTGTCCTGCTGCATGCCCGCAAAGATATTCTGGGCATAGATAAAGACTTAAATGTGTCATGTGGGAGGTATTCCGTCTAGACGCATAGAGAGAAAGAGAAAGAGAGAGAGAGAGAGAAAGAGAGAGAGAGAGAGAGATTGGAGGGGAGAGGGGCAAGCCGGCTTGATGGGGGGGATCTAGCTGGTTGAATAATCACTACTCAGTTTAATTGTCCCCTCTGCGCTGCTTGACCCAGCACTGGGTACGCTGTAATCAAAGTGAGTACACTGAAAAGGTGGACAGGCGTGTGTTTTGTAGACGTGCATTCATCCAGCAAAGAGTTGTTTTTTGCTTGTTTGTTTTATATGGAAAAACACCCTCATCCTAACACTTAAAAACATTTTATGGAAGACTATTTCTTGACCAGGCACAGTGACTTCTGTCTCTGCTGCTTGCATGGGCCAGGAACTTCCAGTGCCCGGCAATAGTCTGACACATAACCCCTGATAAAACCTCAACGTGTCGTTTCTGTATGCATTAAACAAACGACATATACTCAGCCTTTGGACAGAGCGAGATTTGCTGTTTGCCCCTTTTTACACTCTTTATGCTAAGCTAAGCAGCTGCTGGTTGTAGCTTCATATTTACTGTAAAGGCATAAGAATGATATCTGCTCATCTAACTCTCAGCGAGAAAGCCAATAAATTGTCAAACTAGTCCTTGAAATTCTTTGCTCACGGTCACTTTAATTATAATCATTAATTTGAAATAGAAAGTTGACCATTGACTTTCCCTGTGGCTATTTTGGGATTAATGGTAGCCTTCCACTCTGTGTTTATATCTGTGTGTGTGTGTGTGTGTGTGTGTGTGTGTGTGTGTGTGTGTGTGTGTGTGTGTGTGTGTACCATTGCATCCAGTAGCTGGATGCATCGTTGCAGTTTGGGTCTGGTCTCACAGTAAAGACGAAAGAGAAGCCGTCCGATAGGCTGTTTCTCACAGAAATTGACATAGTCCCTCTCTGCAGAAAGACACAAAACAAACCCACACACAATTTAAAACACAGCCATATCCACACAGGCAAACACATCAAATGCAAGAGAGCACACACACGAGTGCAAACGCAGAATATTACCGATGCTGTTTCCCAGCTCAGTGCACTGGCTTATATGGGGGAAGCGAAGGATCTCCTTCCATTTTTTGCTCCTCCCTTTCCGCTTTCCTCCTCCACCTGCAGAAAAAGCAAAACAACAGGAGAAGACGTTATGATGGAAAAGTTTCACTGTCATCAAAGTGTATTTTCAGGAGCAAATGAAGGCTTGATAGTTAAAAGCATAGAGGGGGTTGTGTTCAGATTCTCCCTTGAATTAAATCATAATCTCAGCATGTATATGTAATTCATAGATTACGTCTCACTTCCGCCCTAAATTTCTCGTCTCTGTACTGTCTTTCTGTCTCAGTCAGTAGCTTTTCTGGAAGTGGAACAGTGTGTGTTTAATGTGTGTGTTTGTGTCCACACAGACAGAAAGCCTATTCTGACCGGCTCAGTTCCCATCAAAGCCCGGGACTTTGCCAGACTGGATTCCACTGCTCTGAATAATTGGGCATCAGCTTTCTGCAGCATCGTGAACTCGAATCATTTACATCCACATTAGATCTTTAAAGGAAAACTTTCTGAAACTTGCCTTTCATATTTGACCACCACACCTCTGCCTTTCCATCTTACACCAGCCAAAGATTGGGATAGAACAGCAATTGTGAGGGCTCGTTTCACCGTTTTTCATCCATTCCAGCTGCTGAACCCTACGTCATGTTCATCTCAGTTTTATTTTTTTCTTAATATGCGAAGACTGTTATAATGAACTAACTGGGATTTCCTTTAACTGCTCGGTGCTGTGGAAATTGGCTGCGAGCAGCTAGTCCAATGTGAGAGGCAACACTGAGAGCATGAGAGCAGGAGAGGTAATGACAAGCAGACATCTTTAAGTAATAACCCAGGAATGCGAGAGGCACTACGTCATACTGGAGCCCCTGAGTGAAGTCTTTAGCAGTTTTCCCATCAATCCTCTTGGATTACAGCCTCATCCTCCTCTGCTGTTTGAATATATCTATTAATCTCAAACACTGTCACGCCTTTGGTGTATTATTTGACACTCTCAATGATTTGAATTCAAGGAAATTTCAATAACACTCAACACCATGAAGATTAAAGACTCATACTGACATGTTTTTGTATGAATCAGGAGGAGTACTGATAATTTAAGTGCTATATTTTGATTAAACAAGAGCAAATTTGGTTGTTTCATTATTTAATGCATCAATATAGTCAGTCACCTGTACATGCACATTATACCTCATCATTATATATTTTATACCGTGAATACTGAAGAAAATGCTGAATTCCGGCACACTGCCAATGTCAGCACTGAGTTTAGATACAATTTTTGGTCAAACCTTTATCAAGCTTTCCACACATACCAGGAGGAATAAACTGTTTACAATAACTGTGGCAAACCTACCACTTGAAATTTGTGGTATTTAGCAAGCTGGATTTTTATTGTTTCCAGCTGACACTAAAATAATGTATAAAAAGGTCTTAATATGCACATACACGATATCAAGTTAAAGATCAGGCAAAAAGTCATATTTTTAATCAGCTGATCTCCTATTTGGAAGACATACATCATAAATACATTCTAGATGTTGTCTCTATAATGCTTGGGCATCAAAAAGCTTCGAGGATGAGTACTGATGAGTCTGCAAACCTAACACTCTGATGTAATGAGTTAATGAAGCGTAAACTTCTCCAAATCCAATAAAGAGCAACTAACATTAGCCAACACTCTGATATATAATCATCCAGGGCTATCTACCACATGCCAAAGTGGATGTAGCTGTCCTGAACGGGGATTTTTATAATATAACCTGTAGCCTACAAAATATTGTAGTGAACACAGCTTATTATGTGCTCCATGGTTGCAGAAGTAATGATAGGTTACTAGTAAGCTTGTAAGCCAGGCAAACTAACGACTGCAGCTCATGTTAGAGCAGAAAAACACACTTTAATCCATTCCGTACGCTTTGTATACACAAAATCCACATAAAATGATTCTAACTTGACGTAGTTTTGGTTTTTACATAGAGGACTCAACGTCACAGCAGCTGAGACGCACGGGTTGGTAGCCGTATCACCTTAGACAAACATGAAGCATGAATGTATTAATAACTCAAGTCAAAATATCCCCTGAGAGAATCATTAACTCCCAGCACCTGCTCCTCATCAACATTACTGTAGACCAAACAAGCTATAAACAGGCCCACTTCCTTATTTAAGCACCAGTTGTTCTCTGAAAACAGTTAATGTAAAGTTATGCTCCGCAACAAAATGTCAGCACGCTCTAGCTGTGTGGTCTGATATTATAATCGCTTTTAATAAAAACATGATGTCCGCCAAAAAGCACAACAGTACAGTGAGCGGAGAAGGTCATCCCCCACTGGGGCCACTAATCTAAAAATGAAAGCACTTGTGCTACTGTAAGGCGTTTTTGGATAAAAGCATCAACCAAATGGCATAGATTTCCTGTGAAGGGTCAATGCCATGTCAAATAATTGTACCAAACATGGGTCCTCCACCCAAGCATTCAACTTCTACACAATGCTGAGACAACCACAAATAATGTAGTTCCTCCTTTTCCTTTCTGTATCCTGTTTTCTTTCCTTCTCAGCGCTCTCCAAGCCTATTTATTTTTCATTTTCTCTCTCCTCATCTCTTCCGGCTTTTAGTGACTTGTCTCTCCTGCCATCACCTTCCTCCCTTTCTCGGTTTCCCGTCAGCCTGCATCTCTTTAACTTTCAGACTCTGTTAAGGATGTTCTGTCATCACCAAATCTAGATCACCACGCCAAAGTTGCTGCCAGCCAATGACAGACCTCATTTCCAGCTTTAGGCCCAACAATTGTCTGTTTTAGGGTCACATAAGGTCAGAAGTTAACAGTTTTATGAGCAAATTAAACAGAACTATCCTATAGATCAGTTGTCGCCTGACCTTTTGGCTTATGACCTCTAAAAATGAGGCGGTAGCCTGCATAGGTTTACGAGTTAGCCATTAGTCATTTGTCCCTCTTAGATTGATTAGAATCATTTTCAGAAGCCTGAGAGGTTAAAATTATCCAGAAATTCACAGGAAAAATAAAGATTAGAGACAACTCTTATAATAATAGATAGACATAATACATTTTCCCCCTCTCCTGTTTATCATCCAAGTTCTCTTGTGACCTCTTGAGATATACCCTTCCCCCAAATTGGGGGCCACAGCTATTCTGCACAGTCAATAAAACCTAAAACTTTGTTCTTTGCTAGGTGAGAAGAAGAAACAGAGTTACAGGGTGTGAGAAAGTTAGTGGAGATGAAAGCATGCACCCACGCTGCTTAGCTACCAGTACTCTGTCAGCATATTTCAAACTGCCTTATTTTGTTTCTATCCTGTTGGGTGCAAAGGCTTGGATACCCATATGCAGACACTCCTACCCGTTACTCACAAACGTTAAAATATAATGCATAAATTATTTATGTCCACACAACAGACTCATCCATCTGGACATAAATTATAGTCTGTCTGGTCTCAGTGTCTTTAGATGTCTCTGATGTGTTGGCTTTAAAACAAAATTCAAACCTAAATCAGACCAGTTCAAATAAATTCTGTTCCACACCTTATGGCCGTCAGCTGTTGTATATCTGCATCTTGAAGGGAAAATATTCTGGCAAGATGTAAAAAAAAAACTAGGTCTAGAAGAAGTAAAGAAGTTTGAAAAGGATAGCTAATATCAACACTGAGATTTGAAACTACAAGAATAAATATTTGACTTACATGTGCTGTATTTTAGATCCAAATCAGTAAATCTGGGTCCTTGTATAATAAAACAGGTCTATTAAAAGTATGACTATGCATGTAAATGTCTTCTATAAACCCTCTTGTCCTCGCTCCCCCATTTATTTCTTTTTCTATTAAACAGTTCTCACTCTCTCATGCTCTGTCACTTACACATGAGCAGAAATATGCACTGCGTTGTGGGTACACTGCACACAGGAACTTGTCAGTCTAATTTGTTCCATGCGGGCAGTGTGGTCACCGCCCTTTATTTATGTTTCTGCTTAGCAGCTCTGACATCATCAAGGCTTGTCAAGTGAAGCAAAAATAAGGTCATAGAGGGAACGACATCCGTCTGGCGCGACACCAGGGGGTTACCGGCATCCCAAACATCTGTGTGTGCGCACAGAGTTCTACTGTGACCTCTCTCTAGTAATGACCTCATGCTCAATTTATCCAAGTCGGGCAGTCCTGCAGGCCCCCATCCATCCACACATTCAAAAATGTCCCCGTTTAGCTGTGAGGTTATATTCATAAAGTGTTGACACACAAAAGAATCCAAGCCATTAACCAGTTTGTAGCTCCCACACACATGGTCTCTGAGGTTTCAAAAACACCTCCAGTTACACTGTCACACCAGACATGCAGTCTGATGTATTGTGGACAACCAGTCGAAACCACATCCTGAAACTCATGCTATGCATCTGGCATATATGTAACAGCAGCAACAGCAGCAACGTGTGCTGGTAGCGAGTAGAGCTGTGAATATACAGGCGGCTGTGTACACCTCCGCTGTGCTAAATGTGAGAAAGATTTCACACTTCACATAGCATCTCTTCATTGATCTAAACTTTTTATACTGGTTAACAAACAACCAATGATCTCTTATAGATCACCAAACTCTGGCTCATTCTCACATCTCCTCCTTTGTCTGAACTGTTAAAATGTCGGCCTTGTGGTTGAGTCGTACAGTTGTTGGTCAGCAAGGTACCAAACACAGTGATGCAAACCAGCACCAGACTGTGATACAAACGCCTTTGTTCTCTGAGTCTCCCTCTTCCTTCTCTCCTACAATGTCCAACTGTTCCAATGGCTGGAGTGTATTTGCATTAGGACTGCAGGTAAGGGCTGGTGTTCTTATACATGCAAAATCTGAGACGTAAATAACACAACAAGGGGACGATCAAACAAATAAGAACGTTTGCATGGGCTCTCTGTAAAACATCCTGTTCCTGCTTCTCAAGGCCCTACATCTTGCTTCTTAACAGCTTCCTTTACATATCAAAAAAACTAAATCAAGGAGACATAGCATTAATAAACATATCTTGCAAAACAAAGAAGCTGCTGTTGCTTGAAAATATATCACACCTTTTCAGAATGTGCTGTTTGTGTGCTGTGCAGCAAGTTATGTGTGAAAGTGCACATTATTATGTACAGCATACAGTATGAACGGGGATGTAGAGCTAAATTGCACAGAAAATATGTATTTTACAGTTAGTAATAATAAACTTAATCCTAATGTACACTAAACTGATAAATAAATCTATGCAATCCGACACTTAGAATTAATCCTGTCTTTGTGACGTTTAGGTTTGTTATTGAAAGGAGGACAGTTTAGGGTTCATTTTAAGTGTAGCATGTGTGTGTTTGTATGTGTGGTCTGTGTGCCACAGGAAGCTGAGGGAAACGCTGCCCAGACCCGAGCAGGAGGGGAGGACTATAGCAGGAAGACGCTCTTTGTTGCCCTGTTCCACCATGATGTCATGTCGGTCCCTCTGTCCAGCCTTATTACCATCCTCAACGAGCCCCTCCGTCCACGTATTCCTCATTATCGCAATAATAACGGGATGATTCTGCTGTAACATCTGCCAACGCGCTCAGAGCAAACATCTGTGACGTCCACTTTTACCCTGGCAACGCTGGACTATTCTTTTAGCTGCTGCGGGGTCACATGTGAAACCACTTAATGAGGGGTCATAAACTCAAAATTAGTCAGACAATAAAAGAGAGATCTTATCAGCAGTATCGATGTAACTGTACAGCCCTGTCCCAACACACAAAGTGTGCTGCGCTGACAATAACATCTGAATCTAGCTTGACCTCAACCCTAACAATGCAGCTGTATTTAGCATGAAAGCTAAATGTGTACATGTTAAAGATGGGTTTAGACATAAAGTCTGTGTGGAACATGTTGCCCACAACTACATTTGCACAGAGCTTTAAGAAAAAGGGCACAAGCGTGACTATTTTCCTGTCTTTATGTCCTTGTAAACATCACTGCTATAAATAGCACCCAGCCCAAGGGCAGGAGCAATGTGTTAATACAAACGGAGGTGGTCAAACCGGTCCATGACCTCAGAGCTGGCGAGCTGTGACAGTTGTCACTAACTGTGCTGTGTGTGTTTCATAAGTGAACAATTGTCGAGTGTGAAAACTTGTTTGCAAGGACAAAAATCTCACAACAGCAGTAGAAAGCAGAGTACATTTCCTGTCAGGGAAGAGTCAGGTGCCACAAGTTTCCTGTCCTATAAATATATGAAATATGGAATGTGAAAGCAGTGCGGGGGCGGGTATCCTAGTTTGTACATTCAATAGTCTGAAATTATATAATCCACCAGCCTGTCCGATCAGAGCATCACACACACACACACACATCTCAGGGCACGCTGGGTAATACATGCTGTTTGCTCAACCATAAAGATCCAGGAGGACAGAGCATAGTCCACATGAAGCTCGCCATAATAGGACGCCCTTCCGCGCTGACTAGCTGTTAGTGTGTTTGTTCACCTCCATAAATGTTTTGATAGGGAGAATATTATGACTATGCAAACCTACATCTGTATGAGAGATGATTTTATTTCTTTTTGCTCAGAGCAAAACTCTGCAGTTACATCACAAGCGAGAGAGCGCTGAGGAAAGTGCCTCCAGTGAAAACAAGAGACCTAACTTATAAAACTGATGGAACACATGGTGCACTGTGCATGGACAGATATTATTGAACGTGGGTGTGTGTGTGCGTGTTCGTATAGCACAAATACCCATCCCGGAAATAGGGTTAAAGTGATTACATTGCCCTTCTCAGGCTGGCCTTTTCTCCATTTCCCACCCCCCCTCTCGAAGACACACACACTCCTCTAGAAGATGTTTGTTCCACGTCTTACTTCTACAGTATGTTGACATTCCATGTTCTTTTGTCCCTGTTATGGCAACATCTCTAGAAAGAAAAGAGTCTGTTGTGGACTTAACTGAGCTGAACTGCTGAGAGAAAGCAGCTGTTTCAGATTTTTCCACATTTATCTGATATTCTGGGGTATTTTGGTCTTATTCAGGGGCAGTTTTGTTTGTCTTTTTTCCTATATTGTTTAAAACTCACAGTAGGCCTTAAGGAAGACGAGGTGGTGTTTTCCCGTCTCTGCCACACTGTTGAGAATTATTGGGTTTTTACAGTAATAGACATTATAATCTGCTCCATTTTTGCACGGTTAGGAGACCTCAGGCCATAGATTACATTACCTTAACCTATAGTGGCTCATGTGGGACAGCAGTCACATGCACATGACTATTCATTCACATTTTAAAAAACTAAGATGACTTAGTAAACACTAGCGAAATAAAAACTTACTACACAGTCATGTCTGACTGTGGTGTGACTGCAAGTTTGCATGAATGCGTTGTAAAAGCACACAGCTTTGCATTTGGCACCTAATACAGCAGGAGACATAAGGGAGGAAGCTTCAAAAGATAGACAGGATTGATTATTCTCTGATTAATGCACAAATGATGTTCCAGAAATATGGCAGCACCCAGGAAGAACATAAAGACACAGTAAAATGCTGTATAAGTATTCACCTGTATGTTTGAAATGATGGAAACGCAGAGCTAGATATCATCAGTTTGGCTGCTCAGTGCATTCCTGGAGTACTTTGGTGACAAGCTGTTTAAATTCACTTTTTTTTTTCTGCATCCACACTCCCTAAGCTACTTCTACTTTTGATAATTATCTCCTGGATTTCCCAGAATTCCACTCGACAACCCCCGGAGAACAGGCGTGAACTTGTTGCATCCAGCTGAGTTACGTATACTGTATGTGTGGGTAGAGGCAGCAATAACAATAGAGATAGTAAGGGCCAGAGAGCTGAATTTTTCCACTCAAGAAAAAATGAGTCACACTCCTACTCAAAACACAGCGAGCCTTGTGGCGTGTTGTCGATGGAGGAATGGGTATCTCTGCTGCTTCTTTAGTTTATTTCTTCATGTATAACTACTGGTAAGGAGATAGTGAGTCTAGGAAGAATCCCTTTGCCTTTTCGTTCTGGAGGACTGGCAAAAATTTGACTTATACAGTTGATACCGAAGACTTTTGTCTTCGGTATCAACCTCATGTTAACCTCAACTGAAGCTTCACTGGAATTTCAAAAACTGCTCTGTACCGTTACCTGGAGCTGCAACTCAATAACTAATCTGTAGATGATCTTTTTTTTATTAATAATTAATTTGTCTTTGAGGTTTGTAAATAAAATGTCAGAAAATAGTAAAAATATATTTCCCAGGACCCAAGATGACATATTTAAATTGCTTACTAAATTTTAAATCTAAATGTTTTACTGTAGGAGATTCTCGCATAATAAAATGTTTATTCTGCAACACTTTAACTATTACCAGTATTGGCAGGAAACATTTTGGGGCTCTAATCTGCAGGGTGACTAAAAGAGAAAACGTAAAATCTATCTCTTTAATATGAGAGATAAATATGAAATATGTAAAAATGGGTTAGGTTAGTCACAAACAGTCCCGCAGCTACTTAAGAGACTTTCTTCCCCTGGGTTTTTTTTTTCTTTTCACATCCCTTGCCTTTCCCGTCAGCATTACCTGTCGAGGAAACAAGAGTCTTGTGTATTTTACTCTCCCCTCCATTAATGCTCTCCAGTTGTCTGCCCAATAAAAGTCAACAGCATTATGTCATGGCTCCGTCCTCTCAGAGGGGTCCTGAGAGAGGAGCACTCCAGGCAAGTGTTTTTGTTTGTGTGGAAGCGGGAGAGAAAGTGTGTGTGTGTGTGTGTGTGTGTGTGTGTGTGTGTGTGTGTGTGTGTGTGTGTGTGTGTGTGTGTGTGTGTGTGTGTGTTACAAAAAGACAAAGCGCCTACTGTATATTATTCATACTGACATTACCATTAGCTGACAGGTAGACGATCAGATGAGACACAAAGACCTTGTGTTGTGTGTGTTGACAGTTGAGAGGTTTGAACAGGTTGCCCGGCTCCTTTTCACCAGAATTCGGCATAGGCCCACTGACAGCATTTCCCCTGGCTTGCTGAGACTTGCTGTGGCATCACATGATGAAGCAACACCAACCCCCTACCCGCCACCCACCCCACCCCACCCCTCCCCTCCACCCCTTCTGCAGCAGGAGCTCGAGGACACAGTGCACGTTCAGAGCCCGCACAAATCGCTTTAACAGACAAATACCTCACGCTTAATATCTTTTGTTATCTTCAATCAATTGTAGCTTCTTGTAGTCACAGATCAGTTGGTGATGTTCTGAGTGAGTGCAATGGGGCAAAAAAAAAACACATGGTAGGATTGATTTCAAACACAACACAATCCAATTAGGTGTTGTTGCAATGTGAATCTAGGACTCCAATGCTGTTGTGCTTTAAAAAGGATCTGAAATGACTGGATCACACAATCTTTAGATACCGATCATGTTAGGTTTTCCCTTTTGCACTTTAGCACACAAACAAGTCATAAATCTGCACTGATGTCATTTAAATGCAGGCTATTATTACATTTTTATTTTGACAACCCTTAGACCCATCAAACTGTTTCTGTTTGAGACATGCAATTACACACTGATTTTTATCTAAACCACACAGGCCGTCAAAGATCAAACAAGATCATTCATTACATCAGAGATTCCTCTTTGTCTCTTCATGCTGAAAACGAACAAATGAATCAGTAGTGTTGTAGAAGATCACAGTTCAAGTCTCCATGTTTGCCTCTCGATCTAATTTAAGTATTTAAAGATCCCCTCCAGACATGTTTTATGATCTATATAACATACATATATTGTCTCCAATATCATTTTTCCTCAAGAATTTTTTTTTTGTCCATTTTTCCAACATTTACTCATTTCTCCTCATTAAAGATGCCAGAATACTTTTAAACTGCTAGATACAAGATTTATTGTAAAGTTCATTCTTTGTGTTTGTGCGCTGGAGGCTTTCAAGCTTCCACATCACACTTGTGTTAGTTGAAAACTGGACCACGATTGGCTCCAAACTGAATCATACTGCACATACATCATTCTGCACAGTGAAAGTCAAACAACCAGCTGAAGGAACAAGAAGGAAAATACACTGTTGAGAGGAGGGGGGGGGGGGGGGCTTTATAGCTTTTGTTGGAGAAAATGCTTGAAGGGTGAAATAAAGGGTAAAGCAAACAGAGAGGGTAGCTGCCATGTTCCTGTTATCATGATGTCTCACCTTAGTTACCTGGACCTAAACTGAGACTTTCTAATCTGAGTTTATCCTTCACTACTCAGGTCATATTACCAACACGCCCATAACACGAGGAAATATGTACTGTATGTCTATATTGCTGTGCGGCACCAAATGGTTTTTACTTGCACGGCTACAACATTCAAAAACACGACAGCACCAATGAGAAAGCCGGCAGGCAGCAGCGGTAGCGGAGTGGAATTCAGTCTAGTAGCCCAAACTAAATACCCCGGCTCAGTTACCGCAATTCAAAGAAAGGCAGCTGGATGCAGCAATGCAGTTTTCCCCCCTTACTCTCATTCACTTGGACAGCCGATGACGTTCGCTCGCCTGGTTCGGAATCTACGACTGCTGCCAGAAAGAGTTGTGAATGGGGAGGCAGGCAGGAGGAACACACACACACACACACACACACACACACACACGCACACACACACACACACTAAGCTCGGGGTCTACTGCACTGATGTTGTTCTCGTCAGAGTGGCTGAGTTCAAGTTACATTTAAACAAAGGAATTCACATCCACGCACACTCCATCTAATATCATACACAAATGTACAGCACACCCTTGTATCAAACCTGCTTACTCAGTCTTCTCATAAACACACTGTAACAAACAGCCACGTCAGGCCTGAGTTTTTTCTGTGACACCCCTTCCTCCAATTGCCTCAGCTGACACAGAACATACAGACACTATCTCATCAGACCAGCACATCAGCATTTCCTGCTGCTCTGACATGGTTAACAGTGGACTGTCAGATGATACTCAGATGACCACGCAGGAGATCGGGGTGTATCATTTCGCCGCATACTCATCATCCATAAAGTATCTTCCGCAGAGACCGGAGAACAGCTCCACAGGAAGATGGAGCTCGGATGGCAGGAGCCCACTCAGTTTGTTATGTAACGATCAATTTGATTAAATAGCTTATGGGCTGCATCTAACTGATAGCGCATATGGCTTTATGTAAGATAGTGCTCAAGACTACTTAGCGAGATGGTTCAATGTGGTCCAGTGGAAATCAAAATGTGCTACGTGTTCCACTCTATGATTAACATGAAAAAGCATATTGATCATAAATCCTCTTCGATTTAAAAAAGTTTTAGCCGTGTCCCAGCTGGTCTTAATCCACGAGGGGAGCTGCCCCATCCCCTATAATCAATGACTAGTGTTCACACGATCTTGGCTGTAAAACCCAGACCAGTGCCGTCAGATCAGTCATGGCCAACACACAAGAGCCAAAGACCGATGCAAGGCTGGCACAGGGCCTGTTTTGCCCACTCCTGGCCTGGAGATATCAATAGCTTTTTATTTCTACGCCTCGCTGCCACTCGTGCTGTTTTACTGATTTGGGAGGTGTGAGGACGCTGGCATAAACAGGCAGAGATTGCAGTGTAAACTGGGCCTTCCTGTTGCGCATCCCTGAGTGCGTTTGGACAGAGGATGCATGTCTCCCGGTTCAGCTCTGGCTTGGAAGAAGCACTTGTATAAACAAACAGGAATAAACACTCTTTATTTGCTCCATTCACATTCTCCCACTGTTGCTGGTATGTGACCTAAAATGTGCCTCTGTATATCCTGTACTCTGCCATACATACAAGTGAACAGTGGGAGAATTGCACAGCCTTTGGCACTGGGCCCTGTAAGATAAAACCTCTAATGATTCAGACGCTTAAAAAGGACACAACCAATAACACACTCATAACAACCTGTGACATGTTTCAGTGTGTGCAGTGCAACACATTTCAACTCAACTGTTGATCCATTCTCACGAGGCTGCATCTGAGGGACAGAGGCCATTGATCAAGCCGCTGAGAAAGTCGTGCTTCAGCTATTAACTCAAAGAACCGTCTCATCCTTTAATGTGAAAGTGTAAAAGGCCCTTTTCTCTCCCACACACAGTCAGGGCAGGGACTGGATGAGCACCAATGGAGCAGCTGGGACAAGCGAGATCTCTCATGGGTCATTAACTGCTCTTATTAATTCATGAAGCTTAATTCACCCAGCCCAGTCGCGCTCTGCTCCCATAAAACAAACGTCCAGTCTGACCTCGAGGCGTACGCATCCTTTGTATGGGCTTTGACAGCATTTCAGCTTCCTGTTCCACTTTTTTATTCCATTAATTCCCATGAAACTGCTTCAGCCTTCTCTGCAGACTGCCCTTTTTCCCCCCAAAGTATGTCATCACTGTGAGATAAACGGTTAGGAGCTGCCAGAGGCGCACAAGTCTTCTCCTGCGTCACCCCTCATATCCACAGAGGCTCTTGCCACATGAAACCACATGCTGCGACAAAACTTGTGTTTGCACTTGTGAGAGACTCTGAGTAGTGCTTCAGATTAAAACGAATTCTGAAAAAACACACAAGTATGCAGCAAAGAGTTCCAGGGAAGTATGATGCTGGAGCTTTTTTTTGTGTGTGTGTGTGTGTGTGTGTGTGTGTGTGTGGATCCCATAACAGGTTTGCGGCCCTCCAGAGGACTTTAAGGAAGTTCCAGTAAGGACAAATTCCACAAATATGGTTTAAGTCACTGGGAATTATCTACATTTTTAAAACCATAATCATTTTCCTATAGGTAAAGTATACAGTTATTTTATTAAATATAAAGTCACCAACAAAAAGAAAATATTCCCATAGCATCCTGGGACAAAAGCCTATGATTTGGGGCATGGTGCATTAAAATATGATTGTTTTATTTCATTTTAGACTGTACAATCAAACCAGTGACAATGTAAGGCTCAGCTAAAACTGCATTTACTCCAGACTCCTGTCATTGACTTATTCCCACTGATGAGAATCAATCATGGAGTCAGACTGAATGATGTTTACCTGCTGGCCTCCCCCCTGCCCTCAGCGCGACCCTGACTTCCTCAACAAAAAAAAGGAGAGATATTAAAGACCCTTTACTGTTAATTATATTTCAGACTAGTAGTCAAACGGCATCTTTTCTCACAGATATCTGACTGTCTACCCACACCAGACACTCTGTACAGGCCCCGTACATAAATTTCAACGCCAGTCACGTCATCAAATCACCGTTCAAATGCCAGCCAGCCTACACTCATTCCCTCCATAGTTAGTTATTCCCTGCTCCAATGTGTGCCTCAGCATGTATAATGTTGCGAAAGAGCGCATTCATTTGCACAGACAGCGAAAGCGGATGTGGGAGGTAGATTTTTTTTCTCTCCTCTCCTTACATATATTTGGGGGGGTGGGGGGGCGCATATGATCTGTCAAAATCGATGAGGATAACATAATCCATCAGCCTGCGCTCAGGTTAAATTTGATCACCAGGTATTCAATGTTCAATGATATGTTCATGTTGCATAATAAGTCTGTTGCATCTGGAGGATTTACCTGCTATAATGAGCCGTACAGTCCGCAGGGCTACCTATAGTGCCGTCATCAGTACGATTATTCCCACCTTTTCTGCATATTAAGCGCAAAATGTGACATTACCATGCCTACTTGCTATTTGCACTATTATATATATCAACTTACCCTCTCTCGCTTTTAGCAGTACAGTGTTGGCTACTATGTTCTCCAGCTCCATCAAAAAAAAATCCTAAATGCAGAGGTTTTCGTTACACAGGCGTCTGCAGCGAGACCAGCGTCCTTCAGCGTGGATGGTGTGTACACTGTCTTCACTCCTCGTCGGTATCCGAGCAAAAATCACTCATATCAAAGTCGTAAGGGATAAAAACAGGATGTCATAGATTTGCTTGAAATGTAAACTGGGCATGGTTCTTGTTGTGGGCTGGAAGTGCGGCGCTGCATTTCTACTCCAATCCCCCCAAAACCATTCCATGCGTAATTTGGCTGCGGAATCTCCCCAAATGCAGAAAAGGATCAAGTTGGAGATGCCGATGTACGCAAACCGGGTCCTATCAGCATATTCTTTCTAGCGGTACACCAGGATACTACCAGCTTTACATTTCAACAGCAGGGGTTGGCTGAGTGCACCAGAGAGGACATCAGCGCGCCCCCACCTCTGTTTGGTGCGTAATCAAAATGGGCTGGGCTTGTCTGTCCCCAGCTGCGTCAAGCCACAGGCAGATACAACTCCACCAGAAGTTGAGACAACCTGTCATCACAATAAAAGCACAGTACCGCTATGTTTTGTTTTTTTTTTTAAATGAAATGCCTTCCCATAAGCGTAGACATTAAAATTCACTTGTTGTCCTCTCACTGAAGCTGACCCCACATCAGTCATTCTACCCCCCAGCTGTTTGATGTCACCCACTCTCAGACTGGGTAGGTTGATGGGGGCAAACCTTTCCAGTTTCGACATGTCCTTCCCTCTCGTCGTGTTCGTTGTTGCATCTGTGATTTGGTAACGTCCTCAAACTGCCTGCAGAGTTACATTCACCTTCCACCTGAGCAAAGGCCTAATCAACCACAATAATTGAAAACACCTGTGTGGCTGTCCTTAACCGTCACACTATATTGGCCTATTAATAGAAAGATAGGACGTCCTCATTGTAAACTCAGATGCCAGTGCTCATTCTCTACTAATCATTAATATTGGTTCTAGTGCAATGACACAAATAAGGTTAAAGTTGCTCCCTGTTGCAATCAATATGGAGTGGAAAAATAAGAGTCGCCCTCTGGTGGTAGAATTATTCCACAGGCTAACAGAACTGACTTGAAGACCTCATTATGTCCACATACTAACAATGTCATTGAAGCATGTCTGTTTAAATTAAAATAATATAAAATAACAATAGTTGACCATGTGGGTGCTTCGGGTCCATGTAGCTGTGTCATGGGTTACTATAGGCCTAGTGCTTGAAAAAAACACGTCCATCGTTAATTATGATAATTATTAGGAACACCCGTGGTTTCCCTACCATGACGAGTCACAATGGGTGCGTCCCCATACCCACACTTACAATCTTGAGCCCTTAAGTGCGCGTAATAGGCAGGCAGTAGCTATTAAGCAAGTGTGTCCAGGCCTGACAACACTCAACCCGCACTGGATGCACACTGTTTATACCGCGATGTTGTTGGCAATAGTAGTCAACAGAAAAAAAAGCTGATATGTTACATTCGAAACACTATGACATAACCTCTATAGATGGTTATAAGCCTTGATGGGGCTGATACTAATATTGCATAGTTGACACAGTCAGGATAAATATTAATTGTCATATCTGGACAAACATGTTACATTCTTATTAAATCAGACAGTAAAGAAAGAAAATTATTTTAGGCCCTAATGTGTACTTCCTAAAGTCGCTATCTTATAGACCCCTTTCGTTCCTTCTAGGCTCCTGGACTTCTTTTCAGGGATCTTATTTTGAAATTCGACCGGAATTCGTGTTTTTATAGCTGTATAACTTGACGTTTCTCTCTGTGGAAAAGTTTTTTTTTCTTTTTTGCATGCAGGCTGCTGTAGAGTTCACAGTAAAAAGAAAAAAAAATGCATACAATGAATATCGGCTAAAGACTTATTCACATGGTACCATAATAAGTTGTTTATTGTGTTAGTGCCAGTGTAGTAAAGCAGCCACATTGTGCCTCCTGAGCGGCTGCTTCATATCACCTCACTGTGTCCGTCCAAACGATATTATTGATTGATGGAGGCAGATAGGATCGATACATGTCTCGTATCTTAATAAACTAGACACGAGGCTGTCTGATGATGGTGCGCGCGCCTGCCTACACTCAATTAACCAAATTAATGATGTTATTTCCTCACAGGCCTGGATGGGATAACAACAGAAAGCGCCTCACGTTTGATATCACATTGCATCGTGACCTTAACTGCTTGTTGAGATTTTGGCGCCATCACCTGGGACCAAAAGAGCCCTGGCTCAAAGGTCCACTTTCACCCAAATATTTCTACCTTTCATGCCTTACTGATGCATTACATACAAGAGAATTAACAGAAACAATGTGAGGACACACAGATGTTTTTGAGCAGGTCTTCATCTAATGAAAAACTAAACACTTTAATGGAGCATAGCCAGTAGTTTTTGTCAATAGCAGGCTTATATATATCTCCAAATAAAAACACACGCTGTGTTAGTGACAAGATAGAAAGTGCTGCCGTCAAATAATTGCCATAATAGTGATCTTACACAAATAGATAAAGTATAGTTTTCCCACCATGATCTGCAAAACTGAGAGCAGCTGCTGTATCTTTTTTTGTCCTTAACATGATTCAAAAGAAATTCGGTACACTACAGTATAGATGCCCAGCATGATGCTGCCTTGCACTCATTTAAAAAAACAACAACAAACAAACAAACAAAAAACACACTCGTGCTTTCACAAACTCAACATAAAACTTGTCAGTCCAGTACAAACTGAAAGAGAGGCTCATGGAATCAAGGCGGTGTTAGTATTCATCTAAGTTATCGGCTTTGGGGACGGAAAGGCCTCGGTCCTTCAGGACCTGCATCTTGACTTTCTCCGTCTCCTGTTTGGCTTGCTGCTTCAACCGTTGCTCCTCCAAAATCTCTTCGATGGACACTTGCTGCAGGACTGTGTCACAGGGTTTATCCACATCCTGCGCAGATAGACAAAGACATGACATTTGCCACAAACTCAACACATAATGTAAACAGTTCCAACAAACTTGTGGGTGCAGTAAACCTCATGAAACAGTACGAGCTATTTCCTGTTTTACCAAAACTGGATTACTGAAGTTACCATAATGGTCAATTTCCTGGATTTCAGTTGAGTTGATCAATTATGACACTAATGGTATTTCAAATGACTCAAGTGTACGACACACAGCTGAACTACACTACACCACAACCACAAACCCAGTATGGTTGCACACTGAATCACTTCCAATATCTCAATTTGAAATTAATAATTGATTAAAAATGAAGATAAAGAGAAATAGCAAATCAGCGTAATAACAAGGATACCACAAACCAGTCCAACCACAAAAGATAAGTTATTTTCTGGAGCGTTGAGTGTGATAAAGTTTTGATGCTTTGTGTCTCTGCTAAAAATTTTAATGTGTTACATTATCACATGCTAGGATGCATTGTTGTCAAAAATGCAGATTTGTGACTGAATGCACAGAGTTCATGACTTATGTTTAATTGCAGTGTGTGTATGCCTGCATGCCCCTATATCCTCATTGTAATGTCAAAGTACAATGATAAGCAAAGCGTCCCGGCACAGACATGATCAAACCTCGTGAGTAAAAAACAAAATCATGCAAAAGGTTTGCAAAAGAAGTGATGACATCATAAGTCATTCCCACTGACAGTCAAACAGAAAGAGGAGTGGAGAAGATTGAGAGCAGAAGAGCTGTTGTGTTCTTCCACCACTTCATTTGTGCTCTACTTGCCAACATAAAAATGTCAAATATAGTGGAGATTTTTGGTTTCTATGCATTATGCACTCCTAAACCATGCTAGGAATAATTTAACAATGCATGATAAGAATTAATCCCATTCTTTATGCAGCCATGGCCACTTGCTTGTGTGAATCTATTCTCCAGGATGTAATGCTATAAATGTTATATACTAATAAGTGAATGAAGGGAGTTTGATTGATGACAATTATTCTTATTAATTACTGCTGTTTAACCCAAATTTGTAAAAGTTGAGCGACTTATATTACTCCAAACACACAACAACAAAAACTCAAGTATAAAACCAGGACATGTCCACTTACTATCTCTCCAAGTAGGACCACATTTTCTCCTCTCACAATGAATATTCCTCTGGGGATGTCACCAAATTTCTTCCCCACATGGATGCGCTC
The DNA here is from genome assembly GCF_027409825.1 of Scomber japonicus. Classification (NCBI taxonomy): domain Eukaryota; kingdom Metazoa; phylum Chordata; class Actinopteri; order Scombriformes; family Scombridae; genus Scomber; species Scomber japonicus. The sequence continues at coordinate 28,270,698 of NC_070586.1, read as the reverse complement.
AACTGTCTGATGAAAAACTAAATTGGCTGGGGGAGAAGAGAAACAGGTGAGAGCGGTGCTGCTTTACACAGAAGACTTAAAAAACATAATGCAACAGATGGTGGGACTCTTAAAGTCCCCCTCCATTCAAAAATGTGTTACTCCTTCTTGATCCTACAATTGGATGTTTGACTATTACTGTGCAGAATGATTTATGTGCAGTTTATTTTTATTTTCAGCCACTGAAAGTGGGAGGTTTCTCTGTGCTCACTGAAAATCCAATTTTATGTGCAGCATTTGTGACACCACAAGTAGTTTGGAGCCAATCCTGGTCCAATAACAACTCACAAGTATGATGTGGAAACGTGAAGCGACCAGTACACAGACACTGAGAATTAACTTTCCAGTGATGTAGAAGATATCTTGTGTTTTATATACAGTCACCGGCCTCTTCAGTAGGTACACCTATGCAATCTAATGCATCCAATACAACAGTTCTGCTTTAAATTATACATTTATGAAGTTTCTAATTTTTCAGTTTTTGTTGATATTGTCGTCAGGTAGGTGATAATTCTGCTTTATGTTGTAATATTTTGTCCACTCCATTAAACATACATGAGGGGGGTAAAATATTAGAAACACTATTCAATATAATATACCCTAACACATCATCATCACCCACTACGACCTCAATAATAAACAAAGTACTAGAAACCTTCTTGACAATGTCAACGAAAAACTGAAAATGTATTAAATTTAAAAAAAGCATTATTTATGGAAGAGTTGTATTAGATTGACATAGTGTACCTAATAAAGAGGCGAGTGATTGTATATTTGTATATTCATAAACTCTGAAATGTCTAAAAGGGGTAGAAGGAGGATCATTTTAAGGACAACAAGATCAGAAGATCATTTAACTTGTTTGGGTGGAAAAACCTTAATAGACACCTTTAAAGTAGAGTGTTCTTAAAACATGTCTGGAGGGGATCTTTAAGTACACTTGAAATGAGCCATTATGGACTCAGCTGGAAACACTTTGGCTTAATGTTTTGCACGTTATGTGAGTTAATAAGTAGGAAATAATTAAATGATGTGTACCGAATTGATCAATGCTCCTGAGGTACCCGATCAGTGTCCTGCCATCCCGGAGCAGGACCAGGTGTTTCTCTGCAGGACGCAAACGACACAGGCATGTTAAATAACAGTATGAAACGGTTACACATGATTCAGTTGGTCTCAGACACGATGCCGCATCTTGAGGCGACTCGTCCACTAAACCCCCCCTCCCTCCGACCTCCAACTTACTGTCGATGTCGTCTATGAGACTTGCCGTCCCTGGTACGTAGTTCATCTTGGGCTGCTGTTTATTTGCTTCGTGTATCTTGATGTAACGTCAAGCCATGAATGTTTCAAAATATGTTTCTTTCAAGAAGACGACAGGAAGCGTCTTTATACACGCCTGGGATAAACTTCCTGTACGCGTTTAACCCTTTGAGCGCTGCACTACAACGTAGTTTCTATAAACGGGATTAATTTATCGTAACTTAAATACAGATCTTTAAATACACGTAACGCCCGCGTAAGATAGTTTTTAAAGACAGAAATATCGAATATTAATGGAAAAAAACAATATATTTATCTGACGTATATCCTATTGGTTGAAAGCTTCGACTGACGCACTTGCGACACCAGAGATCCAATATTTAGAAGTAAAGATTACTCGTGTACAAATGTGGAATGACTCCACACTTGTGCTTGTGTGGCTAAAATATTGTCCATATAATTCTTTTTTAAAAATCCAAACACATACAGTCATAAATAATCACGCATTTTTTTCTATTTTTCGTCAGTGTAATCACAGTTAAAGTTAAGTACATCCTGGCGCGCCGTACAAGGTGCCCGTAAAAATGATCAGAGTGAGCGCTCTTCACATTTACTCGAGCTCCTCGTTAAAGGGGAAGGACAATATTGTGCGAGTTCGGTGTCATTCAATCGGTTCCTGATTCCCGATCAAGCGATCTCTTTTTCTCTGGGGGGGAAACGGTGTTAACAGTTTACGCCAGCTGACAACTCAGATAAGTAGGGGTAGGTTTTTTTTGTTTAGGGTTTTTTTTCATGAAATGGAAAAACGCGCTTAGCTGATGCATCACCACCAAATGCAGTCAGACCTGAAACCTGGCTGGCCCTCCACTTGCAACTCGGGAAATAATAACGTGAACTGCAATAACAGTATGGTAAGTGGCTGAACACAACTTAGTCAAATACCCAGTGTGTGTCTGTTGTCTCTGAGTTTGTTTTCAACACTAAAAAGCGTGTTGAGTTTGTACACAATAAGCATTCAAACCCAGCTAGCTTCCGTTTAGCCGCTATCGGAGCTAGCTGGCATTATGTAATAGTTGCCCGCTAACTGCTAACGATAGTTCAGCTGTTGCCCGGCTTTACACTCTAGTCACGTTTATCCTGACGTGACAACGCTGCTAACGATGGTGCTACAGTTGTGTCAAAACACACAGAGTGACACCAACATAATATTTCCCTCCCAAATAATTCCTCATGGTCTGTTTTGGTTTGGCTAACAGCATACTTTGTTTACCTGCTTCAGAGGAAACTGGACCAGCAAGTAACAAAAAGAATCACAACCTCAGTTCATTTAGTTTTTTTCTAGGATGGGGAGTGATTTTTGAAAGCATGTGCTTCACAGTTTACTTTTGTGTTTGCTGGTGCCAAACAGAGCAGACCTCAGATGATAGTACCTGTAGTGGTAATTGTACTTCTGTATTGACTCCCCCTCTGTGATGTTGTGTGTGTTTTCACAGGATGCTCCTCAGTATCCAGGCTACCCCTCACACTACTGGTATCCTCAGTCACACTCGACAGGACACTACGCAACAACCTATCCCTCTGGATCAGATGTTCAGCCACAGTACAGTCCACAGGTACGGCTCATGATGCAACCTGGCACTCTAAATCCGCGGGTGTCGGAGTAAATCTACTCATTATCCTAAGTCTCTTACGTGTTTTTACCTCCGCCTTACATTGTCTAACAGTCAGCTACTGTACTGAAAACAGCAGTCATATGTGGCACATTTACGTGCCGTAATACATGCGTATTTGATTCTCATACATATTTTGTGTCCATGTAGGTGATGCCTGGAGGTTATCCAAATGGCCATGGTGTCTACAGCCAACCTCAGAGTCAGTATTCAACAAGTGGCTTCCACCCATCCAACCCTTTCTACTGTGCTGACCCTCAAAGACCAGCTCCAGGTCCTTATCCCAGCCAGGGCTGTCCAGCTGAGCAGAGCAGTGGGCCATCTGGGCAGCCACATTCTCAGCACCAACATCACCACTATCCTGGACCTCACTGTCAAGGGGTAAGACCAGCCAAACATATGCTGTGGTCAAATGTGGAAAAGAGTAGTTGTTACAACAAATCCCAGAATGATTTTAGGTTTAGGTTATTTCATTACCTTCACACCCAAAAGAAACTGTTTTTTCTTTTTCGCTACATTCATTTGTAATTTTTCTACTCTCAGGGTCCCGGATATCCTTCTGGACCATACCCTCACTACAGTGAAGGTGGTCATGCAATGCCTCCAAATCCCCCATACCCCACTGGCCAGTCTCTCCATCCTAGTCCCCAGGCTGAGGCTTGGGGACACTCTGGTGCATATGCACCCTCACAGCAGCAATGGCAGCCCGGCCAGCAGCCTCCACAGAACCATTATGGAAATCATCCTGTCCGTCCAGCACATCCACCAGCGTGGCCAGGGACTGGAACTGGTGCTCCACCACCTTATCAACCCAAGGTGTGAATCTGCAGCTGTTTCTATGGGGTGTTTGTTTATTCAATAGATTTTTTTAATATTGTCAATTGAGATAAATGAAAGGCACTGATATAAGACAGAAAAGTATTACGACTTTAGAAGGTGATGCACTTTAAAATATGTATATGACCTTCATAGGTTTAGATAATTTAGATGCAGTTACTCTTCTTTTGATTTGAATTTTATCATCTAGAAATATCAGGGGGAAATAGTATTGGCATATAATAATAAAAAGATCAAAGGAGATTTAAGAGTGTAAATCAAAATATCATAAACATAATCTTCTGTTTTGTTTCACTCCAGGACCAACAGCACCAACGTGCCCCACAAGTGGGACCTAAGCCCAGGCCAACCCTACCCCAAAATCCCTCCAACGGAAAACCCACAGAAATCAGTTCCCCTCCCCAAATGTACAACAAAACAGGGAGAGGTGAGCCCAATCCTTCAAGAGGTGAGCCTCCTCCACCCTCTGCCCCAGCCCAGGCTCCAGCTCCTGGCCAGGCTGGACCTCAGCCCCTGAGCGATAACCCTGGCCTAGCTAAGGTCCAGCAGGTCATGGCCAGAGTGCTCGTGCATCAGGAAGATGTTGATGAGTTTGTTGGCAGAAAATCAGACAAGAGTTACCGGTATCTGGAGGAACTGCTGACCAAAGAGTTACTGGAGCTGGACTCTGTGGAGACTCAGGGACAGGATAATGTCCGGCAAGCCCGCAAGGAGGCCGTACAGAGGATCCAGGCCATTTTGGACCGGCTGGAGAAGAAAGCTTTCTGAACTGGACTCAATTGGACTCATTCATTGGTTTGTGGATCACTAAGTCTTGCTGTTTTCCTCCTCCAGATCTTCCATGGACACAAGGAAGGTCTAGACTTGTTCTCGGAGCTGTGTTATGTTTCTGTTTTTTCCCCCTGTCACCATGATATAAAAGGCTTGAAGCAAGTGACGAGGAGCTGAGAACAAGGTAGAACAATCACTGGTACATGAAATCAACGTTAAAGGGGTAACTGGGCTGGTATAACTGATATGGTGGTGTTAGATCTGCAAACTGATGGTTGTACATATCATAGGTGACTTTCAGCCTCAGTGAGTGACTGAGTCTTTACCTTCTTTCCCAGCATAATGCAGGGCAGAGACGCTGGAAGGTCTATTTACTTAGTGCCACATTGCAACCGTTAGTGTTTTCCAACCTGTAATACAGAATCAGATTATTGTCATGCTGTCCTTCAGGATCATGGGTCAGTTTGAATCTGATCCTACATTTAACAACGCGTGCACTTCCTTAGCTGTCCATTATTGTATTTCAGAGTCAATTTGCATGATCATAATATTGTCCTCACCACTGATAATGTCGATACACTTAGTTACCCATAGTCAATTACTTTACCATGCCTCTGCAGGAATTGGTGCAATGCTTTCCTTTTTTTTTCTCCACTGTGCTCCCAGCCCCGCATGCACTGTCTTTATATCAGACGAGCACAGTTGAACTGAATACAGTCGTGACATCTCAGAGCTCATAATTGGGCCTGGAGTCGTAGCAGATTAGTGAAAACCCCCTAAAGATTGCTGTCCCCATTAATTCCATCGTTCGGATGAAATTGCTTCTTAAGTGCAGACCTGTGAATCAGACCTACATATGAATGCCATGTATTTCACTATAGGAACTGCTGTTATTGCAGATATAGTACAAGGTTAGGAATTACTTGAAAAATCTGTTAAATGATGTCCTTTTTTTCTTCCCTCTTTTTGGAATATATATGATAAAGCAATTGAATTGTATTTCATAATTGTTCAATCAGTTGCTGTAAAGGAAAATATTTACTTTTCAGCAATGTGTTGTGCTTGATGACAATGCTGGTCACGGCACTCAAATCAAATTTCAGACCTTGTTTTTTCCTCTTGCACTAAAATTATTGTTCTGTCAAATCCTGATTGCACCATGATCACAAGTTATTCACGCTTAAGTAGAGCAAGTTTTTCTTTAAGCATTTGTGATGTATTGATATAGGAAAAAAAGCGTGCCATATTTCAAGGGATGGTTTTATATAATTAGAAAAATAATAAAAATAAGATTACAAGCTTTGCATGAAAAAACATCATTTGTCATATGTGTTCATTTTCCTGTGCTGTTAAGTTTCTGTTTAGATGGAGCACACCTGTATAGTTTCCAGATGTAATGCATGTTTCTCAACACAAGATGGGAATCTTCTGCCTGACAAATAGTGAAATTATCACGAACCCTAACCCCCCAGAAATAATTAAATGTGAGTATATTTTTTAACCTTTGAGCAAATGAATGTTTTTTTTTACTCACTATATTAAATTACATTTAAATATTCAGTGGGGTCACTGTACAATACTAATGTAATACTTTTTTCTTTTTTTCCCATTACAAACAATAATAGCAGCTTAACAATTGTAGTGAAAAGCCTTTTAAAAATCCCAAAAGTACTAGCATGGACTCCACAAGTTTGTGCAAAACCTGATGTCCCTTGTTAACCCAGCATGATATGACAATGTTTCAAAAGGCTTATTGAGAAAAACTTGACTTTCTCAGTTATCCAGTGCCCCCTCAAATGTACAGTAGTGTTGAGGTCAGGTGACTGCAGTAAAGTCCATGACAGTCTTCAAGCAGTTCTTGCAAAGCTTTGAGGTGTGTTTTGAGTGATCATCCTGCTGCAGTATGAATCTTCCACCAAGATGTAAACCAGAGGGTATAGCATGATACTGAAGAATGGGGTGGTACTTCTCCTTGGTCAGTGTTTAGTCGATTCAGTGTCCCAACTCCACAGCAGGCAAAAGACCCCTAGACATGAATATTCCCACAACCATGTTTCACTGTGGGTTTGATACACTGCTGGATCGTTCTTTCTCCTGTTCATCTCACACACCCCAGTCATCCACTGTGAAATGCTGGTGTTTCTTAGCCCAGCCCAAGCTGAGAAGTGGTTTACAAACTGATACTTGTCCCCTGAGACCAGCACAAGACGGCTATCTTTTGACAGTACTTTTGCTAGTCTTGTGTTCTTTATTTAACAATTTCTGTGTCTGTGATGAAGTAGTTTTTATATCTCTCAGCAAACTAAGCTTGATATATTGATCTTCTGATGGTGTGGTCACTTTTTATCCTTTTGGATCCAACTGATCTAGTTTCTGCACAGTGTGTTAGAGCTCCATGCACTGCCCCCCTGGTAACCTTTAGTCTAGCCATGATGTGACACTGAGCAAGGCCCTCTTTGCTTAGAATAACATTCTGACACTTTCACTCATTTCTGATGCCATATTTCCTACAATCACAATGGTATTGAGTAAGCAATGATCTGCTGAAAACTTGATGGCTCTGCCATATTTATAACAGGTGAAGACAGACCGAGTCCCTGAGTAGATCAAATCCACATAATGTCATCTGAAAGCATGCTTCAATGAAAAGGATACAACTCAAGGACATTTTGTACAAAGCAGTTAAGTTGGTCAATGCCACAATTTTGCTTAAATTTGATTGCTGACATAGAAATAGTGCTGAATCTTAAATATTTCATATTCATTTTACATGTCACAACATATTGTGTTTAAATGTTTATGAATCCTCAGACTTTGATTATTTCCAGGTTTACATGAAATTATTAGACTTTCAATGTGGATTCAGACTTTTGGAAACCACTGCAAATGCTGTAGTTAAGAGAGTCAAATATATTTATATACAGTGAAATATTTAGTTGCATATGAATAAAATAAATGTGCATAAGTAGAAGAAACTCTTAATGAGAATGAAGAAAGAGAAATCCCTTGTTCCTAATGTTGGGTGGAAACTGCAGCATGGTTCCTCACACCCTGGATCTGCCTGCTAGCATTCAGATCTTTAAATAGACAGCTATTTTCATGCAAAAGCATAACACGCACATACAGGCACCTCACACCTCAGGGGGTGGTCGTATATGATTCGAGGGTTAAATGGCCTGACAACACTTAGGACGCCCTGTGGTGAGTAAATCTGAGGTGAAGGAGCCTGAGACTAAAATCACTTGTGTGATTCATTCTGCTATGTTTGACTTCGTGAACACCGAGAACTTGCTTGGAAATAATCCTCTTACAGCTTCCCTCAAAGAGTAAGGCCACATGTAAGACTAACAATTATAGGGGGAGAAGACGTAGCTGCAAACTATTTTGTTTTTGACTTTTTGTACTCTATATTTTTAATAGAGTAAAAGTTGTCTCTTTCGGGTGGAAATCTAGTGTGTTGCCCCAGAGGACTGCCTGAACCCTATATAGACTAAACAATGCCATATACATCCAAACTTCCCGCCTCCTGGAATGATACACCACCTACCCGGAAAGTGGAAATTGACCTGAGTTCACCTGGATTAGCAGTGTTTGAGTTGGAAAGACTCTTGTTTACTGGTAAAACCATCATAAGCCATGCAGATGAAGTGTGGCCAAGGCTTTACATCGGTGACCAGTAAGTAACTCGACTTGTATTTCTTCCTGGTGAAACCCTGCGCAATCAAATGGTTTTTAACATTTTGCTCTGCATGTTATTTGCCAAGTATTGTTCTTCTGCTGTGACAGAGGAGTTCGTCTAAGCCCCAGTTACAAATATAACCAAGTGTAGACTTGGATTCAATCCACCTATGTGAAAGAGTACCTGATCATAAATCAGATTTAATTACTGAGTGTAAGTCAAGATCGCTCAAGTTGCATTCCACATTGGGAACTTGCGTAAACTCCTGCTGTGCTATATGAGAGTTTCCACTGATGGCCTGGCATTGAGAGTATGTCTCACATCTCTGATAAATGTAACTCGAATGTCCGGAGCGCTCTTCTATATTTCAACCCATCACTTTGAAATACGCCGCATTCAAATGCTTCATCGGGAAACGTGCAAATCTATATTCCACTAACTATTAGTGTCAGTGAATGCAAAGCTTTGTGTTTTTTACAGACACAGCGCAGAGAACCGGGCTGATCTAGCCATTCATCATATCACTCACATCCTGAATGCAGCTCATAGTAAACGTGGAGGACAGCCAGATATCTATACCGGCATGGAGATAACCTATATGGGCATAGAGGCTCATGACTCCATTACTTTTGATATGAGTGTCAACTTCCAGGCAGCAGCAGACTTCATTCACAGGGCTCTCAGCAGAGGAGGTGAGAAGGATGAAGAAAAATATAACTGTAGTTTAAAGGCAATTTGATAGCTTTACGCAACTTTGTAAATCAGAAATTAAAGGTGAAAACCTTGTAAGGTTTCTATAACATTTTGCAGTGCCAGTGTTTCATGTCTCTGATGCAGTGTCTTTTTGACTTCCAGGCAAAGTGCTGGTGCATTGCCATGTAGGAGTGAGCCGCTCCGCCACCCTAGTCCTGGCTTACTTGATGCTGAAGCAGAACTTGACTCTTGTGGAGGCTATTTGTGCTGTGAAAGAAAACCGGGGCGTTATCCCTAACAGAGGTTTCCTCCGACAGCTCATCCGACTGGACAGGCAACTCTTTGGCAAACATCACTGAAGCCTGAAATACTGCTCAGCTCTCATCAGACCAGAACAAATGGAAAAAATATGTTATAGCTCAGTAATTGTCAGTAGTGTTGAAAATGTGAGATACACTGATCCTGACTGATGGTACATATAGTATTTCCTTTTACAGTATCTTATACTTGGATCATGTTTTAATTGCCATAAACTTAAGGTGATTTCTCTGAAGTGCAATTTGTTCGCAATTTAATGTGTTGTGTTGTTTTATATTATAAACATATATCTGGTACAGCTTTTAGTGAATGATGCTATTAATTTGCATTCAGCTCTACTCCATATAAAATCAGTGAAAGGGTTTTTATGGTGCATCATATGATGGGCTAGAGACTGTGATCATTACAAGGAGCTTTTTGTAAATGCTGCTCAAGCAAACAATAGACCTCATACAAGAAGCCATAGACAAACAAATTCAACCTTATTTTTTAATAATTTTTAAGATTCTTTTATTTGTTTTTAAATCTTTAAATGGACTGGCCCCGCTCTACCTCTCTGAGCTCCTTCACCCCCACGCTCCTGCTCGGTGCCTCAGGTCAGCTGACCTGCTGCTCCTGGAGGTACCGAGGTCAAAGCGGAAGCTCAGAGGGGATAGAGCCTTTTCTGTAGCTGCTCCTAAATTATGGAACGAGCTTCCTTTAAATATTAGACAAGCGTCCTCACTGTCCATTTTTAAAACTCGTCTTAAAACCCATTTTTATTCCTTGGCTTTCAACCCAGCATGAGACTCTGCTTCTGTTTTAGTGTTTTATGGTTTTATGGTTTGTTTGTTTTAATTATTGTTTTATTGTTTTATTGTTTTTAATTTGTTTTAAAAACAATAAACATTATCTTAGTAATTATTTCCTGTTAATTGTTTTATGTTCCTGTGTTGTTTTATCTATTTATGTACAGCACTTTGTTTCAGCTGTGGTTGTTTTAAAGTGCTATATAAATAAAGTTGAGTTGAGTTATTTTCGTCAGGTGGGATTCATCATTCAGCACACCTGGGTAAAAGCAGATTTGGTTGGTTAAAAACGTTCAGTGCATCTGGAGTTAACTTTGTAATTCCTGTTTGATGCTACAGATAGACAGTAATCATTACACAGAACAAATACAGTAACCAAGCAAATAATACAGAATAAACACAGCCAAAGTTCACTTGCTCTGATCGATCTTATAACTGAGACATCTCCCTCTGTCCAGCCTGTGCCTTGGTGTGTGTGGTTGATGGAGAAGGTAAGTGGTTTGTAATATTTATTTCTAACACGAATGATTTCAGCAACATATTTTTAAGTGCAACTATTCTGCCAACAAGCGGATAGTGTTTGATATCTTTGGTTGGAGATGCACACTGGAAAATATGTGTTGGAACTTCTAATGTAAGTTCTTTAAAAATCCTCTGCGGGCACTGTCTACTTTATTGGGAGCAACTGTCCAATCTAATACAACAGCTCTGCCATAAATTCTACTTATATTTCTTAATTTTTGTTGACATTGTCAGAAAGGTGATGTTACTGATTTATGTTTATTATTGAGGTGGTGCTAGTGTACTGGAGTGCATTATATTGAGTGTTGTTCCTAATATTTTGTTTATTCATTAACATACATTAAGAAGATAAAATATTATAACACTTTTCAATACAAATGCCCTCCAGTAAACCACCACCACCCACTATGACCTCACAAAATCTTCTCTTAAGTCTTAAGTTTGAATTCAAGATAGACACAGAAGAAATAATCTTCTTGTGTTTACACTCTACACATATATCATTCTGCACACTGTAGCTCAAACATCCAAGTCAAGTAGCAATAAACAAAATACACATTTAGTTAAAAGGGGTCTTTAAAAGGTTTAGCAGCCGTGACTCAAATGTTATGAAATCCTGATTAGTAGGTAAGGTAAAAGAAAAATAAACTGTATCTTTGGCAGAAAATTGTGTTTCTGTAGGACCCCATTACTTGTAGTAAAAAAACTGATTGAGAAATATGTTTCCAGGGCTTTAAAAACAGCACATGTATTGTGTCACTTGTGTATTTGCTGCAACAAATATTGTGCAACCCAATGATACACTTTTAACCTTTTGTCTTAGTTCACCATGATGCGTGCAGTACTGAGTATCTGGATCTTATCAGCAGTGGTCTGTGTGGGCAGAAGTCATCACCATGAAGGTCACATTGAGGTCGAAGATCAGGCAGGCCAAGACACTGCACTGGACAGCAGTGCCGACAGCATCTCACTGGTGGCTTCAGCAAACAAAGAGTTTGCCTACAATCTGTACAGGAAGTTAGCAGCTCATGCTGACTCGCAAGGAAAGAATATCTTCTTCTCACCACAGAGTGTGTCTGTTGCCTTGGCTGCCTTGTCTGTTGGAGCACGGGCGGAGACCCACCAGCAGATTTTCAGTGGTCTGGGCTTCACCAACCCCCTACTAACACAGACAGTTGTGGATCAGGCCTTCCGTACACTCCTCGAACGGGCAAACAATACCTCTAAGGAAGACACCAGTGAAGGGACCGCTGTGTTTGTGGATAACCGCTTCAAGCCAAAGCCTGAGTTCCTGGACGTCTTAAAGAAATCTTACTTTGCAGATGGGTTTGAAGTTGACTTCACCAAAACCACAGACAGCGCCAATACTATCAATAAGTATGTGGAGGAGAAGACCAATGGAAAGATTGATAAGCTGGTGGAAGACCTGGACCCAAACACAGTCATGTATCTCATCAGCTACATATACTTCAAAGGTACATGAGATGAGATCTACTTTGTACACTCATTCTTTTAAGGTCTCTTCTGCATTTCAGATAGTTGTTTTGAATTTTACACATCAGCCATCACTTGTGTTTTATTTCTGCTCATCACTGTCTAACAGGAAAGTGGCAAACTCCATTTGATTCTGAGCTTACCAAGGAAGACACGTTCACAGTTGACGAGAACACCAAGGTTAAGAATGGCACTATTTATACTATACTTCAATTACAATGATTAGACTATAACTCAGCCACATTTGATTGATACTTTGATGTTTCCCAGCTGACACTTGATGTTTAAAATCCTCCAGGTTCCTGTCCAGATGATGAATATGGAGAAGAATGTTAATAGCTATTACGACCAGGCGATTAATACATCGGTGCTCCATCTTCCCTTTAACAGCACCTACTCCATGCTATTGTTGTTGCCTGATGATATGGCGACACTGGAGAATGCCATTTGTCCAAACCACATCACCAAATGGCTTAAGTGGATGAAGCGCAGGTTGGAAGAATCTGCAATCATGCTTTAATTTTTGGTTTCTAATATGGAAGGTTTGACTCAAAGCACCAGCTTTGTTATCTGCTGTCAGATCAATCACTGTATGTTTGTCTATTTTCAATTTTTAGGACATATGATGTGTATCTTCCAAAGTTCTCCATCAAGACTTCTTATTCCCTGAAGGATGTGTTGACTGGAATGGGAATGACAGACATGTTTGGTGATCAGGCAGATTTGAGCGGCATTTCAGAGGGACAAAAATTGGCTGTCTCAGAGGTATGAATGGAGACTATTTGTTAACACATATTTCCTTTCTATCTAACCTTCATCTCACTCCGACTCTATTCTATCCCCAGGTTGTGCATCAAGCCACTCTGGATGTTGATGAGGCCGGAGCCACTGCTGCAGCAGCTACAGGCATTGGCATCACGCTTATGTCCTTACGCATCGTCCCTGTCTTGAAGTTTGATCGGCCATTTATGGTCCTGATCACTGAGCGCAACACAGAAAACATCCTCTTTATGGGCAAGATTACCAACCCAAACATCTGATGGAGTAAGCTTTGTGTTCACTTAAGCACTGCTGTGGCATCACATATTAAATACTCACAAAAAACCTTGGCTCTATGGTCTCTTGCTGTATAACTGAGTGTGTAGATAACAGTCTCATTGTTTGAGTGTTTTTATATTAGTTTTTGAAGGTAAATAATACAATGTCAAATACAGGAACAAATATCACAAATTTTGGATTTGACTGCAAATGCTAGGTCTTGAAACAGAAGTACTGCCATAAAAAACCACAATGGTTTCAGGAGCTGTGCAATATATTTATATTTCCTATAATATTTCCCAAGTCTCCTCTCCAGTATTGGACTGTGCACTCTGTGATTTTATGAAATCCCTTGGATAGAAAATTTATATCGCATATTGAAAAAAATACACATATGTTGCTCTTACTATACATAAGATATTCCACTTGCCCCCAAACCGTTTTTCTGTTATTATGTTACAAATGTGAAACTTCTGTTGCTCTTTTGAAGAATATGAAATCATGGAATGATTGTTACAAATTGACTTAAATCAGAGAATGCTTAAATGAACTGAAATGAGAAAGCGGGGATGAGGGAAAAACACTTGATTTCTGTTCATTATTGGCATTTAAAAAAGAGGGGAAAATCAGCTCAGGAAAAAAGTTGGAGAATGGACCCACTGGAGTCAGGCAGTGATATATGGAATTCCTATTGCTGAGGACCTGTAAAAATTAAAGGATAATGTCAGATTAGGAAAGATCAAGTCTGAGATGACTGAAAACATGCACAGGGTGAAAAGGTGGATAGTTTGTCTTTGATGCTTGAGTTGCTTTAAGTGAGACACTTCCCAAGTCAATATCATTACATGAAATAGCCTATAATATGAGATAATATGTCCCCCCACTTCTAAGATGTTAGAAATGAAATATGGTCACATTGCAGCTTACTGTCAGGGGAAGCAGATATTTGTAAGATGTGGAGGTGAGCATGAATATAGCAAGTGTGGTCAATATGAATGTTCAGATTGTGGAGGAGAACATATAGTGTTGCCTACAAAGAATGTGAAGTTAGGAAAAAGGCAGCACAATTACAATAAAAGTTGAGAACAAAATGTCATACACAGGAAAATGGGATGAGGCTTCAATATGAAGGCATGGAAAACTGTTGTAGAATGACCCTGATTTAAAAAAAAAACCTTTTTGTACTCTATGGCTGAAGTGATTAATTGTACTTATCAAGTAAAACACTGATCTGAAAAAAAAACAGTTATTGTAGTGAAGCTAGGTATCTTGGCATGACAGAAATACAGTGTTTTTACAGCTCTCAAATGTAAAAATGGGTCAAATTTGATCCTAAACAGTATGTAAGGGTTAATGGCAAATAGTTTACAAAGGAGTCAGCTGTGTAGCTTGGTCCTTGTCCATTAAGGGCTTTGTATGTGGAGAAGGGCCTTAAAGTCAGAGTGCAGGGCAGCTAAAACTGGACTAATGTGTTCTCTACTCTTGGTTCTGTTTAATAGCTGAGCTGCAGAGTTTGGAATGAGCTGAGGTCTCTAAGTGTTTTTTTTCAGGAGGCCAGTCAAAACTGCATTACAGTAATCAAGTTGGCTTGAGGTAAAGGCATGTTTTTCTGCATCTTTTTGTCTTTTTGATTAATGAACGGTTGCACTTTAGCTATGTGTCTATTTAGGATCTGTACTTCAACACAGTATATTTTATGCTACTTAATAAATATACTTTATCACAGTTCAGAGGTGATTATTGTACTGTTCACTCCACTACATTTATCTGATAGCAGTTACTTTTAAGATTAAGTCTTTGCATAAAAATAACAGAATGGCATTATGAATGACACTGTCCAATCTTGAATTATTGGCAGTTCCACCAAAGAGACATTTCCCCTGACATGGTTTTAAATAATTAAGTGTTTGAGGTGAAACTCTATATTTCACAGAAATGTTAAAGATTAAAGAAACTAGTGATGTGTCGGTTGTGACCGGGTTGGCTATATGAACCGGCTCCTTTGTGTGAACGATGGGAGCCAGCTCCCATCTGAGAGCTTTCTTCTTTCTTTCTTTTTATCCTAACAATTCACTTTCCCTAAAATCAAAAGAGAAAGGCATAAAGTAGGCTATGGGGTGGAACTAATATCTGTTGCCAATAGGCTCAGACAGCTGGTCCTGCCTAACATTAAAGTGCTGAAAGCAACAAATACAAAGAGAAGGTCTATTATTTGAGTGAAAATTATATATTAACAATAGTGTTTTAATATAAATAAATTGATAAATACACTTGTAATATAGTGTCTGGTGTTTACATTAATATTCTTATACTAAACATAATGTAAAATAATGGTACTCTGGGAATTATTAAGTCAAGAATAATTGCACTGAATAACATGTGATATGCCTGCACACATACCAATCATAGGTTAAAAAGATATTGAATTTCTAAATTATAAATGCCAGAAGTAGTAATTAATGATGAGCCGTTTGGGAGCCGAAAGTGCTGGTTCTTCTTGTTGAACTGAGCCGCATGATCTGGCTCACTCAAAAGAGCCAGAATTCCCATCACTAAAAGAAACCCTCTGAAAATGAACAATATTACATGAAGTAAAATGCTCACACATATAATTTTACTTCTCATGATCCCTAGGTCATTCTGATTCTTCTCACAGCTCATAATTTTCTTGCTGTAATTTATAGGGCATTGATACCACATCAATTGTTCACATCACCTGGCCACATCTAACCAATAGCACAGTGACACACCTTCTTTGTCAGCCTATCATATTGCAGCTGTCTTTTTAAATGTTTTCTCCCTCTCTGCTTTAGTGCTTTCTTGATGCTGTTTTGCGTGACCCATCACCTCCCCATCACCTCCCAGTCTTCAGATTCATCAGTGCATCATTTCATCAATCTCATCAGCTCAATCAGAAGTCAGATTGAAGTTGACTGTCACTGTGCCTCTCTCCTCTCTCCCTCTTCTCACTCTCCTTTTTATTTCTCTCTTTTCTCATTCTCTGCCATTCCCTCTCTCTCTCTCTCCCTCAGTCAACCCCAACCGGTCAGGGCAGATGGCTGTCCTCTTAGAGCCTGGTACTGTCTGTTTTTCTTTCCGTTAAAGAGGAGGTTTCCTTGTTGCTGTTGCCAAGTGCTTGCTCATGAGGCAATGTTGGGTCTCTTTAAATTAAATTAAAGAGTACTGCCTAGACCTGCTCTATGTGTAAAGTGCCTTGAGATGACTTTTATTGTGATTTGGTGCTGTATTAACAAAGACTGATTGCTTGATTGATTGAAGTCATCTGCTACCATCACCAGTGTCTGGACTCCATGGGGGATATATGTTATTGCTGCTCAGGACTGACATCCTTCTATTCAAAATCTCCCTACAGAGTCCAAGCGCCAAAGACTTTTGACAATACCTAATCATCAGTCTTATGTAAAATAATCAACTCTTTTACTTCATTCTCTGGTCTCTCCTGATTGAGCTATTGTTGTTATACTGTTGTAAATGTTCACTTTGGACAGCAGGGGGCTTGGGTTTACCATACTTTTAAAGTAATCCTCCTGGGTAGATGGGAACACTAGAAAAAACATTTTACATACTTTTTTAATGAAATGTTATGTCACTTAGATATGCATTAAATATAGGAATAGTTTTGTTTTATAAAAACTACATGAATGTATGAAATGTGTTACCAAAATAATTCAATTATTTTTTACAAAATTGTATTTTCTTGTCCTCCAACAGGAGAGTAAGTTTTATACTTTCATATGCTAAAAGCAAATCACTTTGACCATTATAGGTTATCCAATATTGAAAAGCATCCCAAAAGTCCTTCTTAATGTACAAAAGAAAAAAATATGTTCTATAGTTTTAATACCTGAGTTGCAAAAAGCATAGATATTTAAATCTAAATTAAACCCTTGGGGTAAGAAGTTATTACACGAGTAAATCTCATTCATCATTTTAAAATGAACTTCTTTAGTCTTAAGTGGAAATGGAAAGGAGAGATAACTTGTTATTATCTTAACTCTGACATTACTGATGTATTCCTGTAAGTTGTTTCCTCTTCAATTGTGCTGGGAAATAAATTTAAGTGAGGGAAGTCTTTAATAATAATTTGACTAGAAGACTGGAAAACTTCCAATTTGACTGTAAGCTAATAGAATTGCTTTTATTGATATCAGAGTTGTATTACAGGAATTACTCATATCCTGCACCAATTTGAACACAAACCCTCTCTGTTGTTTATTTTTGGATTTACTAAATTGCATTGTGAATTCTCTCACTTTAAATTTAAAATACTCCCATCTAATACTAATACTACTACTGCTGCTACTACTACTACTACTACTACTTATAGTCCTAATGTCCTTCATTTTCTGTATTAAGCCTCTAACAGTTTTAACATATCAGTAATTTCTCAGAAGATCTGCATTGAACTGGTTCATGAAGTATGGCATACCAGAGTGATTGTATTCTGATCAGGGCCATAACTTTAAAAGTGATAGCTGAGCTCTGTAAACTATACCCGCACAACTCTTCATCATCCCACTGATAAGTCTCAATGTGAATACTTCAACTGCACATAACACATTGCTACGCACACTTCCCACTGACAAAAAAGACGTGGGCCTGAGCATTTGTTGTAAGCCTATAATCTAACTCCAAATTTGACAACAGTCTATTCCCCATACTTTTTTACTATGTTCCAGTTGATGTTCTTCTTGTAAATGAGTATCCTGGAGACAAGAAAGTTGACTGGCTTGCAGTTCACTGGTAAAGGTTGAAATAGGCTCATGCTACAGGACTAAGGAATATGCAGAACAAAAAGTAACAGAATGTATTGCCTATCAAAGTGAGAAAGTGTGTATCTGTGACAAAGGCCTGCTGCTCGCAACAAAATACAGGATGCAAGGGGTGCAACTGTATATCAAGTGATAGATATACTAGGGACTACTTACTCACTACAGCCTGTAGAAGGAGGACAGAGGGTAAACAGGTTGGATATCAGACCATGTGCTCATATCCTAATATTTGGGAAATTCTTTATTCACAAATCCAAATAGGTGAAACCAAGGTTTAGTGTGTTTCATAATGAGTCTATCTTATATTAAAGCCGTGAAACTCATGAAAAGTAAAACTGCAGTGGAACTACCCTTTTAATTTAATTTACCTTTAATTACATTTTTATTTTATATTATTCCCTTTTCATATAGAATTTCTTTTTGATTTTTCTTTCTGTATGCACCTGTTCATTTATGGCTATGTAATGATGATATTTGTGCCATGATGTTTGTACAAGTTACATGGTAGTGTGGTGAATGTTTTTGTTGTCTTCTGTTTATAGGTGTGCCTCTGCCATACTTACACCGTATTTGTACTGTGTGTTTTTGTGTTACATTTTTGTGCCACATTTGTCACGATTATTGTGACGTGGTATCTGTACTGGAATTGTACTGAAATGTATTTATTTTTGTAAATTTGAAATCCTGGACTACAGTGGAATCCAAGACCTTTGCCTATAAGCTGTTCTCCATAATTTGACTGAAAGAAATAAAAATAAGCTTTTAATGAAAGACTATTCATTTACATTTAGCTCTACCTCCATATAAAATCAATAGAGACTGTGATCATTACTATGGTAGCTTTTTGTAAATGCTGCTCAAACAAACAATAGGCCTTATGCAAGAAGCCATACACAAGGAAATTCTGGGAAAAAGTGAGATTCATTATTCAGCACACCTGGGTAAGAGCAGATTTGGGTAGGTAAGAATATTTGGTGCATCTGGAGTTGACTTTGGAATCCCTGTTTGATGCCACAGTTAGACAGTAACCATTACACAGAAGAAATACAGTAGCCAAGCAAATAACTGAGTGGGATAGAGAATAAACACAGCCAAAGTTCAGCTGCTCTTATAACTGACATCTCCTTCTATCCAGACTGTGCCTTGGTGTGTGTGATTAATGAAAAAGGGAAGTAGTTAAAAATATTTAGATTTCTAACATGAATTATTTTAGCAACGTATTTCTATGCGCAACAGTTTCGCCAACAAGCAGATTGTGTTTGATATCTTTGGTTAGAGATGCACATCGGAACTTTCCTAAGTATTAACTATAAACCAAACTAAGTATTCCTCTAATAACATTAAATATTAATCACTGAATATGCAATAGTCAAAATAAAAAAATGATTTTAGGTATTATTTAGTAAAGATTTAACAGTCAAAACTCAAATGTGACTCAAATGTTGAGAAATCCTTATTGGTGCACAAAGGTAAAACAAAATTAACCAAAAATGTTGTGTCTTTGGCTGAAAATGGTGCTTCTGTAGGACCCCATTACTTGCAATAAAAAAGTAGGAGAGACATGTTGATGTCAGGGCCTTTAAATCAACACATGTATTGTGTCACTTGTGTATTTGCTGCAGCAAATATTGTGCAACTCAATTATAAACTTTGGAACTTTTGTCTTAGTTCACCATGATGCGTGCACTACTGAGTATCTGGATCTTATCCGCAGTGGTCTGTGTGGGCAGAAGTCATCACCATAAAGGACACATCCAGGTCCAAGATCAGGCAAGCCAAGACACTGCACTGGACAGCAGTGCCGACAGCATCTCACTGGTGGCTTCAGCAAATAAAGAATTTGCCTACAATCTGTACAGGAAGTTAGCAGCTCATGCTGACTCGCAAGGAAAGAATATCTTCTTCTCACCACAGAGTGTGTCTGTTGCCTTGGCTGCCTTGTCTGTTGGAGCACGGGCGGAGACGCACCGGCAGATCTTCAGTGGTCTGGGCTTCACCAACTCACTACTAACACAGACAGTTGTGGATCAGGCCTTCCGTACACTCCTCGAACGGGCAAACAATACCTCTAAGGAAGACACCAGTGAAGGGACTGCTGTGTTTGTGGATAACCGCTTCAAGCCAAAGCCTGAGTTCCTGGACGTCTTAAAGAAATCTTACTTTGCAGATGGGTTTGAAGTTGACTTCACCAAAACCACAGACAGCGCCAATACTATCAATAAGTATGTGGAGGAGAAGACCAATGGAAAGATTGATAAGCTGGTGGAAGACCTGGACCCAAACACAGTCATGTATCTCATCAGCTACATATACTTCAAAGGTACATGAGATGAGATCTACTTTGTACACTCATTCTTTTAAGGTCTCTTCTGCATTTCAGATAGTTGTTTTGAATTTTACACATCAGCCATCACTTGTGTTTTATCTCTGCTCATCACTGTCTAACAGGAAAGTGGCAAACTCCATTTGATCGTAAGCTCACCATGGAGGATACGTTCACAGTTGACGAGAACACCAAGGTTTAGAATGGCACTATTTATACTATACTTCAATTACAATGATTAGACTATAACTCAGCCACATTTGATTGATACTTTGATGTTTCCCAGCTGACACTTGATGTTAATTCCTCTAGGTTCCTGTCCAGATGATGAATATGGAGGAGGATGTTAATAGCTATTACGACCAGGCGATTAACACATCGGTGCTCCATCTTCCCTTTAACAGCACCTACTCCATGCTATTGTTGTTGCCTGATGATATGGCGACACTGGAGAATGCCATTTGTCCAAACCACATCACCAAATGGCTTAAGTGGATGATGTCCAGGTTGAAAGAATCTGCAATCATGCTTTAATTTTTGGTTTCTAATATGGAAGGTTTGACTCAAAGCACCAGCTTTGTTATCTGCTGTCAGATCAATCACTGTATGTTTGTCTATTTTCAATTTTAGCACATTTGACTTGTATCTTCCAAAGTTCTCCATCAAGACTTCTTATTTCCTGAAGGATGTGTTGACTGAAATGGGAATGACAGACATGTTTGGTGATCAGGCAGATTTGAGCGGCATTTCAGAGGGACAACAATTGGCTGTCTCAAAGGTATGAATGGAGACTATTTGTTAACACATATTTCTTTCTGTCTATTCTATCTAACTTTGATCTCGCGCTGCCTCTATTTTACCCCCAGATTGTGCATCAAGCCACTCTGAATGTTGATGAGGCCGGAGCCACTGCTGCAGCAGCTGCAGGCACTGGCTTCATCCCTTTGTCCTTCTCCTACATCCCTGTCTTGAAGTTTGATCGGCCATTTATGGTCCTGATCACTGAGCACAACACAGAAAACATCCTCTTTATGGGCAAGATTACCAACCCAAACATCTGATGGAGTAAGCTTTGTGTTCACTTATGCACTGCTGTGGCATCACAAATTAAATACTCAGAAAAAACCTTTGCTCTATGGTCTCTTGCTGTATAAATGAGTGTGTAGATAACAGTCTTATTGTTTGAGTGTTTTATGTTAGTTTTTGAAGGTAAATAATACAATATCAGATACAAATGCAAATATCACAAGGTTTGGATTTGACTGCATTTGTTAGGCCTTGAGACAGAAGTACTGCCATAAAGCAATACACAATGGTTTCAGGAGCTATGCAGTATGTTTACATTTTTCCTATAACTACAGTATTATTTATTTAGAATCCTCTTTAGTATTTGACTGTGTACTGGGTCATTTCATGAAATCCTTTGGATGGAAAAAAAGCATATTCCATATGTGAAAAATCACCCATGTGTTGCTCTCAGTAGATATATATAATTCACTTGTACCCAAAACCTTTTGTCTGTTATTATGATACAAATGTGAAACTTCTGTTGCTGTTTAAAAAAAAGAGAAGGAAATCATGGAATGATTTTTACAAATTGTTTATGAGCAACCTTGTGAATATCAATTACAACATGTGTGACTGCATTATTATCAATATTGACAGTAAACATTTCCCCTGACATGATTTCAAATAAATAACTTTCAGGCCCACAAAGGTGAAACTCCATAATATTTCACAGAAATGTCAAGATTACACAAACCTTCTGAAAAGTTAATTTATATTTATGTAGCACAGCTATGTTTTGTCTTCCTTCCCAACCAATTGATCATTGGAGCTCCACCTCCACCAGCTGCAATAGTAATATGCTACTTATGGATTGACTTATCAGTATTAATAATGTACTTTGTTGATGATGATTTATTTAATATATCAGTCACAGCCTTTTTAGTACATAAGTACATTAAGCTAGTAACACTTCTATACTTGTCATTAAATAGTTTTACACTGTGGTATTGATACTTTTGAGTACCTCTTCAATCATTGCAGACCACATAATGTAAATGGGTCACAAAATAGTGTAAAACCTGTAAATACCAGCGCAAATAATGCAGTTTGATAGACTATCGGTAGGTGGCAGCAGTGCGCCTCGCGGATTCTGGTCTGCAGGAAATGACAAATCCCAAGAAGAAGACGCTTGTCGCATTTTGATTGGATGGCTGTAAAGTTTGTTTCAGACATGGCTGAAACACCAGGGGAAGGGGATCCAGGAGGACCGTATTTTAACAAAGAAAAAACAAAATGCAGCCCCGACGAGGAGGCTAGGCTGGAAAGGCAACATTTCTGGAGAATAATCGATGCTTTTAGATTTTACAGGTATAATAAAATACATTAAACCAAGTAGTAGACACGGCCAGTGGCGGTTTGTTTCAAACGAACGGTGGTGTTAGCAAAGAAAGATAGCAAATGACAGACGGTTTTGGAGGGAAACCTCGCCAGATAGTTCATCTTTATTCAAATACTGGTCAGTGAACTCACCAAAGTTAACCAAGCGTATATTTCAAACGGGTTCCTGTGGCATTTATTAGCTAATTTTCTTACTGCAGCTCGACTGTCTTGGCATTACCTCTGTTCCGTTTTTCCCTTCTCACACTGCTCGCAAATTGAATAAGATTGGTTTAAGGAATATTAGCCTGGAGACAAAAGTAAATGATGTAGAAAAACCACTTCATCTGGAGAGTCATACCCACTGTCTGTCACTAAACAGAAGCATCAAATCAGGCCGTATCCCAAAGTCCTTCTGCCATCCCTTTGTGGACACCTGCTCTAACCTGCATTTCCTCCTGTCAGGGTCCATATCCAGGAGCAGGTCAAACGTGCTGAGCGTCAGTTTCAAAGCTTACCTCAGCGCCACCAGAATTTGCTGCCAGCTGTTCAGTCCAACCTGGCCCGCATCAGCAAGTGTGCAGACCACAACCAGGAGGTGCTGCAAGCCATCATTCACAATAGCATCCACATGTTTGAGAACATTGAGTATGGCGAGAGGGTAAGGCTTGAGGTAGTTGGAGTTTGAATTTCCACTGCTTTATTTACCCCAGAAATGCAGCATGTTGTGTCTGTATGATTTCCTCAGGAGGATCCAAGGAAAGCGCGCCCATCCTCTACATTTGACATGGACAAGCTCAAGTCCACCTTAAAGCAGTTTGTCAGAGACTGGAGTGAGACGGGCCGGGGTGAAAGGGACACCTGTTACCAGCCCATCATCCAAGAGATCCAAAGACTCTTCCCAAGTGACCAATAGTAGGAAACACACATCCTTGCTCACACAGAATAACACACAAAGACAAACATGCATGCTAAGACAAAGACAGTACAACTCATATGGTGCTGCATATGTAGAACAGACAGAAATAAATACATTTAGTTTTATAATGATACAAACAAACAACTTGTCTATGTGCTATGGTATCAAACCTTCTTGTGTTTTCCATATGATATGTGCATTTTATGCATTTTATTATGTCAGTGATGTGTCTAAGGTGAGCGTGCTGGTTCCGGGTGCTGGTCTTGGCCGTCTAGCTTGGGAGATAGCTCGGCTGGGTTACATCTGCCAGGGCAACGAATGGAGCTTCTTCATGCTGTTCTCTTCGAACTATGTTCTCAATAGGTACAGCACATACACAGACATTAACATTCCTGCTTCTCACAACACGTAGGGACTATCATCTTCCTATTCATGCAGGATAACTTTGCTTGCTTGAAGTGGAATTATCTATTAATCACAGTTAATTCGTATGTGTCAGTGATCATTAAAAAAAAATCCAAACACATTGTTCAAATTAAGCTGTTTGGCGGTACACATCTAACTTCATACTCTGTGGAATGTCACTTCGATCCACCTGTGGTCATTTATATGGACGGCTCCATTCAGGTGTGAAAAGGTGAACTCTCTGACCCTGTACCCCTGGATCCACCAGTTTAGCAACAACAAGAAATCCTCAGACCAGACACGACCTATCAGATTCCCTGATGTCAACCCTCAAAGCTTACCACTGGATTCGGACTTCTCCATGGTAGCAGGAGACTTCCTGGAGATCTACACAGAACCAGGTCAGTACAAATTTGTGTGGATGCATTTCACAGTAAACAATTACAGTATCACTGGTGTACTGAATAATATAACACTTTCCTTTCAAGTGAACAGTTACCAAACACAACACTTTCAAATAAACTGCCTCTTATTCCTTGACTACTTGTATACGCTATACAGTATAAACAATTTCACTGGGTTGGGGAAGGGAGTGCACGATCGGTGTTGGTCTGGTTGGGGGATTGGTCTAATAAGTTGCAACACACAGCTATAAGGACGTTGTGCTCTCATACGCTGCATTGATAGTCTCACAAACACACACACATACAGTCACTCACTAGCGCACACTCTTGCTTGCTCGATCCAGATTCCGGGAGATTGTAGATTTGCGGGCGTCAGGGAGCCGCTATCAATATACGGGAGACTCCCGCATGTATTCAACGGCGAAACAGAAATTAACCCACACCGGAGATTTGAATGTAGCCGGTGCTTCTTCAAACTTTTCTCTGTCAACTCCTCCACTAGTGCTGGCCATGCCTCTTTGTTTTCTTTTTTCCACTTCTGTGTGTGAGCTGCACCTTGAACTCCGCTCTAGTTACAGTGTGAGAGGGGTTGAGTGGGTGGAGGCACAACAGCGATTGGACATTAACTCGCGGGGAGGGCTTTTCACCTGCCTGGACAGGCACACACACACACACACACATGCACGCACACACACACACACACACACAGAAAACCTGCAGTCCATAAGGTTGTATTGTTCCGTGCAGAGCGGACCGAACGGTTCAATATTTTACTGAGTACCGTTGCATCCCTAATCTGTATTTTGTTACGGTTAAATTGCTCCATCAGGTAAACAATTTAGATCTATACGTTTTCTTTAAGGAGCACACAATAAAATACACCAAAGTAAAATGTATTATTTCAAAACTGTGCTTCTTATCAATATTCATTTATAAAAGTGTTCACATGTCAAACATCTGTTTCTCTCAGATTCCTGGGACTGCGTGGCTACCTGCTTCTTTATCGACACAGCTCATAACGTCATACAGTATGTGGAGACTATCTGGAAGATTCTTAAACCTGGTGGAGTTTGGATCAACCTGGGTGAGTGAGTTTGTGGAAACAAGATTCACCCTTGAACGCTATTATTTTGGTAGGTGCTGTAACAAATGATGAAGTTAACAAGGAGAAACACACCACCATAAACTTGTAGACTAGAGACATATGCCAAAATATGCTCTCTGTCACAGCAATTATGTAAAAACACATTTCACTCTAACATACTCTTAACATAGCAATTCTTTGCTATTCATGGTTGTCATTTTTTGATTTTTCAACTTTTTTTCAACTAACTTAGCAATGCTTCAGTTACAGTGAATGTGATACTTGATGCTATAGTTATTGTTGTAGGCAGAAAAATGTGTACTGAAAATGGTTGATCAAATTACCAAAAAAAGCTGCCGAGAATCTGTAAAATGTAATGCTATTCCATACTGGGAAAAGATCTACAAAGATTCAGTTATGTGTTATTTTATCATTTTGATGTCTCCAGCATTGTTCATAACACAACAGATTGGTCACTGAACAGGTTGTACATCAATCAAAAGAAATTTGGGATGAATAGTTCTTATTTAATAGAATGTACAGTAGGGGTGGGGGAAAAATCGATTCATGTACATATCGCGATTTTTTTATGGGGTGATTTTAAAAATATTTAAACATATTGATAGCGGCTCCTTGACGCCTGCAAATTCCGACACAATCTCCTGGAATCTGGAGCGACCAAGCAAGAGCGCGCACTAGAGAGACTGAGCGCGTGTGTGTCTGTGTATGTGACTATCAATGCAGCGCGTGAGAGCACAGCGTCCTGATAGTGTGTGGGTTGCTGCTTATTACACCAATCGCACCTAAATCTTCTAGAGTGTAGGAGCAGTTCACACTACATAAAACTAGAAAGTGTGTGCTGCATCCTGCGCACGTATGCACTTGCAAAAAAAAAACGACCGTTTTTCTATCGCTTTTGCGTGTCATCAATGATATGATGTCACTGTGTGGATCATTAACCTTGTTGCAGTATGCTCCCTGGTTATAGTTGGTGAACTATCAGCTTCTACCTGCTCAGATCTCACAGTCAGCAGTAGGAGATGAGGAGAGCAGCAGGGGAATCTAGCGCACATAGTTGTATGGTAGCCTAATGATGGAAAAAGTAAAACTGGCAACTAAAAAAGTAAACCATTATTATTATTTATCTTTTATTTATTGTTCCAACAGCTCAAGTCAACTGAACAACAGAAAATACCTATTTTTGAGTAGTTATTTTGTTAAAGCTATCAGACATTACACTACTTCAGAGAGCACTGAGTAGTCAGAGCACTTTATTTATTATTTAAAAACATATTGGGTAATCTATTGAACAATTCATTACATTGACACAGACTGATGTGCATTGTTTATGAGAATGTCATTCATGGTTTATCATCTCTAAAAGTGTATGATTCAACTTGTTTGTTTTTTAAGAAGGAAAAGAAAATTGCAATTATTGATTTTACTGAATAGCAATACTTGTAAAATTGCAATTATCGAGAATCGTGATACAAATCGAATCGGCACCTTAGAATCATGATACAATCGAATCGTGGCCAAAGTATATTGTCCCACCACTAATGTACAATTGTTTGTCACAGTCTTTTGAGCAGGTAGATAGACATAGACAAACTTTTTAAAGTAGTATTTTTGGATCTCAGTGCACATATCTCTTGTTTCTTCAGGTCCACTGCTGTATCACTTTGAGAACATGGCCAACGAACTCTCAGTTGAACTTAGCTACGAAGACATTAGGACAGTGATGGTTAATTTCGGCTTCCGCATAGAGGTAAACGGAGGACTTCTGTGCACAATCATCACTTAACTTTGTGTTTCTCTTCAGACATCCTGTTCTTGTTGTAAAACAACGTTCACATTTCTCTTGCAGGTGGAGAAAGAGTCTGTGCAGACCACCTACACAGAAAATGATCGCTCCATGTTGAGGTATGTGTATGACTGTGTCTTCTTTGTGGCACGGAAGCCTGGAGATTTGTATTTTAACTGTCAAGAAGACGACCAACAACAGAATTCACCACCGGCTGCAAAGTCACCACGACGAGAGGGAACAGACTGCCTGACGTGACAGCAAATACGTTGCCTTGAACAATAAGCGTAAAGGAGCACAACCATTGGCTGAGAGAGGATTGCTCTGAGAAGATAAAAAAAGAAAACTGACACAGAAGGAAAACAAATCAGTGGACATAAATTTTCTTTTTTGTGACTTATTTTTTTAATAATGTGTCTTGTGGAGAAATGTGCTCAACTCCAGAAACTTGTTTTCAGGAGGGAGACACACCAAGTACCTGAATGTGGAATAGGAACTTTTGCAGCACCAAGTGATCTGTCAGACCTGGAAATGTGCGTCATCATATGCTACAGTGGTATACTCTGCAGAGAAACCTTGTGATCCTAAATACTCGACATCCTCTGATCGCTGGGTTTGAGTTGAGTCAGATCGCTCTGGCTGGTGTTTTACTTTTGTGGCGGTTTGTGTATCAGCTGTAAGCCATGAAGAGTCTCTTCCTTCAATTATTAAGGCCTGGAGTTTTACTCATTCTCATGCCCATTGACTTTACCTGCCTGAGATTGTGTGAGTGAAGAGGGTGACATGTACATTTACGTTTGAAATTTATTTATTTTTTCAGATATGGTGCCAATAACTACATCTACTCATTTCTATTGATCTACACTGAAAATGTAATCAAAACTTGTTTCAGCTTTTGAGGAATAGGTGTTTTAAAGTTGGAAATTACTGTCGTCAACTTTTGGTTGTTTCTAATCACACTTTGCAATAAAGCCAGACATTTGAACAATATTAATCTCCAGAGTTTTACTATATTATTCAATTTGTTTTATTTAATTTAGTGTTTATGCTGGTACTGAGCAAGCAATAAGGTCATGTTTGATCTGTTGCATTGTATACACAGCAACCAAATCATAAGTGCAATCACGGTTTAAAATATATTTGTACTAAGTGCAACAAAACTAAATTAGTAATTTATTTTGTTGATTACACCTGTGTTGAATGATTCAAAGTTACAAAAAATACATTAACAAATGAATGACATAAATTAATATTTGCATGGAAACTGCAGTGTATGTTGAAAAGCTGAAACTTCACTGTAGTGACCAATGTAACTTTTCAAAGAAATTTGGTTTTATAAATGGTACACCATGTAATTATATATTAATAAGTGACATGATTTATAACCTAGATTGGTACATGTGCAACGAAAAGGATAAAGAAGGTTTCTATAACATAACCGTCAAGCTTATGACCGTGATAGGGGTCACTGGATAGCTTGATGAGTATGAAAATTATGTTAATCATATACCATGGCCTTCGCATGTATCCATCTTAACCTAACGGAACACCTATAGGAAATTTTGGGGCGACGTGAGCTTTGAGGCAGCACTCTCCATCAACATCAACACATTAATGAGGGAGGGGTAAAAACTCTCGCGATGGGGTTAAGATCTCGCGAGAGGCTTCCTCCGAGTGTGAATACAAGACTAATCGTGTTTTGTCGGCTGTATACACCTTCCCCGCTAAGCACAGGTGAGGCTACGCAGCTGCCAACGTTTATAATAAAACGTGCTTTGGTTTACTGCCTGTCTTAATAGTGCACTGACAAGCTGGTTTACATGGCAAAGAGACGCGCAGACGACACTTTATTGCACCACTCTCCATCTAAAAGGTCTTACCACTCACTCTGCGGTATCGACATGCAGTTGGAAAGCATGGTGGCTCCTAAGAGCCCGCCATCCCTGCTGGCTTTGTTGGGCACCCGCTGCAGAAAGCGGCCGTATTACTTTGAAGACCCAGCGCAGCAGCAGCAACAACAAGAAGAAGCCCCCATTTATCGCAAGACCTTAAACTGCTGCGACACAAGGAAGCATGCGGCTGATGTTTTCCCTGTGCCAACTTCTGGAAGTTTCCAGGACCGTCGCAGCACCATTAAATCCCCAAACTCCAAGAAACGACTCAGAGAAGACTCCGTGGGTTCAGAGACTGCGTCCAAAGCGAAGGATGATGTAAGTTATTTATAATAAAGTATTCTGCAGCAAGTCTGCACTGATGATAGCGGAGCTGCTCTGAGAAAATGCAATGGCAGTAAACGTCCACTAGATGTCACCCTTTATCAAACATTGTGTAGCTTTCTTTCGCCCCAACTGTAATTGTCAATACCTGGGCAGATTTTATCAGGTTTGATTCTATCCCTGCAGCTACATGCAGATTATAACGTTACTATTATAGCTACTTTGTACATTTTTCACATTTTCTCCCTGTCATCACTTTCAGGCTGGCGCAGAGAGCACTACTGAAGACTGCAAATATAACTCATTCCAGTACTGGAGGGTCCCTCTGCCTGAACTTGATCTCTCACTGCTAGACGATGCCAATGCCCAGTCCAAAACAAAAGACAAGTCAAAGGTCAAAAACTCCTCAGATGCCATGGAGACCTGAAAGTGAAAGGTGCAGCAAGTTTGTTATGGTCTGTCATGACTTCAGCTGGCAAATGTGATGCTTTTCAGCAGATGAACACATCAGAAGCACATTAGCAACACTTGAGGTTGCACAAAATAATTAATTCAGGCCAAGGTAGCCCTGTCAGATGGATAGTGAGACAGGCCTGTGTTGGTGCATTCACTCACAGTAGGCAAACTAACAATATCTGCCCTGCAGTAATACAGTTGTTACAGTGGTGACCAAAATATGGTGATTTTCTTTTTTTGCAAAATCATGGAAAATCAATCCATCCATTTCCAAGTTGTAGCTTGTTTATTAATCCAAGTGTTCTATTTAAAATAACATCCACATTGAAAATATCTTTATGTGAACAGTATTTCATGTTTCTTGTGTTTGACTGGATTTTGTTTTGTGCATAAGCTCTACCTTGTAAACCCAACATAAACCCAAACTTGTGTAATGCTACCTACTGCGATGAGGTAGGAGCAGGGTCTACACAATACATTTAGAACAATAACAATATTTCCCCAAGATTTTGTGACTGAGTTGCAGATGTTGTGGGAGGTAAGACATTTTTTAAATGCACCTTGTTAATGTTCAGTGTATGTTCTCGTATTACATGTTACTGATGCACTTGGTTGCCGATCAGAGCTGATTGTTACAGTCACTTGTTTTTATTGGCAATAAAAGTTTCTTAAACTTTATGTGCTCTTTACTGTTTTTATTTTAGTTTACTTTAAAATGCACTTAGTGTTATTCATTTGTTTTTATAAATGTTATGTACTCTTCAGGAGTCCCACTCCAAAAATGTGTTTTGTGACCTTCACTGTGCCGAATGTTGTAAATATTAAGATACAACCAGAATACTGTTTTCTAGTAAGAAACTTACACCATTTAAATGTGGAAACTTGACTCTTGTGTCCAGCTGTTAAACTTCTGAAATCAACAATATTTTCGTAGGCTCTGGATTTTTACAAGAGGGAGAGGGAAGAGATCTAAGTTTAGTTTATCAAGTTTCCGATATGGTCTTTTTTCTTGGGCCAACTATAATTCCAAGTAGTGTATTGTTATAGACCTAAAACATGTCTGGGGGATCTTTTTAAATATTTTTTTGCTTCATGAAGCCAAATAAGTTAAAGCATACAGGAGAGTAACAGCACACACAAGTAAAAGCATGGGCCAGTAAAGCCAGGTAAAACTGGGCTCAGCCTGGCACACTGACCTGTCATCAGGGGACGCTTATTTCCCGCATCTTCAACCTGTCATTTTACTATTTTCTCGGTCTTAATTATTCAAAAATGACTAAAACGGGTTTTCTTCGTAGCTGTAGAGATCATAGGCATGAATGAGGTGATATAACAACTTTCACCAAGTTTCCTTAAGAGCTACCTGGCAGATGAGATTACCTTGGACACAGATGGCAGAGTGAGGTGGATGGGAACGTAGGGAGACAATAGTTGAGAAAGAGACTGTTTAACATAATGTAAAGTCTCTGATATTCTGTTTAAATAATGATTTGATTTAATTTAAGAAATTGATAATATATCTTTAACTTTAACACAAGATGGTTTGCGGCAAGTGTTCTCCAATCTTTGGTAGCTAACTTTCATGCGACTAGCAGGAAGCTGTAGTTTGACTGACAAGCTAAGCTAACAGTTAGCACGTATGGAAATCTCAGCATTGTTAGGACAGTTGTTTGAGCAACATATCAAAATACGCCATAGTTAGGTAATGCAGGCTAATTTGACCTTTTCCTAGCTATTACATTAATTAATGAAAATGAACTAGCTTGCGGATAGTTTAATTTAACTATTAAAAATATTGTGATAGATATTACTTTGTATTATCGTTTTCTCTTAAATTAGGGGTAACATCACCTTTCTCACATTTCATAGAGATTCACAGGAGATTACCCCTACAGAAAGATGTTATTGTCATCAGTTGTAGTTTTGTGCACTGACAACAGTATCTACAGTGAGTTGTAACACTTATTTTATTTACACTTTATCAAATGATATTAGTCAGTAGTTTAACCCCTGAGTAGAACACATATTAGCCTGTTATAGTTCAAATAAAATGATAAATTAATAAATATAGGATTGTTTGATGTACGCTTTTATGAAATAAAACTATTCCTTCATGTGTTAGCAAGTGCTCTGACCATTTAATTGCTTTTTGTGTGTGTGCATGTGTGTGTGCGTGTGTGCGTGGGAGGGGGCTGAGTAACAGACATCAGTTGATTCTTTTCACTGAGTTACTGTTCCTTATTATCTCTCTTACCTACCAGATACCATCACTACATTTTTTCCCAGGACCGGGATGGGGGACTTATAGTCACACTCCTACCATTGTAAGCAAAGTGTGTTTGGAGGAGGGGGGATCATGAACTCCTCAAGGCTTCTTGGAACGGCTCTCCCTGCCCTTTGGACCAGCGGTTGATAAAGGGCCACTCGGTTCTTGTCAGGAGTGTAATGATGAAGTGGTGGGATTAAACTCATACGTGTAACACAAGTTTTAAACCGAAGTTTCCCTCCAGCCATGGTAAGTAGTGTGTAACTAATACTTTTATTCACAGCAATGGCTAGCTTTGTTTCCAGTGAGTGTAAAACTAGGTTAGGTATTTATGACCTGCCGCTATTTATTAGCTTATCAGCTGCCAATGGTAACTGTCAGTAAAACATGTGTATTTGACTTTCAACACTGTCTCTAATATTCTCTTAATGATATATTCTTTCTACAGTATACTGTTTACATGTATACATAGGAAAAAGGCCTGAACTGGCTAACGACTTTATGGCAACTTTTTTTTTTTTGTCACCATTTTTTAATTTTTATTTCATTTTACAAGTGGAGGATACACATGCAACCAGATAGTACACTTACAACAAGAATAAATAATATAATTAATAAAGTAAAAATTAAACAATGGTAGGCTAAACTTAATTCATTTGGCCATTGTGTAGAATCGGTGCCTATTGCGTCCCCAATAAAATCACCACAACAACAAATAAATATGTAATTTGACAATATAACATTACTATGTCTCCTCTCTTCAATACAGCATCAAATTAAAGTTCATGAGTATAATGATTATAGTGATGAGATGAGGTTTTTGGCCTGTCCATGGTCATGAATATTCTACTTCAGCAGTATTATATTTGTAAAATGCAGACAAAATATTAAAACTCTCACAGTTACATATTGTTTTAAGTATAATCTTATTGTTAAATAAGATCATTATTGTTGGTGTCAATATCCATTTTTAAAAATCTACATCAATTTATTGGTATCCCATGATTTTATGTTACGTCACCAAAAAACCCTTCTAAAATAATGGTAGCCTATCTGGCAGAAGTGACATAATTCACAGGAAGATTCAGCATTTCTGAACCAGGAGGTCAGCAGTAAGTACATTTCTTTCATGTTTGATATTTTATGTCTCTGGTATGAGGTGTGACCAGGTGGACAAGCATACAATGTCAATACTGTTACAATTTTTAACACATGAATCCAAACAATCATTTATCATTTTATCTCTCTTAATACAATCAATATCTACAAGTAATTTTTCAAAGTACATAGTGTATGCTTTTGTCACTTCGACCTTTTAGCTAGCAATGAGCAAATTAGCTTGAAATGTTCAACTCTGGTACTGTTAACCCTGTTACTTTTCCAGAGAAACAGTTTGTGACATGTGAGTAATAGGGATCATCCCTATTACTCACATGTCATGAATATTAGCTGAACTATGTCATCCCGGATCACATAGTTCAGCTAATATTCATGTCATTCAGTGAGGTAACTTGTGAGCATGGGCTACATTTTTAGTTAGATTATCATGCATTCTGTAGGTATATAAAGTAACACAGTGATATTACTGAGCTTATTTCCTTATTTGTTAAGTTTTAATATCATTGTTGTGACAATTTTGTATTTACACTACAGTACACTTTTACAGATGTAAATGGTGTAGCGGAAAAGCAAAAGTGCTATCTCGCTCACATGCAATCCAAACAGTCCAACAAGTCAAAGGGCAATAAATGCAAAGTATATGTATATGTTCATAGAAGACCTAAGGCATAATGTGCTGACAGCTAGCTTATATCAGTGTAATTTAACCTGTATATTCCAGGGCCCTGCTCTATAAAGCAGGATTACCAAATAAACCAGGCTTATTTTGTCAGTCTAGCTCATTTTCCGGTTCCA
Source organism: Scomber japonicus (assembly GCF_027409825.1). Taxonomy (NCBI): domain Eukaryota; kingdom Metazoa; phylum Chordata; class Actinopteri; order Scombriformes; family Scombridae; genus Scomber; species Scomber japonicus. The sequence continues at coordinate 28,236,617 of NC_070586.1, read as the reverse complement.
TAAAGCAAGCTCAGCATAGTTCAAGCTCAGTTACCACAGCAACTTATGCTGGCAAACTAACCTGGTCTGGACCAGGCTAATTGTCAGGTTTAGCTTGAGTTGCTGCTTAGCCATGACACTGACCTGAAATAAATTATTTACTGTATATACTCATGTATAGTATTTAAATATATGTGTAGGCCTACAGTGGGGTAAATAAGTATTGAACGTGACAACATTTCTTTCAGTAAATATATTTCCAAATATATTTTACTCAAATGAAATTTTCACCAGACTTTGGTATTAACTCAAGATATACACACATATAGAGAAATCAAAACATTAAAGTCCACAAATAAAGTTATGTTTAATGAAGTGGAATGACACAGGAAAAGTTAATATCAGCTGGGTTAGTACATATTGATGAGCTACAAAAAGGTTTTTTGTTACCAAGGTGAAACATCTCATGATGGGTAAAAACTGGTTACAGATGTATTTCAAAATTGGTCAAATGGGTCAAATTTGACCCTGAACAGTATATAAGGGTTAAAGTAACATTTGGACAAACCTATGAAATACTGGGAGCATCCCATCATAGCATGATTGAAGCTTGAAGCTATCATTACAAACAAAGGATTCTCCACTAAGTATTAACTACATTTAGCGTGTTCAATACTTTTTTCCACTTTATTACACATAACTTTATTTATAGACTTTAATGTTTTGATTTCTTTATATGTGTGGATTTCATGGGTTAATACCAAAGTCTGGTGAGAATTTCATGTGAATATTCTCATTGGAAATATATTTACCGAAAAAAAAATCAAAATACAGCCAGAAGACTTTTTTCAAGTATGAAACTTAAACAATTTTGATGTGGAAACTTGACTCTTGTGTCCAGTTGTTAAACTTCTTGATTTTTACAAGAGGGAGTGGGAAGAGATCTAAGTTGAGTTTAACAAGTTTCTGATATGGTCTTTTTTCTTGGGACAATTATTATTCCAAGTAGTGTATTGTTATAGACCTAAAACATGTCTGGGGGATCTTTAAATATTTTTTGATTCATGAAGCCAAATAAGTTAAAGCAGACAGGGAAAAACACTTCACAGGAGAATAACAGCACACACAAGTAAAAGCATGGGCCAGTAAAGCCAGGTAAAACTGGGCTCAGCCTGGCACACTGACCTGTCATCAGGGGACGCTTATTTCCCGCATCTTCAACCTATATCATTTTACTATTATTACTATTTTCTCGGTCTTAATTATTCAAAAATGACTAAAACGGGTTTTCTTCGTAGCTGTAGAGATCATAGGCATGAATGAGGTGATATAACAACTTTCAACGAGTTTCCTTAAGACCTGGCAGATGAGCGATCACCTAGGAGACAGATGGCAGAGTGAGGTGGATGGGAACGTAGAGAGACAATAGTTGAGAAAGAGACTGTTTAACATAATGTAAAGTCTCTGATATTCTGTTTAAATAATGTTTTGATTTAAGAAATTGATAATATATCTTTAACTTTAACACAAGATGGTTTGCAGCAGTTTGTCTCCAATCTTTGGTAGCTAACTGATTCGTGAAGCTAGCTGGAAGCTGTAGTTTGACTGACAAGCTAAGCTAACAGTTAGCACGTATTGAAATCTCAGCATTGTTAGGACAGTTGTTTGAGCAACATATCAAAATATGCCATAGTTAGGTAATGCAGGCTAATTTGACGTTTTCCTAGCTATTACATTAATGAATGAAAAGGAACTAGCTTGTGGATAGTTTAATTTAACTATTACAAATATTGTGAGAGTGATATTACTTTGTATTATTCTTTTCTTTTATAAATTAGTAGACGGGAAAAAAAACTACAAAATGCATTCAATACTTATTTCCCCCACTATATACACACACAACCCACATATGTGTTCATGATATCTCACATTGAGACATTGACGCATATGCTTAGTGAATCTTAATTACCCTGACACAATAATAGCCTCAAAAATATTGAACAACTGCAAAAATATTTGGACAGGAAATGTAATATATAAATCCATATGCCATTAACTGCTGTAGATAAAGATGTGCAATGTACACAGTAGAATATCTGTCCTATCATGTCTGTTGCTCTGGGTCAATTCTCTCATATTGTGTATTTACATTTTGTGAAACTTGTATATATTTTGAATTATATATATAGAGCCCAGGATCTTGAAGGTGGTGCTTTATTTGATTGATGTTTCGTTGTTAGCAATGTTGTGCTACCAAAATTGCAACAACAGGACATGATAAATTAGTGAGGTTTACTGTCTATAAAGAGATATGTATAATAAAAACACTGAGAGTAACTTAACTGCAGAGTTCTGTTTAGTGTTTACACAATCTGACCCAGGGAGGGAGCACACCGACTCCAAACTATGTGTACTAATCTCAGGAAGGGGATGTGTGCATGTTTCCTACCAACAATACTCTACTCACTGAGGCCATTGTTAAATCTGGCTGAGAAACGGAGCACAGGAGCAGGACAGACCTTGAAAAACCTGGGGAAGCACAAAGAAAAGACTGCTGTGAAGTTGAATGTGAGGTTGGCTGTCATATCTCACATCCGGTCAGTGTTTTTAAGTGAGCAGGTCAGGTTTCTATGACAGGGAGGGACCTAACGTTACCTGTGAGTCCAGCATGTAGACAGCTGACGGCACTGCCATGAGCTTCACTGAGAAGGTCAGGGTTTTTTTTTTTTGTCTGTGGAGGATGAGTTTGACAACGAAAGAATGCAGTTCTGAGCTGTTCCTGTATTTGTATTTGTGTAAAGTTAAAATGTTCTTTTCTTATTTCAGTCACGAAAGTCTTGGATTGAGGAAACTTTCTTCAAGAGAGAATGTGTAAAGTTTATCCCTTCCTCTCGAGACCTACACAGGTAAACATAAATCTGATTGTATTGATGATTTGCCAGAAAATGGTTTTAATACAGGATTTTATGATTCTCAGTAGAAATACAAGCTGATTTGTTTAGTTAGAACATAGTATAACATTAACAGCAGTATTTGTAAACTCAATTTTTCTAAGGGCAGAACTATTTGGCACTCAGCCCTTCCTTCCAGGAATAGCGATCATGTGGATTCTTTGATAATGTGTTATTTCCTGTTTTTTTTTTTTTTTTTTTACAGATGTATTCCCGTATGTCAAGTGTGCCAGAACTTGATCAGGTATAATTATGATTAACAATATGAATTGTCCGTGTATGTGTTTGTGATTACACCGTCCTCGAGCATACCACGCATATCCAACCCACCCCTACTATTCCCATGAGACCCTTGTGGACTTTTTGTGTGTCTCTTCTCCCTTCATCCTTTATTTCACTATGTCCCCTTTTTGCTTTCTGTTTCTCTCAAATCTTGTCAGTTTTATTGCCATTGCGTTTATAAAAAACCTAATAGTTTAATGTTCCGCGAACTAGCTCAACTTTGTTAGTTTCCTATATAAAACACAGGATAGAATAGGAGATTCATGTGTGTTTAAATTTTGTGGGCTGTAAACTGACAAACACAACCAAAGAGGGAGGCAGGGAGACAGGAAATGAGGAAGAGGGGAGGAATCATAGCAACCGGGCTTAAATAGGCCATGTGCTTGTGAATGATACTCAACTTTTGAAGTGGTTTTATATGAATATGACAAGTCATTCCCATAGAAAATTTAAAAAAACAGAGTAGAAATTCCACACATTGTGTGTGATGAGGACCATTTGTAATAAATACATACTGCTAAATTAAGATATTTTATTAAGATATGTTTGCAGTCCATTCTTTTTTCTCTGCTAAAAAACATCTTTTAGATAACTGATTTGATCGCAATAAATGTTTTTCACTATCACTCTACACAAGTGATCAGTTAATTAATTATTTTTTCTTTGTATCTTGTCATTGGTCAGGTGCTGTTGTGGCCGCCTGATGGTGGAGCACTCATGGCAAGATTCACTTCCCCCCATATCCCTCTATCCTGGTCCAGGACAGGATGTGGAAGAGGAGTGGTCCATGCAGCTCCACACCAAAGCCAGTCCCACCAATGCCTATGGGACCATAGATTTTCAGGACAGTGCGACGCGCTCCTGTCGGGCCAAGGTCTATATGTCTTCCAAATGTACACTGTGTTTCTAGGCAAAAAGAAAACCTGGCTGCGTCCTCAATTAGCATACCAAATTTAGATAATCATAGTCATATGAAATTCTATATGAGGGATTGCTCAAAAAAGAGACTCTCTGTCACAAATACATTCTGTTTCCCCTCCAGTATGTTCGCTTGGCTGTGGACTCAAAGCCAGAGATTCTACTCCAACTGATGCTGAGGGAGTGGCAGATGGAGAGACCCAAGCTTCTACTGACAGTCCAGGGAGGCTCAGAAAACTTCACCCTTCCTCCTAAAGTCCAACAGGCCTTCAGCAAAGGACTGATGACTGCTGCCCGCAGCACAGGGGCATGGATACTCACTGATGGCATTAATACTGGTACATGAAATAACTCAACACATAACCACAGCTTGTCATTTTACACTTACAGGTGTTGTACAAATTAAACAAACAAGATATAACATATTAATTAGAGTTGCTGGTTAGTGGATTTTGTTAACTTTGGACAGAGTCAAGCCAGGCAACTATTTTGATAATTGATTAATTGTATCGAATAATTAAAAAAAGTCCAAATTCTCTGATTCCAGCTACTCTAATGGGAATCATCTATGATAGTAAACTAAATATCTTTGAGTAATGGACTGCTGTTTGGGACAAAAGAAGACATTTGAGGACTTTGGGAAACAGTGCTCGATCAACATTTTTTCAGACATTTTATAGACCAAAAGATTCATCGATTAATATTAAATAATGAAAATAATTGTTAGTTGCAGCTGTACTCTAAAATACTACTTTGAATTACATTGATCTTAGATGGATTTCTATTGCATAACTTTAATGTGGTTAAATGAAACTCTACAGTTGTGTACACTGTATGCATTATAAAGGGATCAAGTCAAGTTAAGTACATTTTTATTTGTATACCTCAGTATCACAAATCACAAATTGACCTCCGGGGGCTTTCATTCGGCATCACTTGTCATTTAAACATGATGTTATTTGCCCAGGCACACCTGTGTTTTTGCAGATTTATTTGCAGTTGCACAAAGCAGAATTGTAGTTTATTTCAGGTCAGTTTGTACAGTTGAATTATGTGTTTGCTGTGCATTCACCTGCCCTCTACATCAACTCTAGGTGTGTCTAAGTATGTAGGCGAGGCAGTGAAAACATTTGGGGGCCACGACTTGAGGAAGAGAAACACCGTTGGGATCACACCATGGGGAGTGATTGACAACCACACAGATCTTATAGGCAGAGATGTAAGTGCTGAGATTTTGTTTATTATTGAATGAGATCACACCGTCTCACCAATCGGACACTGACTACATTTACAGATTTCATTTTATTGAGCATATTTTGACTCTTGGCTCTTCTGCTCAACATGATTCAGGTGTTCAGGCCTTACCAGCCACTGGGAAACCCTCTGAGTAAGAGAGCCTGTCTTAATGGTTTCCACTCCCACTTTCTGCTGGTGGATGACGGGACACTGGGAAAACATGGCTGTCAGCAGGGCCTTAGGAGGAAGATGGAGAAACACATCCAAATGCAAAAGATACACCCTCGTGAGTCAGTGTGTGTGTGAATTTTTTTTTGTGAGACATATAGGAAATGAGAAAAGCACAGGGGAATGATGTCACTGACATATATTTCACTGTCCCTCTTATCCTTTCTTTGAAGGACTGAACCAAGGAGTGCCTGTGGTGTGTGTGGTGGTAGAGGGAGGCCCAGCCATTGTGTCCACAGTGTTGGACTACGTTAGCAATGTGCCCCCTGTGCCAGTGTTTGTGTTCGAAGGATCGGGCAGGGCTGCCGACCTGCTTGCCTTCTTACACAAACAGACAGCTGGTGACAGGTATGTCTACTTATTTTTACTTACACTTATTTTAGTATACATTTTGGAGGAATATTGGCTCAGTATTTTGTGCATCACATGTACAATGAACACACCTGTCCCAAAGACAATTTACAGTATGTGTTGGTCTTGTAGGCAGTTGGATGCAGACATTAAAGAGGACTTCCTTGTCATGATTGGAGATGTGTTTGGAGTCGAGAGGCCAGAAGCCTCTCACCTCTACACTCTCCTGCTGCAGTGTATGGATCACAGACAGTCTGTAAGTGAAATAGCATTTATGAATGTATCTGTGTTATGATTGGACACACACTTACTTCTTACTTCATGTGTGTTTAAACAACAGATAAGCATCTTTGACTCAGAATCAGAGGACCAGATGGCATCAGATGCAGCCATTTTGACCACTACACTTAAGGGTACTTATCTGCTTCTTTTTGGTTGTGATAATAGACCTTTTTCACTGCAGACATTTTGACATATTGTAGCATAATTTATAATATTGATAATAGCTGAACAATCGTGCATTTTACACTTTGCCTTTCCTGCTATGACAAACTGCTCACTACCAATACAGAGATATATACTCTGTTGTTTGTTTTTGTTCTGTATGATGAACAGGCACGAAGGCCAGTCCTGCAGAGCAGTTGAGCATGGCCCTAGCCTGGGACAGGGCTGACATTGCACAGAAACACATCCTGGTGTATGGACAACACTGGCAGGTGACACTTACTACTACAAGCTACAGTGTAATTATGTGCTATTGTTTCTGATGAAGAATGTTGTACATTCTTAAAATATCCATGATTGTAAATCTTTTGTGTGCTGTTATGTAGGTGGGTTCCCTGGAGCAAGCCATGCTGGATGCTCTGGTGATGGACCGTGTCAGTTTTGTCAAACTGCTGATTGACAACGGCATGACTATGAGTCGCTTCCTCACTGTGGATCGCCTGGAGGAGCTCTATAACACGGTTATTATTATATATTAAACAATCCACTTGTATTGTTGTGACACACCATCTGTCGCACTCTTTTTTTCAGAGAATACTTTCACCCCTCAGTGCTTTTGTTTGGCTCACTATGCTATTTCCTCTTTTGTTTCCCCCTTGGCTCTCACTTTGCTATACAAACAGAAGAAATTCAATTCTTTTGTTTGTGGTTCTTGAAGCACAAATGACAAAACTATGGTTTTGACTGAAATCACAATAATGCGCAGTAAGTGTTTTGCATTAAGTTTCTCTGCGTCTCCTGGTCAATTGCTTTCACAGTATTTTCCCAGTTGTTCTTTTTGAGATCACAGAAGTCTTTGTCATCTTTACACTCATGCTTGGCTCTCTCCTCGCTGTCTTTATTTTTTGTTTATTAAAGCCTCTTTACTTATTCATTACTCTGGGATAATAAGCCCCCTAAGAAACATGCTAGAGCCAGAGCTTCTACTGTAAGTGTGATTGTTTAGTCTTTTACAAATGTGTCTTTTTTGCCTCTCTCCTCCCCCCCCCCCCTCTCTCTCTCTCTCTCTCTCTCTTAAAAGTAACCAGTTTTTTCTCAGTGATTATGAAGTTGGTATTATGTGTTTACTTGTTTATTTGCATAATAATATAATTTCTCTCCTCAGCCACAGGGGCAGACTGACCGTTTTCTCCATCACCTCATTGAAGATGTAAAACAAGTAAGTACAGTAACAGTGTGAGGATAATAATGTACACAATTAGTCACACTACATATACTCATCACAATCTTGTTTAATAAGATATTATTGACACTTACACTGGATATTATTTTGAGCTGCATTTGTGTACATAATAGTTAAATATATACTGTCTATTTACTTTATATGTGTGTGTTTGTGTGAGTAGACCTCTCTGCCCCTAGGTTACCGCATTTCTCTCATTGATGTGGGCCTTGTGATAGAGTACCTTATAGGAGGAGCGTACCGCAGCATCTACACACGAAAACACTTCCGAGCTGCCTACAGCCGCTTGCAGGACAAGGTGAGCATTATTAGTTAGTTAGTATTTTTTTTAGCCTGCTTTGTTTTGTTATTTTCACATTGGTGTTTCCTCATATATAATGCACCCTCCTCATTCTTGTTATGGTGTGTATAGGAGGGCAGACGCAACAGTTCTTCCTCCTTGTCAAAACAGAGACGGGGATTGATACCAAACTCTTTAAGGGTCAGGAGTTCCCAAGACCTGCATTTCTTTAGGACTGCACAGCCCTACAAACGCAAGGTGGGATTTTCTTTAATCTCTCTTGAAAGGACTGGAAGCAAATTTTCCCTTT